>NC_081300.1:24816250-25137500 GCF_030435805.1 Mustela lutreola
TCGCATAGCACTGAGCATCCTTAGCAACCAGATTTCCACTAAAAGGAACAAAGAATTTATCCTGCCTTTTATTATAAGATGGAAGAAAACAATAGATAAGGAAAAGTTCCTCTTTGGAGAAGTTTTACAGCCAAAAATGAAAAAAGGATAGAATTAGAATATGGCCATTTTGCAAACCTTAATAAATGAATGCATCCAAGCATGGAGCATGAGTGGCTGCTAAACTTGCAAGAACAGACAACCAGACATCATGTGCCTTCTGTTGCAGAACACACCACCGTTTATGAAATAGTTTTGCTTTAAAAGAAAAAAAGAATCAAACCTAATATGATCAAGCCTTTAGATTAAGCTGCTAATTTACAGGAAAGATCGAGAACAGAAAAACCTTAACTGCCACCACCAAAAACCAGATTACGGGAAACTATATTGGACAAATAACCTGGTTTATTCAACTAATAATTGCAATGAAAAAGAGAGAAACACACTTTAATAAAAAGTACTTGCACTATAAAAAATTTTATTTGGATCCTCATTCTGTTTTTTAAAAAAAAGAACAAGAAAAGCCTTTTTTTCTTAACCTAATTAGATTAGATTGGGCGTTTGATAATTTTCAGAGATGACTATTAACTCTTTTATGTGCGAGAATGGCATAGTGGTTGTATTTTTAAAAGACTATTTTGTAAAAGATGTATTTATTAGAGAGCGCTCACATGCAGGGGATGAGAGGGTAGAAGGAGAGGGAGAAAGAGAATGTCAAGTAGACTCCCTGCTGAGCCCGGAGCCCAGCATAGGGCTTGATCTCAGGATTTTGAGATCATGACCTGAGCTGAAATCAAGAGTTAGATGCTTAACTGACTGAGCCCCACAGGTGCCCCTTGAAGAAAAATTTTTATCTTTTGGAGATACTTACTGATATGTTAATGACTGAAAGATGTGTCTGGAGTTTGCTTCAAAATAACACTTGAGGGGAGGAAATAGAGTATAAAGAAACAAGACTGGTACTCGAATAAATAATTTTTTGAAAGACACCAGTGGGAAAAAAGAAAAGAAACAAGATTTGTCCAGACTCCGGCCTTGGACATACCTGGATTTGAATTCTACTTCTGTCTCCTGTTAGCTGTGTGATAGTAAGGAAATTACTTAATTTTTTTGAGTTTCAATTTCCATATCTGAAAATAAGCACGACAGTCCTGTTATCAATGACTTAATCTTAGTTTTTAAATAGGATTAAAAACAGTAAATACAAAAGCGAAACACAGTGTATATTCAAGAAGGGCATCATCCATCCAAAATACATGATGTTATTTATGCCATGTTTTACTCCAGACATTGAGTATACAGTGATGAATGAACAGAAATGGACCCTGCCCTGCCTCAGGATCTGGTGGAGGGAAAAAATACCACAATCATTTAGCAAGCAAATAAATACAACATTATAAATAGGGAAAATAACTGCAACATAATGCAAGAGAATTTTGAGAATCTTAATTTAAATTTGGGGTGCTGGGGAGATGGAGTATTTGCTCTGTGAAAATTTAACTGAGACCTGGTAGAGCCAGAGGAAGAGTGGGGGTAGAGTGTTTTAAACAGCATGTTCAAAGGCCCTGCAGGTAGACAGAGTTCTGTTTATTCAGGAAAATGTACACAAGCCAGAATGTCTTGGAGAGTAGCATTAAATAAGACTGGAGGCAGAGGTTATTGTCTGGCCATGCCAGGCCTGGCAGGTTGTTGATGGAAAGGAGTTGGGTTTTTTTTTTTAATATTTTATTTATTTATTTGAGACCGAGACAGTGAGAGAGAGTATGAGCAAGGAGAAGGTCAGAGAGAGAAGCAGACTCCCCGTGGAGCCAGGAGCCCAATGCGGGACTCGATCCCAGGACTCCAGGATCATGACCTGAGCCGAAAGCAGTCGCTTAACCAACTGAGCCACCCAGGCACCCGAGTTGGGTATTACCCATAGTTCAGCATAAGGTCGTTGAAGGGTTTTGAGCAATGGAGCAACTGGTCAGATGTACCTTTGAAAAAAAGCATTTTAGACAAGTGATTCTAAAGAGGTCAGAGTTGAGACCAAGGCCAGTTAAATCAGCTTGGTGAGAGATCACAGTACAGTGGCTTGGAACTCAAGGGAAGTCTCTCCTGGAGGTGGTAATACAGGTGTTGTCCACCTGAACAAGATATTCAAAGTCATGACAATTGACAAGAGCCCAGTGCAAGAGAAGGTGGCATGTGAAGGAAAGGGGGATCAGTACAGAGCTCTGAGGGGCCTCCAACCTTCAGAAGTTGGGTAGAAGAGGAAGTGCTTGTCAATGGAATTGGGGAAACACCACGTGCGTGGTCCCAGGCAGGTGTGTCTTAGGAAGAAATGGTGAGCCAACGATGGGTTGAAGACGGAGGACGACATGAAGGTTAAAACACATCCACGGAACAGAGACGGTATCTGCGCATGTAAAAATGGGAATTATTTTTAATAGGTAGCTAGATGAATCATGAGAAAAATCTTTTGGAGATTAGATTTTTAAATTGAAGTCTAGGATGGAAAGAAAATACAAAGATAATTATTCTCAATCTCCTATTCAGCCTTTCCTACCTTAGAATATGTCTGTGCCCCTGTTTCTATTAACATACCCAGCTTATGAAGCTCTTATGTGGACGGATGGTAAGAAGAGTGAAACTTATTGAAAATGCAAGTTTTATATTAGTACTTTAATAATTTATAATAATAAGCCTCACAGCTGCTAAATATCCTGATTAATTTAAATCTATATGTCAGAGTTTAACTAGGTTATGCTTAGTAAACTTAGTAAATCAAGTGGAAAGAACTAAAAATCAAAAGTGTGTTTATACAACTCCTGTTATAGGAAGCTCCAGAGAGTCCCATAGTAGCCCTGGGGTGACTTCCATGAGATTGTTGAACCTATTTAAGCAACTCTTACATAAGATAGGAAGCTTTGCAGTCACCATCACATCCATGGTTCAAAGGAAATACTCCTTAAAGCATTTTTGCTTTACAAATGTTTGTCATTTTCATCTATAAAAATACAGAGGAAAAGATTTTAAGAACTGAGTACAAATGAGGAAAATGCATGCTGAGTAACAAAGGATGTTGGAGGGAGAGGGGTGTGTGTGTGTTCGGCTTCCAAAAAAGCTTTAGGTTGTTTTTTTCTTTTCAATCTTACATTCTTCTGTCCTTACTATTATATTACTTATGTAGAGCCTTCTGTCCATTGAGTTCAAAGCACTTACAATCATCAAGTCATTTATTTCTTAGATTCATTGAATGGGTGCCCATTGTTCAAAAGCCCGTGGGCGTAAGTACAAAGTTATAAAAGCACACAAATTAAATCTAATAGCACAGGAGCAAGAGAGAAAGCCAGCAGGATCACTTTTGTGCCTGTCGGGAATGCCAGACTCTTAAGAAAGAAAAGAGGAGAAAACAAAAGAAAAAAAAGAAAAGGAATAAAACAACCACCTAGGATTCGTCAGATTCTGAAAGTTGCAAAAGAAATCTGTCCGTCAAAAGGAGTGACCATGGGGTACAGTTAGAAGAGGCCTAACTGAATTTAGAAGGTGCTCTGGAAAATACGCCAAGTCTCACAGTCTCAGATTCAACTCTAATACCGAGAGCATGAGAAAGGATTCTTCCCGTCTCTCGTTTTGCAGATAACACAGTCAGTTACAAGGCCCCTTGGTCAACTGCCGTTGTCTCCTCAAAGCAGGGTCGTAACATTTGAGGCAGAATCTTTTTCACAAATTCCCAGTTAAATCTTGCTTTCAGTTCTTTCCGCACTTTAGAAAGATGTCTATTTCTTCTTAGTTCTCATTTTCCTGTGGTGGCTTAAAAAATGGGTATTTTTTTCAATAGTATAGTAAACTAGAAAAATTTAAGCTGATTTTAAAATTAATTTAGAAGAGGAAAAACCTCTTTTTAAGGGTGAGAAGTCAAATAGATGATTTTAAATTAAAAATTGAGAGACCAGCACACACTCTTTCAGAATTAAGAATACAAATGTCCGAGGAAACCGATAAAATGGTTCAAAAATCCTTGTCTCTATGCAGGGGGCAGGGAGACGAGAGGGAGGCAGAAGGTGGCTTCCTACTGCTCTTGTTTTGTTTCAGATCTAGTAGTAGTCTTGACTTTTAAACTAGGCTCATTCGTTACTTTGATAAAATTAAAACTAAAGTTTAGGGAAAAGAAAAAGAAGAACAGGAAACCAAACCCTCATGTGCAGTAAATATTTGGGATCATTTTCAAAATTGAGTTTAATGCATTATTCTCCATCTAATTAGAGTCTGATGAGTAACAGACTCCTCAGCACCCTCACGCCATAAACCTTCGTCTGATTGTTGGTAATTCAAGAGAGATTAGCTAAAACTGCTAAAAAAAAAAAAAAATAATAAAATAAATAAATAAATTTTACACATTCCACAATTAGGCGTTTTCTCCTACTTCTGGTTTTCTCATTTAATCAGAGATCTCTAAGGACACTGACTGGAGCTCCCAAAAGCATTCTGATGGGAAGTCTTAACTGGGGGACCCTTCCCTGTGCTGTTTTATACGAAGTCTCTGTCTAAATTGCATTAGTTTATACTCTTGTTTCTTCCTTTTCTTTGCCTTCATTGCACTTCCCACAATTCACAGCTCTCCCACTGGACTCAAAACTCTGTACAGGCAGGGGTCCCATCGTTGTTCCCTGCTTCCATACTGCTCCTAGTCGGGCACCTTTTCATAACAGCCGTCAATTGGTATTTGTTAAATGAATGGCAGATTTCACCTGGGACTATATTGTGTGGGCTAATGGGTAGCTACTGGGAGGATTGATTAAATTGCATCAATTAGCCCGGTAACCTGAAGGAGTTAATAAAACTTAGCAGCTGCCTGGAGTACATTGAACCAGACCTACCATGGCCAGTAAATTACAGAGGAGCACAGAATCCTGGGCAGGTGTTCAGTGTCCTTGCTGTTACCAAAGCTCTTAGAAGGGTACAGAACAGACAGCAACTGTTTTGAGAGCTTTTATAAAAGGCAGTTTGTAACTGGTATTTGGTGTGCACAGTTAATTCATTGTTAGTATCTCCCTCCATGTCTTTGTCTGTCTTAAAAATCTTTGTACTCTTTTTGTTCCCCATCCAGTTTCCTCAAATTTTAATTGACGTAAAGTTGAGGTCTTTAAGAAGGTTATCATCATTTGTCTGTTTGGCTTGTTGGTACATCAGAGAGAGTTAACAGTGACTGTTGAATAAATAGGAACCAGTGAATTAGTTCAAATAATGTCATAACATGTTCCCTCAGTATAAATCAGACACCTATAGGGAAAAAAACTGCTTCTGAAAAATTTTGCTTGGAGAGGCACTTTTAATACAAAGGTGTAACTAAATTGCTAAAATTGATTTTACACCGCCATTTTCCAGTTCTTTGGATATTTGAGAGTTCCTGTCCACCTAGCTTCTGGTGTGATCTCTTAGTAAAACCAAACGATATTCAGGAAAATTTAAGTGAACATTGGCTTTTTTGATGAAGTGAGGTAGAGATTGTTCTGGAATTGCTGCTATGAACATTCGGGTCCTTGCCGAAGTGAAGCGAATGGCGTCCACTACAAAAAGCTTCATGTTGCCGCCCCAGCCTGTGATGGATGCCCACATGGTGAGGGAGCACCCACAGTGTGTCCCACTTGTGCTGGTGCGGGTCTGACAACATCTCTGACTTTGGACTGAAACTGCCAGTCTCCTACTTAAAAACAGCCGGCCGAAGAGGCTTTTCACTAAATTGCCACTTAATGGTCTATAAACTCGAGGAAAACTACATCTTTGTATTATTTCCTGGTACTGTCACTGTGCTTTTAGGAGAAATGCCACCAAGTGAATTTGAGAGTTGTTACCATTGATGCTAAGACTTGTGCTTGAAAGTTTTCTTGTTAACACTGCTCTCATTATCTTAAAATGTCTTTTGCTTGCATTTCATACCTTCCTGATAACAAGATCTTTTCCTTATTCCCAACTGATACAAGTAGACGAAAGAAGTAGAACAGGAGATAAGGGGGAATCACTTTCCTTCTTGCCAAGTAGATTTTGACTGAAGAGACTCCTTTTAATAGTCTTTGTCTCTGTTTCTGTAGCAGTATCAACTTTCTCTTCGCCTCTAAAAAGGGATTTCCTTTATGCCACATTAAGGTTTTTCCCATCCTATTTTGATTTTATCTTTTACATATTTGTAGTTGTTTCCACAAACTGTTTTCCAGGAAAACTATCCAGAGAGTAAAATTAGGCATCTTTCTCTTACAAAGAAGTCGGCACTCTCTAGCAAATTGGGCAGCCCCAATGCATGTCGTCTTTGATTGCTAAATCTGATCCTGAGGTGAGCTGTTAGATCCATGTCAGTGTCATAGGTTAAGTTCCAGTCCCCAAAAGTAATTAAAATGAATGAACAATTTGTATTTTCTTAACCTGTATCACAGACAATAGTAACATAAAAACTGAATTTATATATACTTTTGGGTGCCTTGGAGGCTTTTTGAAAATGGAAGTCCAATGACAGACTAAAGACATCTTATTTTAGTAATTCTTCTTGTAGTAAGCATTCTTCATTACTCTAAGGACTGTCAAATTGTTCTTTAAAATTCGTTTCTGCCACAAGAAATAAATTGCAAATTTAATACAGAATTGCCTCCTGAAGTTTCTGAATGGATGTAGGCAGTTTCCATGGCAACTTTTTCAGTGATCTGTTGCTCTGATTGTAGCAGAAGACCGAGTCATCCTCATTGCTGCTGACCTTGACTGAGTTGTAAGTATTGGCAGTTGTTTGGGCAAAATGTAGGCATTGATCCCAGTTATTATACAACCATAAATACAACCTCGGACATTATGTGGAATATAGTTATAATGCAGTGGGATTCAAATCAAACTGTCTGTCTTCCATCAGGGGTCACCTGTGTTTCAGCATTAGACTTAGAGTATTTTTGAATACAGCATTTCCTAAAGGATTGGGCCATTTAATATAACAGTAGCATTTAGGTTCTTAAAGATCTCAGATTCACAGTGGCTCGGTGCACTTCACTGCAATGCGCGCAAATGTTCTAGAATTCAAATTTCAGCATCATGGAGGCACTTCTCTTTGAATAGACATGAAAGTGTAAGTCAGAAGCATCACAGTTGTTTGTCTTAGTCCCAACAGAGTTCCTGTGCCTCCGAAGCACATCAGCATGGAACAGGAAACTTTCATTCGCTATTACTGTTGCTTTCACTAGTAAGAGCACAGCTAGCAACTGCTACTGTGTGTTAGACGTTGGGGTAGGTGTTTTATATTCATTATCTTGTTGCCACTTTACTGTAACAGTTTTGCTGATAAAGAAGCCCACGTTTAGCATCTTTCCCAAAGTCACATGAGCAGTAAATGGTAGAACAGGAATTCCAAGGCCAGTGAGGTTGACCTCAGAGCCTAGGCTATTCACTGTTGTGGCAGTACTCCTCTTCTGTAGCTCTGGCCAAGTTTCCATAAAACTGGGAAGTCTTTAAGATAAAGAGTAATTGCTCCTGACTTGAGGCCATGAAAATAGTTTTTGGTGTCTCCCTTGAGGTTCAGTATTTCTCAGTTACATCTTAGTATTTTCCGAGTGAAAATACTAAGTTAGGTTTTTGTGTAAAATTCCTTACATATCTTGAGAGACATGTTTTTGAGAAATTTCTACCTTACAAAATTAGACAGAATTTTCTAATTCCCAAGGTGAAATAAAGGTCAAAGATGTCACTTATTTTATATCCTCATTACCTGTTCTCAGTGCTTCAGACAATGCTGCAGGTCATCATGTGGGCCCTCAGTTACTGTTTGCGAAATCATTGTCTTCTATGGTTATTTGATATTTTGTTTGTCACAACTGAGAATCTGTTTGATCAAATTTTGTTGAACTGTGGGGTGGGTTTGTTGTTTCCCATTGAGAAAATAATTAAATCGAGACAGCTTTTGTTTTATGTGTTAATTATTTTAAAGAGAACTTCCTTTTTGAAAATAAAAATGCCTCAAGCATAAGATAGAAGTTGGTTTTTAAATTAACAATTTAAAAAAATGCATCCTGTATTATTGTTTTCCTATTTTAATTTGGCTAATTATCTGAAAAATAAAATGGAGGGATATTTAATGCTATTTAAAACTTAGTCTCCTTATAAACCTTATGCAAAAGCTTATTTGCTGGTGCTTTGCTAGAATTCTTATAGACACCTAGATTTTCACCCAATTCCATTTGAAGACCATTGATGGGGAAGGGGAAGATTGAAAGATTGGCCTAATTATTTTTTCCCCAATATCTTACTATGAAATTTTTCAAATAGACAAAAAAAGTTGAGGAGTTTTTACGGTGAATACCCATATACCTACCACCTAGACTCCACAATTAACATGTTACTGAACTTGCTTTATTACCTACTTCTTCACGTCTGCCCTTCTCAGTCCATTCTAAGTTGTCTGACATCCATCATTTGATTAACTACATGGTATTCCATTGTCCAGATGTACTACAGTTTATTTAACCAATCATCTGCTGTTGGACATTTGGGATTGTGGTAGGAGTAATGACCCTTGAGTACTTGTGGTAGAGTAATGACCTCTGAAAAGTGTCCAGGTCCTAATCCCCAGAACTTGTGGATACGGTAAGTTGCACAGCCAAAGGGACTTAGCAGATATAAGTAAGGTTATGGACCTTAAGATCAGGAGATTAGTTTGGCTTTTTTAGGTGGACCCAATTAAAACACATGAGCCCTTAAAAGTAGAGCACTTTCTCCAGCTCAAGTAGAAGAGATATGCCCAAAGGGGAAGTTGGAGAGATTCAAAGCTGAGAAGGATTTGTCACGCCATTGCCAGTTTGAAGATGGAAGGGACGATGTGATGCAGGCAGCCTGAAGCTGCTAACAGAGACTTCCAGCTGACAGCTAGCAAGAAAATAGGAAACTCAGCTCTGCAGCCAGGAGGAGCTGAATTCTGCCAACAACCTGAATGAACTTGGAAATAGATTCTCCCCCAGAGCCTCCAGATAAGAGCCTCGCCCAGCTGACGCCTTCAGTTTGGCCTCATGAGACCCAGGGCAGAGGAACCAGCCAAACCTACCCAAATGTCTTCAGAACCGTGAGATAACAAGTCTGCATTGTCGTAAGCGGCTAAACTTGTGGTGGTTTGGTATGGCTGCAATAGAAAACGAATTCGGGGTAATGAGAATTTTTCATTATTACACAGTAAACATCCACAAGGCTTAAGTCCTTGAGCACAGTCTTCTGTCCTTAGGATAAATATCTGATACTAGAATTGCAGGCACAGAAGTCTGCACTTTTAAAGGCTTTTTTAGTATATATTGATACATTGAAACCTAGACAAGTTGTGTCAGATTACACTTCCATCAGGACTCTGTTGAGAATCCCATTTCCTTTCTTCTTGACAACACTGGGAATTAGATTTATTATTTGTGTTCAGTGTGACATGTCGGGAAAAAAGAGAGGGATAGCGTTATCATTTTAATGGGTATTTTTAATCTAACAAAAGTGAATATATCTTAATGTTTTTATCTTTTGTGAATTACTTGTTTGTGTCCACTCTGCATTTTTCAAATAAAGGCCCTTTCTCTTACTTTACCAAACGACTTTTTTTTTTTAAGTTTTTATTTATTTATTTGACAAATAGATCACAAGTAGGCAGAGAGGCAGGCAGAAAGGAAGGGAAACAGGCTCCCCGCTGAGCAGAGAGCCCGATGTGGGGCTCGATCCCAGGACCCTGAGATCGTGACCTGAGCCGAAGGCAGAGGCTTTAACCCCCTGAGCCACCCAGGCGCCCCTACCAAACAACTTTTTAATTTAACTTTTCTCAGATTACTTTTAAAAATCCATCAGGACAACCATAACCTTTTCCTCCTTTAAATATTTACTCTTGGGACACCTGGGTGGCTCAGTTGGTTGGACGACTGCCTTTGGCTCAGGTCATGATCCCGGAGTCCCAGGATCGAGTCCCACATTGGGCTCCCAGCTCCACGGGGAGCTTCTCCCTCTGACCTTCTCCTCTGTCACGTTCTCTCTTACTGTCTCTCTCTCTCAAATAAATAAAATCTTTCAAAATAAATAAATAAATATTTACTCTGATTACAGCAATAGATTTCCTAGTATTGTACAATTCTAGAATTCCTAAAACTACTTGGGTTATAGAATTTTTTTAGCAGTGTTGACTTTGATATATATATATATATATTTTGAGTATTTTAGTGACATTGGCTTTTGTTTTCATTTTCGAGCTAACTTTACCATACTTTGAAATCAGTTATGCTACCCTCATGTAAGGAAAAAATGAGAAACTTTTTTTTCTGATTTAAAAGATTAAAAGGTGAGGCGCCTGGATGGCTCAGACAGTGGAGAGTATGACTGTTGGACTCAGGGTTGTGAATCCAAGCCCCATGTTGGATGTAGAGGTTACTTAAAAATCTTTGGGGGCCCCTGGGTGGCTCAGTCAGTTAAACATCCAGTTCTTGATTTCGGCTCAAGTCACGATCTCAGGGTCATGAGATGGAGCCCAGAGTTGGAGTCTGCCCTGGGCATGGAGCCTGCTTAAGATTCTCTCTCTTACTCTCCCCTTACCCCCATTACCTGCTCACGCACTTGCTCAATCTCTCTTAAAGAAAAAGAAAAGAAAAAAAAACTTTAAAAAATAAAATAATAAAAGCTTAAAGGGCATAGTAATTACATATTCCCTAAAGATATAAAGGCATTACTTATAAAACTAGATGAGCATAGTCCCCATTTTCAACAGTTTATCCCCAACAAGTCTTTCACTTTTTGTGTGTTTTATTCTTTTCATTATTGTCTCTTTTTAATTTGGTTATAGGTGAAGTAGAATGACTTGTGTTTACCTAGACAAGTTTCCCTTTCATTCAGTTAACAAATTTTTCGACTTAACAAAATATTTGTTGTGAAAAAAAAATTCAGATGAAATGCAGAAGGTATTTAATGAACCCCGATATGCCAACTGTCTAGATTCAACCATTAGATTTCATCATATATCTTTCATCTGAACCTTCTTTGCTTCAGTATTTCAGAGGAAATATTGGAATTTTAATCTCTTTTATTTTGATATGTGTCTCTAAAAATAATATCTTCTTTCATAATCATGTATGGTTATCACACCTAACGAAAGTAGCAATATTTCCTAGGTGTGATCTAATACACAGCACAGTCAGATCTCTCCCACAGTCTCATAAGGCTGTCAGCAGTGCTAACATCAGAATTCGAAATAAAAATTAATACATTTGGCTGTTATGTCTATTAAGTCTCTTTTAATTTAGAGTGGCCCCCACTTTACTCCCCTCATACCATCATTATGTTGCAGAAATAGCCGTTTGTCCTGTAGAATGTTCCACATCCCAAGCATGTCTTTTGGCTTCCTCTGGTAGAGTTTACCTCGTTCTCTCCCTCATATTTACTGTAAATGGAAGTTAGCTTTACAGGCCTGAGTAGATTCAGATTCTTCTTTCTTGGCCAGATTGCTTCACAGGTGATACTGTTTGCTCCACACATTAGGAGGCGTGGTTGTCTTACTTACTCCTGATGAGGCTAAGGGTGATCAGTGGTTACAGCCTGATTTCTGCTCTGTGAAGTTCTGCTTCACCTCAAAGCACAGTTCTAACCACTGATGAGTATTGCCCAAATGAGTCAATTAGTTAAGAATTGAAACATTTTTTTTCAATACTATTTTTTCTTCTACATTCATTAACTATACTTTTCCTAGAAGAACATTTCTTCATCAGATGGGGTGGTTTAAATACAGTTCATAAAGGAAAGCCAAAGGCTTATTATTCCCTTTTAATCTCCAGTTTTTAGAGTAAGAAGCTGGTGCCCCATTTATTTATAATGCCTTCCAGTGGATTGCTGGGTTTGGGAGGTGAGAGATTCCTCTTTCTCTCATTTTTCAAAGGATTACATTACTAAACTCATGGAGTTTTATATATTAAATGTGTTTGAACTCATTACATTCTTTAAAAAAAAAACTTTCTCATGAAATGTTGCATAAATACAGAAAAATGTGCAAATCTTAAGTACATAGAGGATTATCACAGATTGTCCTTTAACTGTTAGTAAAATTATTCTTTGATTTGCAGTAGTTTTACTGTTATGTACTTAGAGTGATTTTTGTCAGATTTATCCTGCTTAGAGTTCATAATTCTTGAATTTGAATTGCTAATTGCTAATTGCCCATTGTACTTCTCAGGTAGTGTTGATCTCTAAAATATTGTTTCTCCTCCTTTCTCTTTATTCTGGATGTTTTCTTATCAACTGTTTTCGACTTTACTGATTTTCTCTGCAGTTATGTCTCAGATGCTATTTAAGCCATCCATTAAAATCTTCATTATTTATTGTATTTTTTAACTACTAGATTTTTTCATGCCGTTCTTTTTGTAGTTTATAGTTCTCTGCAAAAATTCTTAGTCTTGTTCTCAAACTTGTTAATAAGCACAATTATTTTAAAGCATGTGTTTGATGTTTCTCTGTGGGCCTGTTTCTATTGTCTGTTGTTTCTCTTGTCTGTCAGTTATGTGGTCTTATCTTTTAATATACCTGATTGTTTTTATTGAGTGCCAAACATTTTATATGAAGAATGATGGAGATAATTTGAGGACTTGGATGATGTTATCTTTCTCCAGAGAGGATTTTTGCTTGTGGTAGCTGCCAAGGCTAGGAATGATACTACACCCAGATTGATTTAGTCCAATTTGATAGAGATGCTTCAAAGCTGTACATGAGTCTCTCTGAGGGGTGTTCTATTTCTTTTTCATTTGTAGAACTCAGGTGTACCCCTTGGAATTCCACATAAAATTCGGAAGGAATTAACTGGGTCCCTCTTTTTTGACAGATCCTGAATCCCAGTATTTGCCCTTTCCATCTCTAATTCCAATGAGCCCATCAAACCTTTTGCTAAGCTTCTCTACCTACTCAGTTTCTGAGGCTCTCAACTATACTTTAGCAAATATCTTTAAGGGAAACGTAGCTTAAATGCCAGGCTTACCTCTCAACTTTCCTGTTTTCCCAAATCTTGGGTCTACAATTTTTTACCAACTTGATAGCTTTCTGAGGCCATTAAACAGTGTATGCATTTGCATTTGTGTATATACAAATGTTTAACTTTTTTTTTCAAGGTTGATTTATTTATTTGAGAGAGAGAGAAAATATGAGCACAAGCAGGGTCAAGGGCTAGGGGAGAAGGAGAGATGTCCTCAAGCAGAATCCCTACTGAGCATGGAGCCCAAGGCAGGGCCCAATCCCAGGACACTAAGATAATGACCAAAGCCAAAATCAAGAGTCAGCCCCTCAGCTGAATGAGCCACAGAGGTGCCTCACACATGTCAAGCTTTTATAGCCGTTCTCAGGTGGGATACTTGGCCTAAAACATCTAATCCACCGCTAATCCCATCGCTCTTTGAAGTTTCATCTTTGGTCACTGGATAACACATCATATTGACTTCTGTGTCCCTTTAACACAATCCACTAGTCATTGCAAGCTCTCTTGATTTCTAGTGTGAGAAGTCCCAGCTAATATTGGGTACATTCTGCTACAGACCTGGTCAAGTCATCCTTTCAAGGAGACTTGGGTTTTCTTTCTTTGTATGTTTGCTTGTTTTTTTGGTCATGAATGGTGTTTAGAGATTATAATCTGACCACTGATACTCTTTGTTGCTGTTTGGCTATCATTACTAGACCTTTTAAGTGGACTATATTAGAAAATACATATTTTTAAAACAAAAATCATGTTTACAATTTCAAATTCGTATTTAACATTACAAGTTTTTAGCTTTCCTTTGTAATTTGGTTTTATGTTTCTTGTTCCTCTCTTACACTGAAAACCTTGATTCTTAAAAAACCTTAACGCTGTTTACTTTCATTAGGTAATCAGTAGCTTGAAAATACTGTCACCTGTATGTCTCCTAAAAATTAGACCATTTATTAAGTTTGAGATTTCCTATCTGTTTGTCCTTAGAATGTGTTCTACTTAGTATTCTACTAAGATTCTATTTATGTACAGTCGAAATAATACTGTGTTTCAAAGACACAGGAAGTACTTTTGTCTGTATCATTATGTCACAATTCTGATAAGTCATTTCAGTTTATTGTCAAGTTTTAGAGAATTCTTTTTTAAGTCTCAATTTTGGAATATGTAAAATGTTTGTTTCCAAAGTTAAAACTGTGTAACAGGATCTACTCAGAAAGTTCTTGCTTCCATCCATATTTCTTCTTCCTTGTTTCCTCCCTTCCTCTGTAGGTAACTATTATTTTCTTTATAATTTTTCTTTTTTAAAAATTTATTCCTCTGTTTTTAGGTAGAGACAGAGGGGTGGGTAGGAACAGAGGGGAAGAATCTCTCAAGCAGAATCCCTGCTAAGTGAGGAGCCCGACTCAGGGCTTGATTCCACAACCCATGAGATCACGACCTGGATCAAAACCAGCAGTCAAATGCTCAACCAACTGAGCCACCCAGGCACCCTTTTGTTACTTTTAGTTTATCCTTTCAGTTTCTTTTTGCATGCACACACACACATACACACTCTTATAGTCTTCGCCCAATCCCTTCTTACGCCAAAGATGACACAATGTGTATTGTTTTCTGTATTCTTGGTATCTCCCAGAGGTCACTCCATATTAGTGTAGAGACCTCTTCATTGCTTTTTCTGCCTGCATAGTGTTATGGTATTTGGAGATACCATAGTTTATTGATGAACACTTTGTTTTCTTTCATTATTTACAAATGCTATCATGACTAACCTTGTGGGTATGCTGTCTCATAATTGTGTGAGTCTGCCTGCGTATTCACCTCCTAAAGGTAGGATTCCTGAGTCAGAGTGCGTATGCACGTTGTTATGTGTTGCTAAATGTCCCTACCTCCTAAAGGTAGGATTCCTGAGTCAGAGTGCGTATGCACGTTGTTATGTGTTGCTAAATGGTACAAAAATGTACCATTTTTGCATTCCCACTAACATTTCATGAGAGGTTTTTGTTTTCCTACAATGTCACTAATATGTCGTATTAGTGTTTTGAATTTTTACATTTTTATCACAGATTGTCAATTCTCCTAGAGAATTATACAGAGAATTTTCAGGAAGTGTTTTCCATATCCATAGTTAATTTCCTTACCCTTCCCTAATGTTTTATATGTGTGTTTTTTCCCTTTTTTCCTGATTCGCATGTTGTCTGCTTTTAAAAGACACAAATGCATTTATTTACCTATCTCTTATGGTATTACGCCATTTTCCAACTGATTAATTGATTGATTGATTTTTTTTGGTCTTTTCTTTTGTCCTGCTTTCTTTGGATTGATTTTCTTTGCTTTCTTGATATTACTTGTGCTCTTCTGAGTGACTCTGAGGCCTTGCATTCTTCTGTTAAGAACAACTCTGATTCCATCTGTGTCCCTGATTAGCACCAAGCCATTGGCTGTTTATATTTTTCTTAATGATTTGTAGAATTTCTTTATGTGTTTTTGCTCCTACTGAATATGTTGTTAATATTTTTTCTTAGCTGCTATTAGTCTCCTCTACATTTATGAGACTCCTTTTTTCACTTCAAAAGACTTATAATTTTCATGTATTCCAAACTGTGTTTTTTTCCTTTCGAGACTCTATTTCTCAAACACTGAAAAACGTCCCTGTCTCTCACCCCATCCCTGGATCAAGAAGCTGAAAATATTTACCTGTATTTTTTCTAACCCCTTAAAGCTTATTTCTTAACCTTTTAATCTTCTGGAATTCTTTTTGTTGAAGGAATTAATTAGAGATCTAGCCTTTACATTTTTTCTATTTAATTATTACTTAGCCCAGTAGCAATAATTCGATGATTTGTCTCCTCTGGTATGAAATTGAATCCGTATAATTTACTGTATTCCCACACATCCTTGGATGCATTTCTGGGTTCTGTCTCTTACTGTTTTTAATCTTTCTGTATATGGTGCCATTTCTGATATATTACGCAGTATAGCTTTGTACTATGTGTTATTCTGTTAGAAAATGTCAGCCTATTGTTCTTTTTCAAAATTTTGGATGGTAGTTCCAGAGTTCACCCTTGTTTCAGTTTCTGCTTGCTCTTTCCCATTTCTTTTGCCCTGTGCACTGTGGGTAGCAAATCATGTGTCCGAATGTCTACCCATGTAGGTTTTCAAAATGCACTCCCTCAGGGCGCCTGGGTGGCTCGGTTAAGCATTTGCCTTTGGCTCAGGTCATGATCCCAGGGTCCTGGAATTGAGCCCCGCATCAGGCTCCCTGCTCAGCAAAGACCCTGCTTCTCCCTCTCCCACTCGCCCTGCTTGTGTTCCCCCTCTCGCTGTGTCTTTCTCTGTCAAATAAATAAACAAAATCATAGAACAAAACAAAACACCTCTCCCTTGACCTTTCCAGAATTGTTTCATCTTCTCCTCCAGTGCTGTATTTTTGCCGAAAGTAGTTTTTTTCTTCTCTTTTTGGGTGTTTCTGAAGCAGAAGGAGCCCCGAAGGTCCTCTTTATGCTCAGGGAAGTCTGGCACTCATCTGACTTGACCTGTGAGACCTGTTTGATCTGGTTCCATCTCTTGTCACCTCCCCCCAACATTTGACATTCTAGCCAAACTGGATTTCCTCCCCGTGGTGTGGTCCTCTTCATTGTTAGGCTTTCTGTGCGTACACTTCCTTCTGCCTTTTACCTGCCTACAAACTCAGACAGGTCGCTGCCTGTTGATAATAACTAATCACAGTAACTATCATGTAATGAGCACTTTATATCTGCTAAGTAAGACAGCAGATTTTTAAAATATATTATTATTTAATCATATCCTATAAAATAGGTAATATTCTAATTTTTCAGATGAGAAAGCTATGGCCCAAAGGACATATAGCTAGTAAATGCTAAAGCTGGGGCACAAATCCAGGCCTGACTCCAGAACTTGTGTCCCTAACCACTCTGCTATACTTCTCCCCTTTCTCTCCAAGTCCCCCAAGTAGCACCTGTATCCCCCAGGGTGAATCTCCTCTAAATGATAACCCATGTGAAGGTATGGACCTGTGTGGATCACTGCTCTGTCCCCAGCACTTACCACATCATCCTCTCTGTTACTTAGGAACATATGATTTATTTTATGTGTCTCGATTTTCTATTAAATACCAGACATTATGTCTAAGACAGTAGAGTCTGGAGTGAAAAGTATGCCTATAAATGGGCACACCTCTGCTGATGTGGAGTTAGCTCATTCTGGTTAGGACCGGGGGTGGGTTTGGGTTTTGTCTTTAGAACTCTACTGGCTTGACATGCCCCCATGGTTGTTGCCTGTGCCTGAAAGTGGGGCCTGGGTTCTGTTCAGTGTTGCTCTACCAACCTCTGCTTTCAGCAGTCCCTGCAGTGGAGTCAGAGAAGGGGTATTTCTGTTGTCCTGGTCCAGCCTTTTTCTTGGGGAGTCTCTGTGTGTGCCTCGGTCTTAGAAGTGGGACTTTCCCAGCATTTCTGTCCCTCCTCGTCTTGGCAGTTCTGTGTCTGTGGTTGGCCTCGAGTGAGAGGTTCCTGCCCCTTCCCGAGTGGCAGCATAGGATCGAGGGATAGGATTCCGCACCCAACACGGTTTCTTGCCCTAACCCCGTGTTAGAGGGCTTTGCTCGGTCCCTCCACCTGCAGGAACAGATATCTGCCTGTGTCCTGGAGGGGAGTTTCCTGCTTCCCATTCAGAGGCACATGGGTTATGTTTCTACTTCTCCCCTGGAAGCAATGGAAATTTCCTGGTGCTCTTGGCCAATAGAGTTTGCTGCCCCAGGAGCTAAAGGCTTTTGCTTAGCGTGAAAGGGGGGTCTGGGAAGCAGGGTTAGATAGAGGGCTCTTTCCCATCTCCTCCACACTTAATCTTTCTCGTGAGCACCTGGTGAAGGCAGGTGGAAAAAGAGTTTTCCAGTGAGTGCAAACCCCACCGTACCTGGGGCTCCAGCTTTCCAGACTGACACATTAGACCACACGTAGCCTTTAAGAACTTACTGAAATCTTATCTGATTTCTGTGTGTCAACTTCCGTGAGGACGTGTCTTCCTCCTGTGCTCTGCCAAAAGCTAGAGAGTATCTGTGCTCCTTCTCTCTTTAGAGGGGCTGGTCCCTCTAGAGAATTCATTGCACTTGATTGCCTTCCAGAATCATTCTCTGATGGTCCTGGGAAGACTTATGATTTATTAAATTATCTGGCTTTTTCTCACTGGTAGAGTAAGAGAGGTAGTCTTTGCATATCCGAAGCAGAAGCCTGTCTGGGTCACTTAGAATGCTTCCTTGCATCACCCCAGAGAGCCCATTTATCTTTCATTGGAAGGGGCTAGGGCCCAGATGGTGACTTGTCCAGTCTAGGGCAAAATCCGACCTAGAGCTTCTCTCCACTGACATGTAGCTACCTCTGTTTTGCCTTTTTCCTTTTTTTTTTTTTTTTTTAAACTGGGCTGTAGCTCTCCTGTTCGTGATTCAGAGCACACTGACTCTTTTTCCAGAGAGAGAATGGGAAAAGGGCACCAAAGTGTAGAGATTATTTCCCTTTTGTGCATTAACAATATCAAAGATAATAAGCCTTGAAATTTAATGTGTTCTAGAAGAACCAGTAGGTTTCTGGGTTTACAGGATGATTATTTTCAAACTTCACCTTCCACATTTTTACTCTCAAAGATGGTTGAGTGTTTTTCCCTTCTAAACTAACAGTGACTCAGTTCAAGGTGCTAGGGTGATCTCAAGTAAATTCTGGATTTTACTGAAGTTTGAGGTCATCTGAAAGCTTTTTCTACATTGCTTACGTGTTCAATTCCTCTAATAAAATCTGCTTTCTAAATTCAGTATTTTCTACAGTCCTTATGGAAGCTGAGACTTAAAAATAACTTCCACTCGGGCGAAGTGACCGAGCAAAGGTCACATAGCTCATTATTGGCAGAGCTGAGACTGTAATGGGGGGCTCTTCTCTCTCTGATGGGGTGAAGGAGAATGTCAAAGCCATTATAAAAGGAGATACATCTTCCTAGAGAGTTACTTTACTCAGATTTTATTTTTCATAGGATGTGAAAGAATAGTTCTTGGGGCGCCTGGGTGGCTCAGTGGGTTAAGCCGCTGCCTTCAGCTCAGGTCATGATCTCAGGTCCTGGGATCGAGTCCCACATCGGGCTCTCTGCTCTGCGGGGAGCCTGCTTCCTCCTCTCTGCCTGCCTCTCTGCCTGCTTGTGATCTCTGTCTGTCAAATAAATAAATAAAATCTTTAAAAAAAAAAAAAGAAAGAAAGAATAGTTCTTTTTATAGTAAAACACCAATATATTGAAGAAGAGTGGAAAGGAACACTAATTCTTAAGGCAAAACTTTAAATATTAAAAATCAAAACAAAAAAGCTCGAGACTCAGATATATGCTCATTCTGTACCAGAGGAGGGCCTGGGGAAGTAGGAGAGGTGCTGCCCTTACCCCGCTTTGTGCCCAGGGTGGGTAGTCTGCTAAAGTAATGGGATCGTTGGGAGTTGCAACTGAGTTGGATTCCATCAGAACATTCCTTTTTTGTGAGTTCTGTGGCTGTTTTCCAAGTATGGAAAAACATGGAAGGTTAGCCAGTGTCCCCTAGCAGCCACCATTCTCTTGCCTTCCTGCGACCAGTAAGCATGTTTTCAGTAACAGACTCCCCAGGCTTCCAGTTCAGGTTTGTGGGGCATGTTCAAACCCTGTCCAAGGAATGAAAAAGACCACATCGTTTTTACATCCCCACACAAAAACCGTGGTACCGTAACTCTGCCTCCCCCCTTCCTGCCCCCCTTCTCTGGCCCCCACATTATTAAGGTTACACATTGTCTCCTCTGGTCACAGGATTTCGTCTTCAGCAGGTAACATAAAGCTAGTTCTTGCTATCAGAAGCTGGAGATATGGGGACAAATCCAGTTCTGGCTGGTCACAAAGCTTTTTAGTATGTGTGCCAGTAAATTAACAACATAACGATAACAAGAGTCTATCACCGAATGATTGGCTTTGAAGGCCATTTGCACATTAACTTTAAAAAGAGGCTTGCCTGTGCATTTCCTCCCCCCTCTTCCCAACTTTGGCAAAGTCCCATTAATTTTGTTGAAGGTTTTATTTTCTGCTGAAAATGCAGGAAATTTAGACAACTCTCTTGGAACCCCCCCAAAACTAATACAAACAAGATACATATGCTTCTCTTAAGGAAACTAAAAATAAATGATTTGAAACTATTTAACTGTATAAATTCCCTCTTAAAAGGAAAAGGAAGTTTATATAATGAGGCAACTCTGAGTACTGTTGACAGGGTAGGATACTCCGGTAACTACCAGCTTGTCTGTTAGACATGAAATCGCAGCTTAGCACAGAGCGTGTGTAATGGTCATTACCAGCATGGGCAAAACCAAGCAGGAGCAGCTGAAAATGGGACCTTTTTTTTTTAAGGATATTTGTTTTAACATTTGAGATGTTCTGTAACAAAATATGCTTTTCTTTTTCTTCTTCCTCTTCTTTTTTTTTTTTTTTTTTTTTTTTTTGAGAAGAAAGTCTGATCTAGGCTCTGGAATGGAAGCTGTATGTGCTTTAAAAAAAAAAAAAAAAAGCATGAATGAAAAAGACGTGATATTCTGCACATATTTTGCTGCTCCACCAGTGAGCCATCAGATTTTATCTCTGACAAAGCTAATTTTGACACAATACAGAGGACACATGGTTGGGTTTTAAAACACATCTTTTTATAAAACCTTAAATTATTCCAGAAATGAAAGTCAGCTTTTCTATACATCTCCTCAAAGGGGCCAGTTTTGCAAATTAATGGAAGTGGTATCTGGGGCTTATTTAACACTAAGAAATGTGATTTCTAAATTCTGTGTAGTTACAGTAATTGAATTAACTTACCAGCTTTGGAAAGGCATTTATCTTTTTGTTCTTATTATGATAATGTCTAAGATTAAAATGAGTTTTCTTCTTTCAGATACATTGTTTTAAAAAACTCTCACATGGTACTTATTGTGTGTTACACACTATTTTAAGAGCTTTACAAATGGTACCTCATTTAATCTTCCTGGGGAAAAAAATCAAGTAGCAAACTTCTCTAAATACCATTTGAAATTCTGACACCCAAATGGTGATGTGATTAGATAACATTTAGATCTGTTTAAATACTGAGATTTGGACAGTTTTGTAGTTGTAAAGAAATGCTTATCAAATTCATGCTACTTTTTCATCTTTTTACCAGTAGTGATGACTACCCAATAATGCTTTTTAAAGATGAAGCATATAGGGTTTCACTTAATCCGATTCAGTCATAGTAGCAACTTGAAGATTCAAATAAATTGTAAATTATGATTACTGGGATAGTTTTCCTTGGGAATTAAAATTAAGCAAAAGTTTGATAATAGGTAATTAGATCTCTTGGAACCTTCATGCTGTGAAGAAGCTCTTGCTGCCTAGAAGAGACCATGTGGAGAAGAAGGAAAGACCCTAGTCCCCAGCCCAGCTGTGCCCTCCCCCCTTTTCCCCACAAGCCAGCACCAGCCTGCCAGCCCTGCGAGCTGTCCTACCAGGAGAGCTCCCACCTCCCGCTGAGCATCCCAGCGACCTCATGGAGCAGAGACCTGCTGGCCCACCAAGCCTAGCCCAGATGATTAGAAAGACAAATGGTTACTGCTATTCTAAGCCGGGAAGCTTTGGAGCAGTTCCTTTCACAGCAATAGCTGATTTAAAAGTCACGAAACATGATGGTAGGAATAAATGGAAAGGTACCAGCAACGACAAATGTAAGTGAATCAGACTCACTTAGAATTCAGAAACTATCAGGTTAGAGCTACAGATTCTAAAACCTAGCCATATAGTTGCTTTGAACTATGTAAGTTTTCAGTAATACAGAAAGTTTGAAAATTAAAGACTTGAAAATCATACATACACCTGTCAAATGTTTAAAAAAAAAAAGGAAGATGATATAGCAATATCCGTAAAATGTGGACTTCAGTAACCAACATGGACTAAGAGACGCAGTACATAATGATGAAAATGTTTTTTAAAAGATGACACTTGTGAACCTAGAGTCACTCTGAATATGTGAATCACTTGGAGGAACTGATAAATCCTTTCCCGTTTTTGGGAAATTTTGACATAACCATGAAGTGATGAGTCTTTCGGACCATGAGTGTTAAACAGAATAAGTGTACGTGTGGGTGAGAGTGAGGGCAAGAGCCTTCCTCCCTTGTCAGCGTACATGTGTTGTCATTACTCTTTAAGCAGTGATCTAGCAACATTTATTCATGATACAAATCCACTATTTTTACCAGTCCCTCTCCTGGAATCTGTCCCAGAGAAATAGAAGGACAGATCTACCAACATGCTTATTGCCTCCTTGCTCACAGGAATGAGGAAACAGAAATAAATTGGATGCCCATTAGTAGGATGCCATAAACCAATAATACATTGCTACTCTTTTGCTTTTGAAATCAGTGTCTTTCAGAATGAATAAAAATAAAAATGTGGGAGAGGCAGCTGCCGTGCCAAGCGGAGGAGGGAGTCAGGCGAGCACAAGCCAGAGCCGTGGCCTGGTGGGCACCGTAGCCAGGACCACCACTGTGGCGGCGGGGAAGCACAAGGTCCAGGGTCTTCAGCAGCAAGATGACGCAGAGGAGAGGGCCGAGCACCTGCGGCTGGAAGTGGAGGGGGCAAGGGAGCAGGCTGAGGCCAAGGTGGTCTCCTTGAACACTACCTTACAGCTGGTTGAAGAGGAGCTGGCCCACACCCAGGAGCCCCGGCCACAGCCCTGCAAAAGCTGGAGGAAGCAGAGAAAGCCGCCGATGAGAGCGAGAGGTGTGGAGGTTCTCGAGAGCTGAGCCATAAAAGATGAAGAAAAGATGGAACACCAGGAAATCCAACTCAGAGAGGCCAAGCACACTGCAGAAAAGGCCAATCGAAGTCTGAAAAGAGGGGGCTCAGAAGTCGGTGATTATAGAGGGGGACCCGGAACGCCCAGAGGAACGAGCTGAGCTGGCAGAGTCCCGCTGCCGGGAGGTGGATGAGCGGATCCCAGTGACAGACCAGAACCCGAGGTGTGTGTGTGCTGCTGAGGAACAGCACTCTGAGAGGGAAGACAGCGATGGGGAAGAGGCAAAGATTCTCATGGTTAAACTCAAGGCGGCAGAGACTGGTGCTGAGTTTGCTGAGACATCGGCAGCCAAGCGGGAGAAGACGATCAAAGATTTGGAAGATAAACTGAAATGCACCAAAGATGAGCACCTCCGCACACAAAGAACGCTGCACCAGGCTCTGCTTGGTCTGAATGAGACCACAAGCACCCTAGGCCCGCCCTGCTGCTGCTCCTCCCTCTGACCCCTGCCCCCCCAAACCCTCAGCCTGCCCAAAGCTGGCCTTGAAACCAAGAGTTAATCTTTAATAGGAAGGCTGCTTTCTCCTTTTGCTGTCTTTTTTGCCAGACTGTCTGCCTCTCCCTAGGGTTTCCAGCTGGGCTTGAGGCTGAGCACCCTTGGGAACAATGTCTTAAGGGAATGCCAGCACCATGCTAAGAGTCTTTAAAAGCGTGTGGTAATGTATACATTTTGTAATTATCTTTTTTGTTGTTGATGTAGCGACCATTTGTAAAACATTCCAGATAATTCCCCAGTTCTGAACCAGCAGTCTGACCTCTTTCTCACATTTGGAAAGTAACTTTTCAGCTTAATGCGTACTGCCCTCACTACAGAGGAAGAAGAGCTTCAGGAGCCTGCCTTACTGAAAGCCAGAGCCGGAAAGAGACCCAGGCTGGGAGGCGTCGTTGCTCTAGAGGTCCAAAGTACCAGGCAAATTAGAAGAGTGATTCCAAGAGGAGTCCCAAAAAATGCGACTCAGGGTTTCGGCTTCAGGGTGTCTTTGAGGAACTTTATTTTCAATTTCTTTTTTCCATCAGAAGTGACCAAGTGTGGCTAGACTCCTGTTCAAGAGTGTAATGGCGCCACTCACTGTAGATCGGCTTGCTTAGTTTCTCATGAGCTGTCTACCGTAATTCTGATCTTTGTGTCTCCATATTTCGGGTGTTTTTACTCCTCTGGCTGCCTTCAAGATTTTCTCTTTGTCTTTGGTTTTCAGAGTTTAACATGATGTGTCTATGTGTGTGTTTTTGTTTTGTTTTGTTTTGGGTGGATTTGGGAGATATTTTGTGAGTTTCTTGGGCCAGTGTTTGATTCTTTCATTATTTTAATGCTTAGCCATTACCTCTTCAAGACTTTGTTAAGGGGTGCCTGGGTGGTTCAGTGGGTTAAGCCTCTCCCTTCAGCTCAGGTCATGATCTCAGAGTACTGGAATCAAGCCCCACATCGGGCTCTCTGCTCAGTGGGGAGCCTGCTTCCTTCCCCCTCTCTCTCTCTGCCTGTTTCTCTGCCTACTTGTGATTTCTCTTTCTCTCTGTCAAATAAATAAATAAATAACATCTTTAAAAAAAAAAAAAAAGACTTTGTTAAGTCCACTGTTGAACCATGTAGGTGTTCTTTACTGCTAATGCCACGTATCTTTTAAATTCTAGAGTATATGTTTGTCACTTTCTTACAGTTTTCAACTCCACTGAAATTCCCCCTTGATCCAAACATATGTAGATTCATATGTAGATTTTGTAAATCGTAGTTCATTTAAATTTGTTTGATATTTTTATTATCTTTGTAGCTCTGTCTGATACTGCCCATTTGTCTCTTGGATGTGGGTTGTTTTTACCTATTTGTCTCATACATTTTGGTTGAATGCTGGACATTATACTCTGTATACGCTGTATGCGCTGAGATAAATTGTGTGGGAATAAGCGTAGCTTTTTATTTACTTGACCAGATAATAAATATTTTTTACTTTGCAGGCCACAGTCTTTGAGTTGTACTTCATCTGTCACTACCAGATTAATTTTTCAACTAATATTTACATGGTGTATATCATTTTCTATCCTTTGTTTTTGACGTAACTATATTTGAAGTGAGTTTTATTTGAAATTTCATGTAGGTAGCATATAGTTGGATCTTGTGTTTTTTATCTACTCTGCCAAAGTCTGCCATTTCACTGTTTTCTGTTTGTTCCCTCTTTTTCATATGTCTGTCTTATTTTTCTGCCTTCCTGAAAAACTTGAACAGTTTTTTAGAATTCCATTCTGATGTACGGGTAGTATTTTTGTGTGGATTTCTATAGATTTGCTCTAAACAGTATGCACGCATGACTCGTCACAGTCTAGTATTGCTGACGTTTAACAATTCAAGAGTAGAAACCTTTTCTCTGTTTACATCCCTTTGCCCTCCCTGTTTTATAATATAATTGTCTTATATATTCCCTTATATATGTTGAGAGCCACATCAATGTTACAATCTTTTGCTACAACTTTGAAACATAATTTAGAAAACTCAAGAGGAAAAGGAACGTCCATTGTATATACCTGTATTTTTGCTCTTTCTGTTCTTTCTTCTAAGAGATTTGTTGATTGTTTTTGCCATCTTTTAACTATTTCTTATTTAGATTCCCAAAGATGTTGACTGAGGAAAAAGAGACCAAACAATAGGCTATTTATCTGTAAATAGAGAGATTGAAAATACAGTGTAGAGAAGAAGTGAGGTCATGTTCTGAATTAGGCACTTTTCTTGGACTTGGTAAGACCCAACCACCACTTTGCACTGTGGAAGTCTCGTGATTTAGGGTGATGCTACAATGAGAAGGCCAGTAAGGATCTAGTAAGGGAGCGGCTGAGGAAGCCCCAAGTTTCCTTCCATATTGGCAAATCTATATTTTATTATGTTCAGTTCCTAATTGTGACCATATGAATTCAAAGGATTTTTACTCAAATACTTTATTAAATGGTAAACCTAATTCTGAAGATTCTTGACAAAAGTCACCTGGACAGGTTCTTTTGCATTATCTTTTCAATATTATAATTTTATTTTTTTTTAACATTTTTATTTATTTGTCAGAGAGCACAAACTAGTGGAGTGGTAGGCAGAGGGAGAAGCAGGCCCCCTCCTGAGCAGAGAGCCCCTATGTGGGACTCGGTCCCAGGGTCCTGGGATCATGATCTGAGCCTGAAGGCAGACGGTTAACCAGCTGAGCCACCCAAGTGCCCCGAAAGTTACAATTTTAAAGCAGTTACTGTCGATTAATTCTGTGTTAAGGAGAAAAACACTGTGCGTGTGGCTTTTCTTTCTTTATTAGGCACAAGACTTGAATGTCATCGAAGAAGTGATTCGAATGATGTTAGAGATCATCAATTCCTGCCTGACAAATTCTCTTCACCACAATCCAAACTTGGTGTATGCACTGCTTTACAAACGAGATCTCTTCGAACAGTTTCGAACTCATCCTTCATTTCAGGATATAATGCAGAATATCGATCTAGTAAGTATAAATGGAAACATTATGATTCTTTTTTAAGTATCAAAGCAGCAAAAGTTGAAGAAACCTTGCCAAAAACTACGAAAGTTAAAATCCCTTCTTTGAACATAAAGTATATTTGTAGTTTTTTCTGCTATAGTAATTATTGTATTCTGTCTGTGTGTATTATATACACACACACATTTATTTGATAGAATGGAGATCATTCTTTATACAGTTCTGTATTCTGCCATTTTTACTTAGCCTTTAGATCATTGACATTTTTCTGTGGTATCATTAATTCTTTGAAAATCTCCCATTTTAATATCTGTATAACCTGTATTATTGATGTCCCAAAAGATTATTTATTTATTTTTAAAGATTTTATTTATTTATTTGACAGAGATCACAAGTAGGCAGAGAGGCAGGCAGAGAGAGAGAGATGGGTAAGCAGGCTCCCTGCTAAGCAAAAAGCCCGATGCAGGGCTCAATCCCCGGACCCTGAGACCATGACCTGAGCCAAAGGCAGAGGCTTAGCCACTGAGCCACCCAGAGACCCTCTCAAAAGAGTATTTAACCATTATCCCATTATTACTCATTTTGGGTGTTTCACTTATTTTATGTTACTTCATAATTTATGAACAGTTTGTAAATAAATCTTATCTTATTTTTCAGTTACATTTTTGGCATAGTCTTAGGACTAGAATTGTACTAATTTTTACTGTAAGGGTATCTGTATTTTTAAGACTCAACACATGCTGCCAGATTGCTTTCCAGAAACACTGGGCAGTTTATGCACCTGTAAAACATCTTATATTTCCACACCTGATTTATGAGAGGGTCTGTCCCACTACATACACTCTTGCAGCTTTGAGTATTATACTTATTTTAATATTTGTCTTTTTATATCAAAACTGGCATTTCATTATCATTTCGGTTAATTCCTTTTCTAGTATGACAGAATATTTTTCACAGGTCTATAAACTTTTACTTTCTGTCTTTTCTAAAGGTGTTTTTGCTAAATTTTCTATTGTTGTATTAGTGTTTTCACTAATACATTTATCAAGCAAACCAAATACCATGAACAGGTAGCATTCAACTCTGGAAAAAAACTAACATTTCTTATTGATAATTTATTTATTGTAGTATAGCAAATGAGTAGGAAAAAAAATCATCCATATATAATAGGATCATCTTACTAAATGCTGGGTGGCTCAGTGGGTTAAAGCCTCTGCCTTCGGCTCAGGTCATGATCCCAGAGTCCTGGGATCGAGCCCTGCATCGGGCGCTCTGCTCAGCAGGGAGCCTGCTTCCCCCCACCCCTTGTCTGCTTCTCTGCCTCCTTGTGATCTCCGCCTGTCAAATAAATAATAATAAATAAATAAATCTTAAATGCTAAAGATATCGTATGAAAACAGTTCTGAGGAAAACTATATGTAGGATATTTCTATTTTTTCCTTTTGTTTAATTCCAGTATAACTGATGTATCGCATTGTATTAGTTTGAGCTGTACAATACAGTGACTCAGTAATGCTGTGCATTACAGTGCTCATCAGGATAAGTGTACTCTTAATCCCCTTCACCTGTTTCACCATCCTGCCACCCATCTCTCCTCTGGTAACCGTCTGTTCTCTATAGTTAAAAGTCTGTTTTTTGGTTTGTCTCTTTTTTTCTTCGTTTGTTTTGTTTCTTAAATTCCACGGATGAGTGAAATCATAAGGTTTTTCTTTCTCTGATGTATTTCATTAGCATTATACCCTCTAGATCCATCCATGTGGTTGCAAATGGCAAGATTTCATTCTTCTTACGGCTGAATAATATTCCATTGTATGTCTGTACCACATCTTCTTTATCCACTCATCAATCAGTGGACACCTAGATTGCTTCCATAATTTGGCTATTGTAAATAATGCTGCTTTAAACATGGGGGTGCATATGTCTTTTTGAATTCATGTTTTCATGACTCCACAGTCATTCCTTGAGTAACAAATAATGATTCACAGTACCAGGCACAAGAGTAAACCCAAGAGCCAACATTCTTGTCCTTGTGTGACCCACATTTAGGAAGACATTCAATCATTGTATTCTCACCAGGTAGAAATATGCAAGTTCGGTCATAAGTAAGCATATGTACATACCTCTTTCTTGGATGGACACCCAGAAGTGGAATTACTGGGCAGTGTGTATTATGCCAACTGTTTAACATGGGGTCCTACCATTTGTCCGACCAGTGGTGTGTGAGAGGTTCTGTTACTTCCCATGAACACTTAGTTTTGTCAGTTTTGTGATGGCATCTCATCTATAATTTCTTGATTCCCATTGAGGATGAATATTCCCCCACCCCCCCAATTTGGATTTCCTCTTTTATGAGTTTCCATTCAAGTCCTTTTCCAGTTTTTCTGTTGTTTATTTTCTTGCAGATACTTGATGTGCTCTGGATTCTAGGCAAATTTCTCGATTATGTGTTACAGATATCTAGTCTCTAATAAGCCTCAGACTTTAAGGCATAACTCTAAAACTCCTCTCAAAATGGTCAAGCAGAGCCAATAAAATTTTCATTTCTATCCTTTTCTTGGAGACCTGCTTCCTGCTTTTTGCCCCAGCCATGTTGTGCTCTGGTTCTCGTGCCTAGCTGTGGCATCTTCTTAGGAATTTCCTTCACTTGGCTCTTCTGATTGACATCGGCTCCTCTGGCTTCCTCTTTCTTGGTTTACTGCTCTGTGTTGGTGGGAGCATAGACTATGTAGTAACTTTCTGGGAAAAGGTGTGAATGAGGTATTTTTTTCATTTTCATTTTCAATTTATAGATAAACCAGCTTAGAAAGATTTTTACTTGCTCACAGTCACACATTCAGAAAGTCATAGAGCTGGGACTCAGACCAGGCAGTTTGTGACAAAGCCCACGCCCGTGTTTATAATCATCAGGCCTAACTACTATACCCCTTCGCTAAATGCTCCCACAGTTTCTCACTCACTGCCTGAAAACATCGAGCCATATCCACAAACCTGGAGACTTCACAGTTCTCTTTTCTCTCTCATAATCACTTCTGATGTCAAATCAGTCTTTACTCCCCCAATGATAGAACTGAGGATCCTTCTCAGTAACAAGGTGATTAACACTTGACATCCTTAAAAACATCTTGAAAAGACTATATTAGTTTTAAGGCACACAAGAACCATGGAAAGGGTTTCACCACCCCCATTCAAAACTTAGTCCCTTTTGAAAGAAGTGAAGATCAGGGTTAAGGTGAGGAAAAGAAGGGACCTGACTGCGTATCACACGGTGTATGACCATGTGGAAATGGAAGCAGGGTGTTAACTGGACTTACATCCAGGACTCACTTTCCTGTGGCTGACAGAAGAATGGGCCACTTACACTTCTGTATATTCAGCAGAAAGGGCCTCTTATGGTAAACATTTGGCCATATGCTGTTACGCGCTTCTTTAGGCAAATAAATGCCTGAATGTTGTTGAGCACCTGCTAAGTGCTAGGAATGAGGCTAAGTACTTTCATATACATTATCTCTTTTTTTCTTCTCCTTTTTTTTTTTTAATTCTTCTTAAACCAGTAAAAAGTAAACTAGGTTTGATTATCCCACTTAGTGGATGAGAAAACCAGGATATTGAGTGACAGTTTCCCAGGTGACTTTCACACAAATCCCAGCCTAAAAATCATTGTCTTAAATGATGATTAAATATTCAAGTAGGTCCTGATTGTGGATAATTTGCATATACAGTATCTCATGTGACCCCTAAACCAGGGAGGCCGAGTAGGACTTGAGAGAAAAAATTGTTGGCCCAAGGTCACTTAGCCGGTAAGTCACTCAGCCAGGCCTTGAAGCCAGATTAGAAACTCCATGCTTTCAGTGTGCACTTAGATAAACCTAAAGTAAAATTTCAAATGGTCAGGTTGTCCAACAGTTTTTTATTGAATACTGCCATCCAAAATAGTGCAGGCACAATGGAAGTTCATTCAAAAAGTTGTTTAAACTCTTTTGCATATTTTGAAAAGAATGCCATGACAGAGCTGTAAATAACATCTCTACTTTTTGCTTCTTTCAGCACTTTGCCTTCCCCTTCCCTGCCCTAAGTGCCCCTGAAATTTGGCTCCAGCAAGCCTTTGCTATATCTTTTTTCATGGAGTTAACCTTGAAAAGTATTGGTAAAAAAGACTAAGAATTACTGTTATTTTTAGCTGACAGGGAGTTCAGAGTTGATATTTTTCATTAAGACAGTCAGCAGTGTTGAATATCTGAGACAGGAGGCACTAACCTTGGAGCACTTTTAACTTCGCAGATCCTTCCAGCGTGTTTTCCAAATGACCAGATATCTGTGAGCCACTGCTGTATGTCCCTCCCATCTAACCCATAGGTGATATGATCTGGGTGGATTAAGTAACAGGACAATAGAATTGTGACACCAAATGAGAGAAGACGTGAAAGGAATTTCATGGCTGAATATAAGTAAAGAGCAGAGTCAATTAATAGTAACATATGCAGTGTGTTAAAGGCAAGAACTGTTCTTATCTCTGGACAGTGTAAAAGTCATGTTAGATTTTGTGGATTTCCAAACCCGACCGTCCTTTCTGAGCTCCAGACAAGTACGTCCAGTTGCCTACGTGACAATCCCACAAATGTTGAAGAAGGTTCAATCAGAATTCCTTGTTTTCTTCAAAAAGTCAAACACAAAATGAATCAGCTCTTCCTTGTGCAGTCTTCCTTATCTCAGTAAATGGCATCAACATCGACCAAGTTTCTTATGCAAAAAAAAAAAAAAAAAAGAAGAGGAATGAGTGCTGGTCCGAGTAGGGGTGGGAAGTTGCAAGTCCAAAGAGTGCAGTCAGAGAAGGCCTCTCCGAGAAGGTGCATCGGAGCTAAGACTTGAAGGAGGTAGAGAGTGAGCCGCACAGATAATCTAGGGTCAGAGTGTGCCAGGCAAAGAGAACCATAGGGGTGGGGTGGGGGCATGCCTGTGTCTCCCTCAGGAGCAAAAGGTAAACCTGCTTACTGACCATTGTAAAAGATTTGGGTTCCCTAAGCTCAAGAGTTCTCTTCCTATAATATAACCCACTACATGTGTGGGGGGTCACCCATCCCTCATCAAACCACTTTTATGCAAATTGGGGCTTGGGGAACCCATTTTTTTAAATGATAATGTCCTGGTTGCTGCTGTTGTTTGACTAACAGCTGTCCTTCATCATTGACCCAGAAATCTCCATATCCTTCCAGGATCCACAAAACTGACTTGTTCACTTGCAAGTAGGGCAAAATTCTTGATTTCTTGACAACGTGAAATGCTGTGGTATTATACGAAGGTAGACTGATAAATGCAAGATGGCTGCATAAGCTCTAGGCCAACCACCCAAAAAAAAAAAAGTGAGAGAGAGAGAACTGGTATGCCCAAGATGGAGATAAAATGGAATTATAAATTATATTTAATCTAAAGTCAGGTAAAAACAGACTAATATAAATTATATTATATTACATAATAAATTATATATTAAATTAATTATATATAAATATTATAATTTATAAATATAAATTATATTTAAATTATATTTAATCTAAAGGCAGGGAAAAGCAGACTAAATAATAGTGGAACAAAGAGAAATGACAAGCAGTGTGGGAGATTTAAATCCAGTCATGTCAACAATCCCATTAATGCCTCAAAAGAGATTCTCAGATTGGATAAAAGATAAAATCTTTGTTCTCTCTCTAAGAAACTCACTGTGAATAGAGCTAGGTCTGTTAAAAGTCAAAGGCTGAAAGAAGTTTTATCATGTAAGCACTAATTAAAAGAGAGCTGGAGTTAGTATCCGATCAGCTAAGTAGACCTCATTAAAAGAAGCATTGCCAGAGATAAAGAGGGACACTGTGTGATGATAAAGGGGTCAGTTTAGCAAGGAGACATAACAGTCTTAGATATGGATGCACCTAACAACAGAGCTTTCAAAATACCCGCAAAGTAAAAATTGATAGATTTACAAGAAGGAATTGGCAAACCCATAATTTTAATTGGAGAAGTCAATACTTCTTCCTCAGTAACTGATACAATAAACAGAAAATTAGTAACAATATAGAAGACCCAAACAATACTACCAAGTTGATTTAAGTGACATTTATAAAACATTTTACCCATCATCATCAGTGTACATGGAACAGTCCCTGAGACAGACCATATACAGGACCATGAAACAAACCTCAACAAATTTTAAAGATTTAAAATCATAATAGAGTATATTCTTTGACCACAATGAAATTAAACTAGAAATCAGTAAGAGACATATCTGGAAAATATCCCCAGATATTTGGAAAGTAAACAGTACACCTGTTTAAAGAGAGAGGAGGCCAAAGCTAAAGAGAACATATATATATATTTTTTAAGATTTTATTTATTTATTTGAGAGAGAAAAAGAATGAGAGAGAGAACATGAGAGAGGAGAGGTCAGAGGGAGAAGCAGATTCCCTGCTGAGCAGGGAGCCTGATGTGGGACTAGATCCTGGGGCTCCAGGATCATGGCCTGAGCCATAGGTAATTGCTTAACCAACTGAGTCACCCAGGCGCCCTAAAGAGAACATATTTTAAACTTAGCAATACAGTGGGGCTAACTGAACATGAAAAAAAAAAAGAATATGAACATGAAAAAAAAAAGTTCAAAAAATTCAAAACTAAAAAAATAAAGATAGAAGGAAACAGCAAAAATAATAAAGTTAGTAAAAAAGAAAATGCAAAATATCAAAATCTGTGGAATACAGCTAAAGGGAAATTTATAGTATTAAGTGCTTCTATTAGAAAAGAAGAAAGGTCTTAAATAAATAAGATTCCACATTAAGAAACTACAAAGAGTAAATTAAATCCAAAGCAAGAAGAAGGTAGGAAATAATAAAAGAACAAAAAATCAGTGATAGCAAAAGCTGGTTATTTGGGAGGGATAAAAACCTTAACACTATAAAACTGATAAATCTGTAGCAAAGTTAATCCCAGAAAAAGAAAGAAAACACAGATTACCAGTGTCAGGAATGATAGCAGGAACACTGAAAGTATAATAAGGTAATATTATGAATAAGTTTCTGGCAATTAATTGCGTGACTTAGATCAAATGGAAAGATTCCTTGAAAGGCACAAACTCTCAGAGCTTACTCATGAAGAAATAGGTAATCTGAATAGTTCTATATCTTTAACAATACTGAATTATTAGTATTAAAAATTTTTCCAACAAAGGAAACTCTGAGCCTGGAAGTCTTCACCCAAATTCTACCAAATTTTTAAGAAAGAAATATTATAATTTCAATACAAACTCCTCCAGATAATACAAAAAGAGGACATACTTCCCAACTCATATTATGGGGACATTATTACCCTAATGCTACTCGTAGATAAAGACCTTACAAGTAAAGAAAATTACAAGTCAGTATCACTCATAGATAGAAACACAAAAAATCCTCAGCAAAATAGCAAATCAAATCTTGCAGTGTTACCAGAAGAATAATGCAACATCCTCAGTTATCGTGCATCCCGGGAATTCAAAGGCTGACGTAATTCACAAAATTAAACGGCTAAAGGATAAAAACCAGACAGTTGTTCCAATACATGCAGAAAAAACATTTGTCAAAATTCAGCATTCTTTCATGAGAAAAGAAAACTTCGCCAACTATGAAAACTTCCCCAACACTGTACTGTTTAAATTTTCTGGAAATAATAAAATACAAATTGTTTTTGAAAGAGGAAGGTAATACATAAACTCACCAAGTAAAAACAGAAGAGTTTTGGGACGCCTGGGTGGCTCAGTCAATTAAGTGGCGGCCTTCGGCTCAGGTCATGATCCCAGGGTTCTGGGATGGAGCCCCACGTTGGGCTCCTTGCTCGGCAGGGAGCCTGCTTCTCCCTCTCCCTCTGCTCATGTTGGTGCTCGCTCTCTCTCTTTCTCTCTCTCCCTCTCTCTCTGTCAAATAAATAAAATCTTAAAAGAAAAAAATAGAAGAGTTTTAAATTGACCCTCAGTAATGCATTAAACCGATAATGATCATGTTGGTTTTAACCAGCAGACTTTCCTGGAATTTACTTTCAGTAGATCACACTTGCTACTCCTGTCTGGTTTGATTTATCCTTAAGTTTCATGTGTATTATAAGTGTTTCCTATGTGGTATGTAGGGCAACTTTTTCATTTTGTAAGTGAGGATACTGAGATATACACCTAATGATAATGATATTTTATGAATCCTTACCATGTGCCAGGCGTTGTTCTTTGCACTTCGAAGGTATTAACTTATTTAATTCTAACAGTATCCATGCATGAGGCAGGTACTCTATCTTTCCTCACTTATAGATCAGGAAACTGAGGCAGAAAAAGTTAAATAACCTGTCTATGTTCATAAGCAGAGCTGGGAATTAAACCTAAGCCTCTGAAACCTGGTAGGTGCTCTAGACCCTGAGTTCTACAAGTCAGGTAGCTTGTCAGTATCAAAGACAGGACCCCAACTACGCCTTCTGACTTTGAGCACTTCACAGTCATGTGAAGTGGTACACAGTACCATGATGTCTAATCTGTTTAATTATGCCTATTTAATCTGCTTCTTGTCCTTCCAATTACATTGCGTCTTTCTTGAAAATGTCTATTTTCTTTGTAAATCTTCTGGAGATCTCTCCCACTGAATAGGTTGTTAACACACGTATTGATTAAGACACAAAAACTTGAGGAAAACCCAGGATCAATGAGAAAACATATGGATTTCACTTTTAAAGACATGTTTATTATCTTTTATGGAAGAGAAGAAAATGGCTTAGCTCTCTACTTTTACCTCTTGGAGGAGTGACTATTTAGCAAGCAAAAATGCCTAATATATACCCTCATCTACCCTAAAAAAGCTTCTAATTTTTTTTAACTTCTCATTTCTATATATCTGTGTTCTAGTGATTACTCACTGGCTTCATAATAAGTGGTTGTTAAATGTGATTTTGACATTATTCAAAGGGTACAGCTGATTAATCAGACCATGACCTTGGATAATTACTGCGCACAACTAATAGCGTAATTGAAGGTAATGTGCTCTACTTAGATTTCAGGAATTGTGGCCAAATATGGTGAGTGGAGGGAAGCTGTGTAACACCCACGGAGAAGAAACTTCCTCTGAAAAAGTTGCCTTTAAATTGCACTAACATATCATTCATTCCCATTTCGCTAAAGGTTTCACTCTCAATTTTTTCTATCATTAACTGTATCTTCTGCAAACATTTTCAGAGGTGAAAAAGTTCATCAATCTTAACAATTTTAATGGTTCCTATGAAAGTAGATAAAAGCCACCTAACTATTAAAATCATCATCACTAAATACACTGTTGTCTGCAAAAATTCTAACTGGGTGATAGGAATTACAAGTTGTCTCTTTGAATGAATTCGTTTCACATTCTTTGCTAATGGTACAGCCTGACTCCAAATGAAATTTGGGGCTACGCAACTTAAACCTTTCATCTCAAATATTTTCCATGAAGAAAACGAAGCCTTTTGTTACTCAAGAATTGCTGGAGACAACATGGTAAAGTGAGAAGGAACATCCAAGTACCAGTGCCGTTTCGGATACTTACTTGGTTGACTTGGGTCAAGCAACTCGCTCTCTCATCCCATAGAGTCTGTAGGACAGAGCTTTCATCAGCTTGTTGGATTGTGACGAGAATTAATTAATAGAGGAGCTCTCGGGCTCATACATACAGTAGCTGTCTGTTCCCTTTGCTTTTGATGCATAAATTTACTTTTCTCCTGGAAGTTGGTAGTTTTTTTGTTTTTTGTTTTTTGTTTTTAAGATTTTATTTATTTATTTGACAGAGATCACAAGTAGGCAGAGCAACAGGCAGAGAGAGAGAGGGAGAAGCAGACTCCCTGCTGAGCAGAGAGCCTGATGTGGGGCTCGAACCCAAGACCGTGGGATCATGACCTGAGCCAAAGGCAGAGGCTTTAACCCACTGAGCCACCCAGGCATCCCAGAAGTTGGTAGTTTTATCATTTTTTAAATCAGTGTGCATCCAAATCCAAGAACTGAATATCCGCATAAGACATACAAATGAGAGCCAGTTTGAAAACAGGAACTTACGTAGAGAGGGAGTCTCTTGCCTACTCCACGGCTCCTCCAGTGGGAACACAAGTTCCTTGAGGCTTAGAGACAAGTCTGTGTAAACCACAGAGTGAACCAAAGTAGATTCCATTGCATTACTTGCTGCTTTGATGATGCGACATGTCCGCAGTCTTTCACGTTGGTCTGAAGTACCCTTGCTTGAACGCTGTGCCGTCTGCCTCACTTTGATTGTACACATTTTGTTATCTCCATCCAGAATCTCCAAAGTGGATGAGTACACACACCCAGAGGTCGCACCCACCGTCCGCAGAAGCATGGGAAGATAGTATCAGAGCTTTCCTTTCTTCATCTAAAAATAAACACATGGAGTTTTCCTCATTCTTAGTATTGGCACACACAACCCGCCAGGCTTCAGCCGTGTCAGCTACCGACAGTATCCCCAGGAGGAGAGGGGGGTTCTCAGCTTGGAAGGCTGTCACTCACTTACAGGTCACCTCACTCATTTACAGGTCCTTGTAGTGTATGTTATTGATGGTTATAATATCTAGATTTAAGTAAGTAAACCCTCTAAATGGAGGGTGGGTATTGTTCCTGCAAAAGAACCACAAATCAAAGGCAGTGCAGTATAAGTACACGTGTCAAGAAGGAAATGGCTGAGCTGATGTCCCCCTCATCCTAGAACAGGCGCTGCGTTACAGGGTAGAAGCAGCAATGAACCAGCCTCGTCTCACCAGAGCCGGATGCGCAGAAATTACCAGGCAGCATGTTTGCGTTATGGATTTGAACTGACTGTGATAAACAGTGTCCTTACTGTGACCAGTACTGTGTTTGCTGCTGATAATGTGAAGACTTCAGGATTAGTAAGGCATAGGATAGCTAATCGTCCAGATTAGTTTTAATGATCATACTTTAATGAGTGCTAAAAAAACTATTTTGTTTTTACAGTTAGGTAATCTCTTTACACCAGTGTTTGTCTTTTACATATAAAACAGAAAACCTATACATGAAAATGTATAATTTTTAACAGAACATTTTTATATTTTTGCATGTCTGACTATAAATACTTAAGTGTTACTCTCTTGAATAAAAAGAAAAAGACGTATAATCTTCTTGATTTATTAACATCATGATCTTAAAATGATTTCCTCAAAAAATAATGACATTCTTTTCACTTTGAGGGACAGATGTTAAAGGACAGTGTTACATTGAGAATTCTCCTACGTTACCAGCATCCGGCTGCTCTGGGGCACAAAATGAGAAGTCCTAGCTTGCTGTTCATTATCCCTGTGGCTCAGGGAGAAGAGTGCAGTGAATAAATTAAATTTATAAACAATCCCCTGAACATCATTTTCACCATTAGCTTCAATTCCTTTCTCATTTAAGCCTTTTTTTTTTTTTTTGAGAGTTACTAGTAAGCCTCAAAACTGACGGGTTTTAAGCTGTAGCATTCTCTTCCCGCCTTCTGAGGGGGGCTGCCGTCTCACTGAAGTCTGACTAAGGAAGGGCGAGGCCACCGGCAGAAAGAGCTGGATTTAGGAGGCTTGCCGCCGCACAGTGGGGGGCCTTAGTCCAGAGCGCTTCGAGGCTGGCTCTGACGCAGTCCTCAACCCCTTCAGACAGGACGGTGCGGAGGAGAGCTCGTAAAGTCAAGCCGGGTCACTCTGGGAAGTGGGACCACTGTGGGAGTAGGGCGCCTCCTAAAAACACAGCTGGTACAACTACTTGTTCAGAAACACCAACACTTTACGTTCCAGGTGATCACCTTCTTCAGCTCACGACTGCTGCAGGCTGGGGCTGAGCTGTCGGTGGAGCGGGTCCTGGAAATCATCAAGCAGGGGGCTGTCGCGCTGCCCAAAGACCGGCTGAAGGTAAGACCGGAGAAGGAACCGTGCCCTGGGGTATTGCTTGGGCTGAGTGTTTGTGTCTGAGCGGGCGCAGGGCAGAGGCGCCCCACTTTCTAGTACTGGTGCTAGGAAGGGTTCTTTAAGCACTTCGCCCTCTCCTCCATGCTGGCACACAGAACAGCGATGCAGAGGAGTCTGACAGTCTTGCCAAAGAAGGACTAACACCTTCGCATACTGTGAGTAAGCCAAATACTGGGAATAAAGAAGCACCATATGTTTTTTGACCCAGTGAAATAATTCAGTCTTGTAAGTATCAAGCATTGATGGGAAGGCCCTGCTGGTGGTGGGGATGCTGACTGCCGCTGCCAACCCACACGTGGTGTGTCCGTGGAGCTGCAAGCGGCTCAGTGATGAACTCCTTCCATCCGCACAAGCCTTACAGGTAGGTAGTGTTTGGCCCCAACTTTTCAGATGCACAAAGAGGTTAATGACTTCCCGAAAACCACACAGCTAGAAAAGTGTGGAACTGGGAGATTCGTGTTCAAGCAGTCTGGCTCTAAAGTCCACACACCGAGTCCCCTCTGGAAAGAGCAGCATTTCTTGCACAGATCGGGGAACGATTGTATCTTAAGAAGGCACTTATGAGGTGCCTGGGTGGCTCAGTCAGTTAAGCATCTGCCTTGGGCTCAGGTCATGATTCCAGGGTCCTGGGATCAAATCCCAATCTCCCTGCTCAGTGGGAAGCCTGCCTCTCCCTCTCCCTCTCTGCCTGCTGCTCCCCCTGCTTGTGCGTGCTCTCTCTCGAGTGCTCTCTGCCAAATTAAAAACAAAACAAAAAACAAAAAACCCTTATTTAAAAAAAAAAAAAAAAAAGAAAAAGAACACACTTCCTTTTGTATGTCAGTGTGTTTCCAAAGTGATCTCATGATATAAAACTCATACTCCAATACTGATCTTCTCATAAGAAAAGACGTGAAGGGGACATTGAGTGGCGTCTCAAGACTGTGCAGCACGGTAGCCTGTCTTTGCTTTAATGCTTCTTATTAGTGTTTGCCTTCATCACCTCAGTTTTTTGGAGTGCTCGTTCCCGAATTAAAAACACAGGGCATGGGCGCCTGGGTGGCTCAGTGGGTTAAGCCGCTGCCTTCGGCTCGGGTCATGATCTCAGGGTCCTGGGATTGAGTCCCGCATCGGGCTCTCTGCTCAGCAGGGAGCCTGCTTCCTCCTCTCTGCCTGCCTCTCTGCTTGTGATCTGTCGGATAAATAAAATCTTTAAAAAAAAAAAAAAAAAACACAGGGCATCCTAGCAGACACGTGGCCTTCTTCATCATAGTGTTTTATCACAGCTAACTTCTGGTCCAGAGTGACTGTTTTGGGGGCCGTGTTTTCAGCACTATCACAGAACACCACTGCTTATGAAGGCTTGAGAGAGAGATTGTTGTAGGAGATGAAAATATTTTCAGTTATAACAACAGAGTTTGTAAAACAATAGCACGTGAGTCATCGTAACCACTTAGAGAAGTTCCTGGGAAAGGAAAGAGCAGTGGGGTTCGTGTTTATCGGCTGGAATGGCACCACCGTGTGGTATTAATGTGAACACTGGTGCTCACCAGACCCTCCCACTGGGATTTGCCTCCCTTCCTGACAATTCTGTGAATGTAAGAAATTTATATGGTTTCCGCTCTTATGTAAAGTAAGGCTTCGGAGGACTTTTTGTTCTGAGGGGGTGTGTGTGTGTGTGTGTTTGCATGTGCGTATGCAGGTTTTCCAATTTACTTGAACTGCTCCATGGGATCCAATACAGAAATCCATAAAGATGGGAGTGGCTGCTTGCAGGAAATGGTGGATCTTGGTCTAAGCTAAGTCAGGAGAGAAGTGGAGCTATCAGGAGGCTGGAAGGAGAGGGTCACAGAGGCTTCAGGAAGGGGATTTGAGTGCAAGCAAAGAGTGGGTATGGTGGAAGTCATGGCAATGGGCATAAAGAACAGTATATTTAGACTGAAGACATCAGAAGTGGAGCACAGCTCAGTGATGGTCTGGCCTTGGCCGTGAGTGAGGAATGGAAGTGCTGTGCCTGTGAATGGAAGTCAGTGTGGTTGAGCAGCTCATGAACGGGAAGCCGAGGATGGCCTACTCACATAGGCTTCATAGTCCCTCAGGACAATAAGCCGTGGGGTGGAGAGCAAGACTGTGAGTCAGATGCTGGAGCCAAGGGGACCATAGTCTAGAAGGCAGTAGGTGCCAGCTGTGTAGGCCAGAGGAAGCTGGTACCAGCCTCATAGGGGCAGAGCTTTCTGTTTAGAGATAGAGGAATAGTAGCCAGGAAACAATCATGAAACGATAATGAAAGCAAAGCACCAACCCCACACCCCCAGACCCTGAAGTCCGGAATGCGAAAGGATGAGCAGTGTCTCACTTCCGAAGTCCCTAGGGGAGTCAGAGTCCTAGGGGAGAGCTGGGTTTCACTTAAGAAAGAAGTAAGGTCGGAAGAGTCCCTGCAGGGACCGAGAATGTAGGGATGTTTAACGAGCCTGAAACAGGCATCCGGAAGTGCGCTGTAGGATACGGGAGCAATGTGGCGAGCATCACGTCAGTAAACCAAGCTGTGTGCAGAAGCGGGTGACGTTACGAAAGAACTTGTAATTCAAGGATGGTGAGGAAGAAAGGACGTATAGCCTGAGAACAGAGGGCTTCAGGAAAATAGAGAAACTGTGTTCAGCTACTGTAAGGACGATTCTGTAAAGGAGGAACTAAGCAGCGTGTGGTAGGCCAGAGGACAGTGGGTAGAAGCTGAACCAGGACAAGTGTTAGTTCAGTACCTGATGGTCAGTGTGAGAAGAACACCAGATGGCAGAGGGACTCAAATCCATAACGTCGGGGGACGCCTGGGTGGCTCAGTTGGTTAAGCAGCTGCCTTCGGCTCAGGTCATGATCCCAGCGTCCTGGGATCGAGTCCCGCATCGGCTCCTTGCCCGGCAGGGAGCCTGCTTCTCCCTCTGCCTCTGCCTGCCATTCTGTCTGCCTGTGCTTGCTCTCTCGCTCTCTCTCTCTGATAAATAAATAAAATCTTAAAAAAAAAAAATCCATAACCTCGGAAAAGAGGTTGAAAGGATTCCTATTGTAGAAAGTCATAGAGGATGACCCCAAAGATCTCTTGTAATTCTTAAGAGTCTTGACTTGCATCTTCTAAAATGCCATGAAGAATTTTTATAGAGCAGAGCTCTAGGAACATCCTCCTCCTCTTCCAAACTACCTAGAGGGCAGTGCCCTGTCGCCACCAGACAGAGCCCGGAGTCCTTGGACTGGAACGCTAGACCATGCACAGCCTACCCCTATGTGCTGTTCCAGTCTTTTCCTTTTTTTTTTTTTTTTTTTTTCCTTTTTCCTTTTCCCTAGCCAGCGCACAGCCAACCAGCATGATCTCTGGGCCTTTTGCTGCTTCTTTCCTGCATGGTTGGAGTTCGGATTTGCTTACCTGATTCTCTCTTCCCAGTATATCAGTCCCTCACCCCTTTGCTTTTTGCTTATCCAAATGCTAAGTATTCAGAGGCCTTGCTGAGTTTGAGAACTTGTTTGAAACCTTTTCTTTTACTGCTCACCCAGCATAGGCCTCCCTCCTCTAAATGCCCATAGCTTTTCATACTTAATTTGGTGGGACTCCTGGCCTCTTCCAGCCTGTACATACTTGTTCAAATGTTATCTGTCTCCCTCTCGAGTGTAACTTCCTTGAGAAGGGGGGGTCATGTCTTATCTGCATCCCCTTGATGCCTCGTTCAATGTCTTGTACTTAGTAGTTACTCAGTAAATGTGATGAGAAGGTGAATGAAATGTTCTAGAGAGGAAATGGGAACTTGTTAGAAGTAGCACATTAGGTAGTAGATACAACGATGGGCAAAATAGGTAAAAATGCCTGTCTTCATAGGGCTTATTTTTTTGGTGGGGGAGATAATCAGATAAATAAGTAAATACAACCAGATAAATAAGTAAATAAGTTATCAGATAATAAGTAATCAGATAATCAGAGAAATAAGCAAATCAAATAAGACAAGCAGATAAATAGTAAAATGCTTGCTACTTTAGGCAGCAGTAAACGGGAGGAAAAATACAGAGGAGAAAGACAAGGACAGTGTTAGGGAAGAAACAGTGTTGGTTGGGGTGGGCAGAAGGTACTTGAATCTGTGCCACTTTGCTATTTTTTGTTGTACATTTTCTTTTAAAATAATTTTAGACTTACCAGGAAAGTTGCAGAAACAGTAGAAATAGTTTACGTAAACCCTTCATCCAGGTTCCTCTAATGTTAGCAACACATGTAACATAAATTACATTACTTACATTATTTATCCTATATTACAACTACCAAAACTAGAAAATTAATGTGAGTACAATACTGTCCCCTAAATTACAGACCTTATGCAATTTTTACTGGTTTTTTCCTCCTGGGTTCTTTATTCTGCTCCTCAGTCCTGTCCAGGATTCCACTTTGCGTTTAACCATTATGTCTCCTTATTCTCCTCCAGCCTATGACTGTCACTCCGTCTTCCCTTACCTCTCTTGACCTTGATGGTGTGGATAGTTCTGCTCAGTCACTTTGCATAATGTACCTCAGGTGTTTTTTTTTCTGATGTTTTCTCATGATTACACTAAAGGTATGCATATTTGACAAAAGTACCCACAGAGGTGGTATTGTATCCTTCTCAGTTCCTAGAATCAGGAGGTACGTGATGTCAGTATGTCTCACTCCTGGTGATGAGTATCCTTGATCATTCGGTTAACTTGGTGTCTACCAGATTTCTCCTGTGATGAGTCAGTGTTCTGCCCTTTGTAAGTAATTACGGTCTTAGGAGCGAGACTTTGCTAATATCCTCTTTCTCCTCAAACTTTTGGCCATTTTGTCATCCACAGTGGACCTGCACAGTTCCTACCGTGGTGTTAACCTAATGATAATTCTGTATTTTGTTATAGATTATAATTCAGTCCTGTCACTTCCTTTGTTGCTCGAACTGTTCTAGCATTGGCCCGTGGGCGCTCCTCCGGGTTGGATCCGGTGTCCTCTGACTTGCCCCGTTCTTGTTTTGAGCACACCTTTCGTCTTCTGCGGCACAAAGTATTTCAGACTCATCTTGTTTTTCCTGCCCCAGTCCTAGAATCAACTACTTCTCCAGCGAGCTCTGGTTTCCCCTTCTTTTTCTTTTTCTTTTTTTAATAAATGGTATTTTGGAAACAAGGCCTGGGCATTAGGCCATCTTCCTAGAATTTTATGTACCCTTCCACGTGCTCATCCTTTCCCCATCTCCTTTCTGTTCTGTGGACAACCAGTGCTTCCTTACTGTGCTGTCAGACCAGGTACTCTTCTTCTTTTATATCTATTCCTACCCTGTGGTAAACCTTATTAGCGCCTCTCTTTTGACTTATTGCTCACTACTTGTGTCTTTAGTCCATTTTTTTTTTTACTGTTTCCAAACCCAGATATATTTCTAATTCCTTTGGTGAATGCTGCTGGCCCAAAGACCCCTCCCTCGGCCGTAGCAGATAGCAAACGTTCATGAGTTCACTACAATACTTAAAGTGAAATCAATTATAGTATATAGGCTATATGTTTGAATGTTGATATGGTGTTCCTTCATTATACTATATTCAGGAGAAAAAGTCTTCTCTATGTTGGAGACAGTAACATACAAATGAAAATATAACTTCATTTTTTCAGGAGTATGGCTAAGGAGAGATTAATTCATCTGTGGGAGGTCCCAGGCCAGTTAACTCTTATTTAGACTAATACCCTATGGAAACCAAGGTCATGGATAAATCCCTTAAGTGGGCCAGTTCGTTTTGTTCCGAAACATAGTGAGAAACTGTACTTACTTCAGCTTACCATCTCACTCTGTGGTTGCAAGAGGGACAGATGGTGGAGGAGGGATGATTTAGTTTAAAAAAAAAAAGAAAGAAAGAAAGAAAGAAAGAAAGAAAGAAAGAAAGAAAGAAAGAAAGAAAGAAAAGAAAGAAAACCATCCCCAGTACTAGAAAAGAAACTTAAGTTATATTTATTCACAGATGGTGAGTCATCTTCAGTTGGTTTAAATGATAGCACATTATTACCACAGATGTTACCACGGGAAAAAAAAAAAAAAAAAGCTGTTTATCTTTATAATCAAGTCTTATCTCAATTATTTTAATCATCTTTTTGGATTGAGTGTTTATAACAAAATGAATCACTTAAAACCTCTAGAGTTTAATTCATGGAATACCGCTGTATCTAGAGTTGATTGAAAATTCAAGCTGTGTGTTGAATAATATTTGTATTATACAACATGACAGCACATTATTTTGCCTTTTGGGTGGTTTACTAATATATACTGATAAAATAATTGTTGGGTATGTAATAATAGCTTTGTATGCAAGACATATAAAAGAGGTTGTTGGAAATTGGAAATGCTGCTTTAATAAGGCCTTTATGAAAGTGTGGAATAGTGTGCAGTTATTGGTTTATTCCTTCTTAAAATATAAATTAAACATTAAGGTGGGGCACCTCGGTGGCTCAGTGTTTTAAAGCCTCTGCCTTTGGCTCAGGTCATGATCCCAGGGTCCTGGGATCGAGCCCCGCCTCAGGCTCTCTGCTCAGCGGGGAGCCTGCTTCCCCCTCTCTCTCTGTCTGCCTCTCTTCCTACTTGTGATCTCTGTCTGTCAAATAAATAAAATAAATAAAAATTTAAAAAAACACATTAAGAAAATTTAGAATTCTTTCCAACTACCCTTTGGGTTGTTAAGAGAAGCTCAGTGATCCTTACTCATGAGAAATAGTTAGCTAATGTCAACTGAAGATGAGTCAAAGGTTTTTGAAGTTTCCTTTGCATTATAGAACTCAAGCCAATTTTGTAGAAGAATTATTCTTCCAATTTTGGGCAAGTAAACATGAAGATCTGGAAGCCCATGGCATAGTAATTGACTTTCAACCAAATAAAATATTTTTCAATCAAATGTTATTTGACATAGTCTTCTAAAATATTTGTGTAATATCCTGTGTGGGAACATATACTCTTTGGATAGATCTGTCTATATTGTTAAACAACTTGGCTGTTCAGAGTAAATAGTATTAATGTCATTCTAAACATCCTCTTCTTACTGGTATTCCGTGAAGTCTGGGAAAGGCGATACCAGGTAATTAGTTTTTTCAGACTCTCCTGCATAAACAGAGACATAGAGGACGGGCTCTGAAATCCTAAGTTGCTTATTTCTCCTTTAGGGTTTGGAAGGAAATAAATAAAGTTAGTGTGTCCTCTGGGAGCTGAGTTAGAAGCCACCGCTCAAGGTTCTCACTGTCTGCCTGCACAGCAGGGCATGTTCCCGGCTCCCATTTCACTTGCTAGGGAGCAGCCTGAGTGTCCTGACGACGGGGCCGGGGACATCCCAGGCCGTGCAGCTCTCGTTCCGCTTCCGCTCCAACTTACTCTCAGTTACACAAAGTCTCCAGGTTCCCTCTTTTCTTTGGTTTCGTGAATTATCTGTCATTTGAGAATTAAGAGTTTTACCATATATCTTGAGTTTGAAAAATAGGTCATGTCTTTCAGGGAGAATTAACCAGTTTCCCTTTTAGTATAAACAGGAAGCTATGGAATAGTGTAAGTTATTGACATTAACTGAACTTCTCATTTCATTCTCCTGATAAACCATAGGAATTAAGCGTGGATAGCCAGTGTCACACTAAATTATTTTTTTTTAAGATTTTATTTATTTATTTGACAGAGAGAGATCACAAGTAGGCAGAGAGGCAGGCAGAGAGAGAGAGGGGAGGAAGCAGGCTCCCTGCTGAGCAGAGAGCCCGATGCGGGACTCGATCCCAGGACCCTGAGATCATGACCTGAGCCGAAGGCAGCGGCTTAACCCACTGAGCCACCCAGGCGCCCCACACTAAATTATTTTTAAAGCCTTTATTTTATATTCGCTTTTTAGAGTACTTCCACTGTTCCTTGTTATATAAAGAGAAATACAGTTAACTGAAATTTCAAGAATTTTTTCATAGCTTCTTAATACTGACTTGCTTAAAAACTGCCCCCATTCTCCTGCTGGAGTCTCTCCCCATCCCCATCCCAAGTGTCTGTCATTTCCCTGTCCATTCTCGATCCCCAGAGCTGCTTTCTGAGGGCCACCCTGGTGTGCCCACCTGCTGTTGGGTGTCCCTTCTCCAGGTCCCCCAGGAACTACCATTAGCAGGTTGACAGCTACACTATTCTGTGTCTCCATGGATTTTTACCCTTGGAATGCAGCCAGTCAGGATCTTCTCTCACACAGAAGTGCCACTAGACCCTGAGTTCTGTGAATTCTGATGATTTCCCAAATCTCTCTTTTCCTTCCATGTTCCCACTGTCCCATTTCGCTTCCCCACATCTCATACAGTGTGTTACCGTAGCCTCCTAACTGGAGTCCCCACTTCCCCAGGCTTCCTCCCAAGGCTCCCTTTGCTAGAAGTATCTCCTTGGCCCACACTGCTTTGATCCCACACGGAGGGCCCCTCAGAGCCTCACTCTTGACTTTGGTTCTTGTTGTCCCCGTGGCTCCTGTGCCCCAGACTGCTGACTTGCCTCCACGTGGACGGTATAGTTGCACACCTGTGCCTTCCTCCTGCTGCTCCTGCCTCCTCCCTCCTCTCCCCACAATCTCATAGCTTCATGGCTTTTTGTCACATGAACGACTCAAGCTTCAAGTTCCAGCGCAGCCCACCCTGACTCACCCAGGCAGCACAGACGCTGAACAAATTAACGTTGCCACCCCCTCTCTTGATTCCTTATATCTCTTTCCTTTTGGCCAAAATATTGATTTCTTGTTTGGTCCTTTGGCTCTTCTAATCCATTTCACAATATTAGAGCAAAGCATCAAGAGGCCTACCCCAGTGAGAAGTGAGGATTTTCTCTGTGACATACTGTACCAAGGAGCCGTTGGCCCAGGCTCTGGAGCGGAGAGGGGGAGGCTTGTCACATATACAAATAACACATTATAATTTTATTTATTTTTTTTAAAGATTTTATTTATTTATTTGACAGAGATAGACACAGCAAGAGAGAGAGATCACAAACAGGGAGAGAGGGAGAGGGAGACGCAGGCTTTCTTCTGAGTAGGGAGACCAGTGGGGGCTCGATCCCAGGACTCTGAGATCATGAACTGAGCCGAAGGTAGACACTTGACTGACTGAGCCACCCAGGCGCCCCGCTAGTCTACTTTAAACAGGACATTACCAGGGCATTGTTGGGGAAACGCAGGTGTCTAAGACACCAACCTGCCCTCAAACCATCAGGGCACCTGGGTGGCTCAGTGGGTTAAAGCCTCTACCCTCGGCTCAGGCCATGATCCCAGGGTCCTGGGATCGAGCCCCGCATCGGACTCTCTGCTCAGCAGGGAGTCTGCTTCCCCCACCCCTCTCTCTGCCTGTCTCTCTGCCCACTTATGATCTCTGTCAAATAAATAAATAAAATCTTTAAAAATAAATAAATAAAGCAGGACCACCTATGCTGCATGTCCGAAGAGCGGTATAGAAGTTAAGCTCTGGAGGGGGTCAGAGCAGGGAAGGAGACATCACTGGGAGGGTCTGAAGGAGAAACCTGGACTTGATCTTCTCTGTCTTGAAGGGATGGTGAGGTTTCCATAGACTGAGATGAAAAAGGAGAAATCCAAACAGAGGGAAATTTATGGGTGAGTGAAAGAGAAGACCCAAGGCAAGTTCAGCTTCATGTCCCATTGAAAGAGTAGGAATCTCAGATTCCCGCCAGCAGATTCATGTGGTTGGTGTTATTTAGTGACACACTAACGTCATTAGACTAGTGGCTTTCAAACTTTTTTGACCGCCACCCACAACAAAAAATGCATCATACACATTTTTATACAACTGAAACAAAAGTTTCATAGAAGATAAAAGTTTCACTTGCCCTTAGTAAATGTGATGAGCTCTGATATTTCCTATTTCTTTACTTTTTTAAATTGCCAGGCAGACCTATTAAATCAATTTAATAGTCCACTATTATTTAATGACTCAGTGCTTGAAATAAGCATTAGAACATTGGTTTCCAAAGCAGGAAACCTTGAACCGGCTCTTGAACCAGCAGCATTAGCATCCCATAGGAGCATGTTAGAAATGCACATTCTTGGGCCCCACCCCAGAATTCCTGCAGCCAAAACTCTGGGGGCTGGCACCCAGCCGTGCTTGAACAAACCCCAAAAAGCACAGCAGTAGATCATTCCCTCCAGTGCACCAGCACTCTCCACTCTTGGCCCTCTGCACTGGGTTTTTCTTCTGCATCTCCACTGTTCTCCCTGATGTCATGCCCCCACTCGCCATCTTCTTGAGAGCTGCCCTGATCTCTGGTTTCAGTGTTTGCACTTCCAGTCCCCTTAATTCCCCTGTATTTCTTTCTCCACGCTATTTATTACCTACCATACTGTGTTCCTGTTGTTCTGCAGATAATGGAAGCTCCAGGAGGGCAGGCACCTTCATGGTTTGTTAATCTGATGTATCTGAAACTACATTGGCCCATGTGGGCGCTTTCCTATTTACTGGTTGGAAAGGAGGCAGGCGGACCACTGGATGGGGGCCCAGGATGCTGCCTCAAGTAAACATTCTTTAGAGAACAGCTCTCCGTAGTCTTTTTGCAAGGTCAGCTTTCATGCCAAAATACCATAGTGGAGCAAAGTTCAAAGCAGAAGTCCCAGTCACTTTATAGGAATAGTTACATTTCTTTCAAGCCTATAGTATCAGTCCATATTCATGCATTCTGAGAGCTACAAAACTCTGATCTGACCTCCATTTCGGAGCCCCCGTCAACAGGATACTGCCTGTGCAGATGGGCCTCACTGAATTTTTAATAGTATCTCTTCTTGGCTGTTGCTGGCACTGATTCCATTATAGTTCAAGCAGAGGAAACTATTCAGATAGTGACCTCATTCTATTTCTGAATCTTTCTTGGAAAAGGAAGAACATGGTGGAGCTACCAGGCTGATCGTTCTGACTGCCTGCCCTCTGCTTTCTTCGGGATATGTAGAGCATGCGTGTTTTCAGGTCCAGACAAACACTGGTAATAAGCCGGTCACATTCCGACAGGGAAATTAGAGCTCCAGTGCCCCGCACCATCCCACCAGCCAATAGTCTCTTCCTCAAATTCAGTCTGCTACTAGTTTGTGACTACTTTAATGGTTCTAATGGCCTTGTTTGGCTTTTTCTTCTGTATTTTTTTATGAATTTAGACTTAATTTTTTCTTACTGTTTTCTCTCTTCTTTTTGGAATGTTATCAATTCTTTTTTACTTTTGGCTGGACTCTAGGAAGCGCTAAGCTTGAAAAGTACAGGTCTGTCCTGGGCTTGCATCCTAAGAAAAGGGACACTGGTGACATTCCTGTTGAGGTTTTCCCAGATTCAAAATGATCTCTGCAGAAGTTTAAAAGTCAGAGTGGCTCTCCCTTCTGTTCTCAGCTTCTTGAGTTTCTTGTCCAAGAAAGATGAAGACCCAAGTCTTACTCACAAGTTACTTCTTTGTCTTCTGGAACAATAAACACCAGCTCATTAGTGGTTCAGGAGACCACTGTGGTAATGCTGGCAGCTGATTTTTAGGACCATTGGATCCCCCTGTGAGAACTGTCTTTGGAAGTACATGATCTCAAATGCACACGCACGCATGCACACAGACCCCAACACACACGTGTGCATGATGTTGTTTGAGCTTTCCAAGTCACCAGTCTACACATCGGTGGGGAAGCAAACAGGAAATCTCATCCAGGAAGAGTCAGTCCCTCAGTGTAAAATCCCTCCAAGCAATTTTTTGAGGACAAGGACCGTAGAAAGTGTGATAGAACTTTGATAATGTGAATGTTAGAATCCTTTCTGTATGGGTCTTATGTAAGAACAAATCTGCTCATGCCGTTTCTCCTTCCGTCAAGATGAGGGTTTCTTCTAGTGCACTGTTTTCAGATGCAAATTTCTGACTCTTCACCTCAGATTCTCAGTGGTTTGGTGATGAACTTGGGATTCTTATATTTTTATATTTCTCAGTAGGCTTCACACCCAGCATGGAGCCCAACATGGGGCATGAACTCACAACTCTGAGATCAAGACCTGAACTGAGATCAAGAATGCTGAGCTGACTGAGTCCCCCAGGCACCACATTTTTTCTGGGAGTCTGTCTTTCTAAGTGGTTCTCTGAGTGGTCCAGATGACTTACCAGATTAGGGAATCACTATTGTATGGCCTGGTTTTTAACAAATCCCTGCCCCCATGAAAGCTAAGGAGGTGATGGCTAGGGTTCCTGGTTAGCTTTGATTGACTCAGAGTGGTTCTATTTTCCCTTCCTGCAAAAGACAGATAACTTTTGCATGATGAAAGTAGATTTCTTTTACATGTAATTCCAATACAAGATAATGCAGTTATTTTATAAATTAAACAAATAGTAGGAAAAAGTTAGACTCTGTGTCTTTTAAAATGTTATATCTGCTCTTCGTTCTGACATAAATATTCCCCTTTTGGCTCTTTTTTCTTCGTTATTTTATCAACTAATTACATTTATTGAGTGTTTGCTCTGTGCCAGGTCCTCTGCTAGGTCTTGTTTTGTTTTAAGATTTTGTTTATTTATTAGAGAGTGTGCAAGGTGGAGGGAGAGGGAGAGAAAATCTCAAGCAGACTCCACGGTGAGTGCGGAACTTGATGCAGAACTCGATATCATGACCCTGAGACCATGACCTGAGCCAAAACCAAGAGTCGGACACCTAGTAAGACTGAGCCACCCAGACACCCCTGTGCTGGGTATTTTTTATAGGTGTTCTTACTCAGTTTTCCCAACAATTATAAGAAATAGATAATTTATATATTTTTTAAGTGAGGGAGCAGGCTAATGTGAATCTAATGGCTTGTCCAAGATTATTTCAGTTCTGTCTTATCTTTGGGCTGTAAATTTCAACTGTTCTTTCTTTTAAATCTTAAATTTTTGTTTCCTCCTAAATCATAAATCTATTTGCTGTCAGATCAACTTGTTTAACCTAAAGCATTCATAGTACACCTAGTTCTTGGTTTCAGCAGTATCTTACTCAGTGTTGTAGAGTAACCCTAAGTGAGACCCATTGCCACTTTATCGAAAGCTCGTACATAGAGCATTTTCTCATACCTAGTATTAAAACGGTACTACACCTGCAGCAGCCTCATGTCATACTTATTTTTAGAATAGCCATTCCTAGTAAACAGTCTGACACATGGTATTTGCTATAATATTTTACACTATTTTTGTTTAATTAAACCTTTGGTAGATTTAATAAGCAGCTGATGGGATTTTTTTCTTCTTTGCAATGAATGTGAAGTAGAGTAAACCTAGTTTTTACTTCATTATCCCAAAGTATAAAACTCAGTCTTTGTTATCATTACATCTTAAATATAGTCATGAAAACCAAAACACATAATTGAAAAATGATAAAAATCTGACTGTTCTGTAGTCAAAGAATTCTTTGCCCAGTTTTCCAGCCATGCTTTCCAGCGACCAAGGGACACATGTTTGCCCTGCAAGGGCAGCTATGGAAAATGTTGATACTCTCCCGTGGAAAAGGAAACCCAAAACTGTGTGGTTTTATCTTTAAATCTCTGCTATTAGTTTTGATAGAATTATTTGCTTTGGTATGGGTAGAACTTTGTAATTCACAAACAGAAATTTCCTAAGGAGAGAGTCTACTGTGGTGGTTAGAAAAAAATCGACCCAGATCCCATTGTTCATCTGTCTCCATCCTGACTTCTCCACTAGGTTGACCATAGGCTAATGACTAAGATTGTTCCAGTGCCTTTACAGCTACTGTTCAAGTCATTTGCTGTAATCCTTACAAAGTGTTGTGTAATGACCAAAGCTCCCTGTTAGTTACAAAATTACTTCTTTTTAATGGGTAGTAAGTGAAAAATGAACTACTTCTGAAAAAAGGATGACTAATGAATTATAATAATTTGTTCTGTGGGTTCTGCTTATTAGTACTCAAGTCAGAGGGAAAAATATAATTTTCTTAAGTGAAGGAATAAGAAAATGAAATAATTGTGTTCTAGTGAGTTTTAAAGAGATGTTCTTATTTGAACATACATATCCTAAAAGCTTCTGAAGTTTTTAAGGTGATAAAAGACTTTTTAAAGAAACCAAAGTCCGCTACTCTAATTCCTTACATATAGCAAAACTGGTTCATTTGGAGGAACAAAACTACTTTCGTTATGGTGGCTTTAATTTCTGGGGCAAGTTGGAAAGAGCAGCAATCGGCACGTAAATAGTCACACTGAGGGTGTTGGTGAGCATCTGGCCATACCCGTTAAAGTTTCTTTGTACTGCATCTGTTGGTGTTAGAGGCCTCGAGACTTTGAAAGCCTGGTTCTATGAAGAACATAATACTGTTCATGCCTATCAGTGAATTGGGGATAATTAACGAATGTAACAATTTTTGTTTTCCTGGCAATTCACATCCAGCTTTCTTTCAGGATTCCTGCCTAAGAGCTCTGAGGGTAGCAGGCATTGCATGATAATTAGAAGCAGCCTAATCCATTTTGAAAAACTTTTAGGTAAAGTCTTCAGCCCAATCACAACAAAATACATGAATGTGGACAACTATTCCAGGGGATTTCCTGATCTCTGACCAACACAGTGCTGATTACTACACTATGGAGATCACTACCAGTGTGCCCCGCTTTAAAAAATCGAAGATACAAAAATCCCAAGATTAAAAAATGATCAATTAGAGGCTAATTATTTGTGTCCAGAAAGGGTCTGTGCTGATCAAAAAGATTCCTTCCGTGCTCTTTCAAGTAGAAATGACCCTTTTACATTTAAAATAAAGAAACAGTTTTTAAAAAGCAATTAAAGGGGCGCCTGGGTGGCTCAGTGGGTTAAAGCCTCTGCCTTCGGCTCAGGTCATGATCCCAGGGTCCTGGGATCGAGCCCCACATCGGGCTCTCTGCTCAGCAGGGAGCCTGCTTCCTCCTCTCTCTCTGCCTGCCTCTCTCCCTACTTGTGATCTCTGTCTGTCAAATAAATAAATAAAATCTTTAAAAAAAAAAAAAAAAAAAAAAAAAGCAATTAAAGTCAGTTTTCTTTGGCATTGGAGAAGTTAAACCTGACCTGTGTGTGTTATCAAACTATATTATTGCTCACTAGTCTTACAGTGAGATTGGAAGAAACATGTTTTATACCCATTACCAGAAGTCTTTGAGTCATAAGAATAATAATAACCAGTTCCTGGTCATGCATTGTATGAAGAATGTAATAAGTTTTCATTTATTAATAAAGCCACCCCCTGTTCTTGCTCTTTTAACTGTGAGCAATATCATGTATAGATGACTACATAATTATAAAGTGAATATCCATGAAGTCACTCTTCCGATCAAAGAAATGGAATATTGCCAACCGCCCAAAAGTCCTAGAAATAAAAACACTGTCCTGACTTTGGAGGTGACTGTCTTATTCTTCATAATTTTACCATCCGTGTATATATTCCCAAACAATATGGTTTTTCATTTTTGAACTTTTCATAAATGGAGTCATGAAGTTTATTTTTCTTTGCACCTTTATTTTTTCATTTAGCATTATGTGTGAGATTTTTTCGCTTACCTGGAGTTTGTTCCTCTCCACCCATGTATTAGTATTAGGTTGTGTATATAGTCCAGGTTTATTCATTCTACTATTGGTAGACATTTGGATTATTTTCAGTTTTAAGCTACTAAAAAAAGTTCCCATGCTATCTCATATACAAATATGTGAATATATTTTAATCTCTCCATTTCATTATTAGTTCTTCGCTCTGGTTTTTTTTTTTTTTTTTGTTTACATCCCCCTCATAGAGTCTAGCACAATACACTGCCTTGCACAGTATAGCTACTCATCAAATATTATTGAATGAAGACAGTGTGGTTGAAAATCAGCTTGAGAACACCTGCTTCTGGGCATCATGAACTAAGGTCCCACCACATGACACCCCCTACAGAAACCGCTGTAAAGCCTTGACAAATAATACAAAATACAGCTGTAGGGAAGGCACTGGAGACTGAGTAGAAGCAAGCAAACTCCCACAGAGAGTTCTTGCTCATTTAGAGGAGGGAGCTTGGAGCTTATATACATAAGTTTCCATGTCATTGGCTTTTAGCCTGGGGCTAAGCACTGTCCCTGGAGTTTACTCCATGGTGGTGAGGGGCTTACATGGAAAAACTTGGCTTTTCTGGTCTGAGGAACCACAGAAGTGAAGCTGGGAAAGCATGAGTGCTGAGGAGAGTAGAGGAATCCCAGAAGGGAGAGAGCATGAGAAGGGATCCCCAAACAGCATCCGGTGTCTGTCCCCAACTCCCAAGTGATCCCTGAACCATGTATCGGAAACAGAGCAGCTCAGCCAAAAACCAGAAGTCTGAAAGAAGACTAGACTTGCTACTCTGAAGAAAGAGAAGAGTGAACAGATGCAGGAAGACTCTGGTGGCGACTGTACTTTGATTTGCAGGATGGGAAATAACAGACTTATCTCCTGTCTCTGAGGCATTTAGCCTGGGGCTAACTGTAGTCCATGGCCCACACCACAGAAAAGGGGTGCATGGGGAAAGTTGTAACCTTTCCGTCCTGCAGAACCAGAAAGGAGAAGCAGAGATTCTATGAAATCTGAAAATAGTGGAGGAATCCCTGGAGAAGAGAAATCAGAGAAGGGGATCCTAAACGGCATCTACCCATACCTCTGACTAAACTTTGAATTGCACATCTATAGATTAGACTTTAAGAAGCTGAGCTAAAGAAAAAGTTCTGAACGAGAGGCCTACTATGTAAAATACAGAGTTTGCAGCTCAAACCCAGACAAGAATCTCCACAACTTAATATTATTCAGGATGCAGTCCAAAATTTCCCGACATCCAAGGAACCAAGAAAATGGAACACGTTCTCTACATAAAAGAAAATCAATTGAATTCAACCCCAAGATGAACCAGATGTTGGAACTAACAGACAAGGATTTTAAAGCAGCTACTAGAACTCTCCTCAACGTTTTCATTGCATAAAACGTGTTTTCAATGCATGAAAGTCTCAGCAGAGAAATGAGAAGTCTCAACCGAGAAATAGAAACAATAAAAAAGAACCAAGTGGAAAAAAGACAAATTTGCAAATATAAGATGCTAACACAAAGCAGAATAAACACAGAGAATCCCACATCAACATGCACCATCATGAGAAGTACTGAAAGCAGTGATAAGGACCAAGAGGAAAATAGCATAGTACATAGGGAAGGACAACAGTCAATTAACAGATTACTTCTGATTAGGAACTGTGGAGTGTTGAGGAGAATGGGACAAAACCTTTCGAGTATGAAAGAAAAACAATTGTCAACTCATAATTCTATATCCAGTGACAAGATCATTCAAGAATGCAAATAAGACACCATCAAGTGTAAGAAAACCAAGAGAATTTGTTGCCAGCACACTTGCATTTTTAAAAATGCTAAGGAAGTTCTTTAGGCTGAAGGGAAATGATCCCAGATGGAAACTCGGATTTTTGGAAAAGGACGAGTATTTACCAGAGTGGTAGCTGTCTGAGTAAGTGCTGATCATAGCATAAAGGATAGGCGAGGATGGATGTGGTCCCGTAGGATGTTCTGTGTTTTACATGAAGAAGTAAACTATTATCTGTAAGTTGGCTGTGAAAAGTTAAAGAAGTATATATTGCAATCCCTAGAGCAACCACTATAAAAATAATACAAAAATGAATAGCTAAAAAGCCAACAGAGTAGAAATCTAAAAAATAGTTTGATGGTTCTCCCCTCCCCCACAAGGCAGGAAAGGAGAACCAAAGGAACAAAACAAAAGATTCAAATAGAAAACAGGAAATGAGGTGGTGGACCCAGACTTAGTCATAGCAATAATTATATAAAATGTTCATGCACTAAACACTCATTAAAGGGCAGGGAATGTCAGAATGGATAAAATAAGACCCCGCTATATGATGTCTGCAAAGGAGATGCTTTAACTTTAAAGATATAGATAGGTTGAAAGCAAATGATGGGGGGGGAACAAGGTGTCATGCAAACAGGAAACATAAAAAGGTTTAAAGTGTCTGTTAATATCAGATAATAACAGATTTCACACCAAAACCTAGGATGAAAGAAGGGATATTTCATAATGGTCAAAGGGACAATTCAACAGGAGGGCATAAATTTGTAGGTGTATTGGGACCAGTAACAGAACATCAAAATCATGCAGCAGAAAACTGGCAGGATTAAAGGGAGAAAGAGACATTTCTACTATCATTGTCGGAGATTTTAACATTCCTCTCTCAGCACTTGGTAGAATAACTAGACAAAAAAGAATCAACGAAGACATGGGAGATCTGGAAAATACACTCTGACTTGATTGGTATTCATAGAACATCTCACCTAACAGTGGGAGAATTCACATTCTTTTTGAATGCACATAGCACATTTACACGAAGACCAGATTCTGAGCCATGGAGCAAATCTCAGTAATTGTAAAAACACTAGCATCATCAGAGTTAAATCCAATGATTAGAAATTAATAAAATACGGGGCATCTGGGTGGCTCAGTGAGTTAAGCATCTCACTCTTGTTTTCGGCTCAGGTCATGATCTCAGGGTCATGAAATCCAGCTTTGGGCTCCACGCTTAGTGCAGAGTCTACTTAGGACTCTCTCTCCCTCTCCCTCTGCCCACCCCTCCCACCGTGTGCTCACACATGGGCACTGTCGCTCTCTCTCTCTCTCTGTCAAATCTTTTAAAATAATAATTTTTTTTAAATGCTAGAAAAGGCAAAACTGGGACTTAAGCAGGTCGTGGCTGCTTTGGGCCAAGGGTAGGTGCAAAGAGTCAAGAGAGGGAGGGCTTCTTCGCGTGAGGGAACTGGACTATATCATCATTGACAGTTACAGAAATGCATCCAAAGAGCAAAATTGATTACATTGAACACTGAAATTAGCAAATGTCATGATAGGATAATCTCAATAAACAAACAAAAAGGAAACAGTTTGGTCATTCTCACCTAACAGATGGCCAGAGTTCAATTTAGAAATTTAACCGGAGGGGCGCCTGCCTGGCTCAGTCAGTAAAGCATGCAATTCCTTGATCTCCGGGGTTGTAAGTTCGAGCCCTGCGTTGGGGGTAAGGATTATTTAAAATCTTTAAGAAACAAACCAAACAAAAAACCAAAAATGTAACTGGAGACCAGAAAAACATTGCCAAGAGGAAAAAGTACTTTCGTGAGGCTGGCTGGCTGTACAGGGTATTGTGTGTTTCACCACTTGTGCAAAGAGCTAATTGGCAGTTGGATCCTTTAAAGAGTTCAGATTTGGGGAAAAGGAGCTTTACAGGCTGCAGTCCTACAGAGAACTCAAGAGCGTTCTTCCTCTGTGTCCCTTTCACAGAGCCCAGAGCTCGTCCTTATGCCAGAATAAAAGCAATTTAACCCCTGCCCTCAAAGACCGAGCTGCTTTAGGTGGAACAAGAAAAAAGTTTTCCATCTAAGCATCTCATCTGCCAAAAAGTTCTTGGGCCTGGCAGCAGTGGTGTGCTATGTGGCATCCGGAGCCTGTCGGTGGCGCTCCCGGGGAGAACTCTGGGCACTGAAACCACACCGATTCGGCACCTCCACAGATTGTTTGAAAGCAGAATGTACAACTCACTTCTTCCCAGTTGTCAGGATGGGAACATGCTACACTTTATATTGTTCCTGCCTTTTTATATGATAAACGTTCATATAAAAAGTACAAAGCTCATTTTGTGTGGCCTGTAGTCTCAAACCCTCGACAACACAGTGCTTCTTATTACACTGGAGGGGTAAATTACTTGAACAATTACAATATGATGTTTTACCAGAACATACATTCAGTAGTTTACTTCTGGCATAATCTCTGTAGCATGGAGAGTAAACCAAAAGTAGGAAAATAATTTATAGTGTCATCTAAAACTAGAAAGCCATGGCAGTTTTTTTTAATATGTCTTCCAGACTCAAAAACATCATAACACTTTTCATATGATGGCAACGATGTTCGTGTCTATATTTATACATACATGCTTGTGTGTATGTGTTTGTGAGTTCAGTCATCCCAATGTGGACACACAGACGCACAGACGGGAAGATCCTTCCCCAAAAGGAAAACATTTACTTACTTTGAGTAGTGAGATTAAGTGTGGGTCGGGTTTATTTGTTTGCCTGCTTGCTGAGAATTCATGTGGATGCCGTTCTGCTTCTGCGGTGACAGGGTGCTCCTGCTAACACATTTCTGACATTGCTCTATCAAAATGAAGGGTAAACATTACCCTAGTCTCAACAGAGGAAAATGTGTGCTAGCAAGCTTTTAAAGTGTGGGGTTTAAACTCTTCCCATGTTATATCAGATCCTTACTGTAAACTAGCCAGAATGTTTCCCAGCAGAAAATAATAATTATGTCTTCCACTGGAAAGAGCACTTCATAAAACTTTTTTTTTTCTATAAAACAGAGTAAACATTCTTTTGATCCCTCTGCTTCCCCACCTCAAAACTTAAACTGCCATTCCTCCTTTCCAAGACTCACAGTAGTAAATGTTTTGGATTCTCCGTGTTGGAAAAATCCTGACATTTTATAGCATCACCCGCTCCCGCCATCATCAAAATGTGGACGGAATTTCACATCTATAGTTTAGCTCATCATACCCATTGCCAGGTTCCCAAGGAAGGATCCAGAAATGTGTTTTCTCTTTGACCATTCGTCGGCTCCCTGGTCATCCTTCACTGCGCCTGTCTGTGTGTACATGTCCTCGGCTATAGAGTGCTGCTTATACTTGTTTGCTGAAGCTACACTCAACGTTTCCAAGTGACTCTGATCCTTGGGTGGAAGTCTGAGGACGGGCATACAGAATAGTGGGAGAGGACCCCACATTTCAGGCTTGGCGTGCCCCCGGCTTGCTTAGCTCTCAAAGGGGTGAGGACTGTGACTCACGTATACTAAGAACCTTGAAGGAAGGAAAAACACACTGAAAGAGGGGGTTTCCCCGGCTCCTCCTCCTGAGTACCCAGGAGGGTATGTGTACCCTGAGTACACATTCCCAACTGTCCAGACCCTGGGATCTTGAGTCCTCATTCATCCCCTACCTGACAAAAAGCCTGCTGACTGCCCTTCACCAGCAAGAAGGCAGAAGTTGAATCGACAGTTTTAGTCCATGAGCCTCTGAGGGAAATCCTGTCCTGTCTGCCTGACTCCCCACACCCACCCCTCGCCCCCAGATCCCCACCCCCAATGTTCAGGCCTTTCCCACAGTGGTCTCAGCATCCTCCCCCCCACTCGGTAAGCCTTCCCCCCCACTCCAGCCCATTCCATCAAGCTTCTGAACAAGGTTCCAAAAGCAGCCACATTCAGAAGAAAACAGAAAAACATGTTCATTCTTCGGGAACTTACTGCATAAGAAACCCATGTGCTTTGCAGAATACTTACAAGAAACAGTTCTTGGGATTAATTAAAGGCCTCAGATGTGCTTTTGGCTATTAAATACAGTAGTCATTTGTAGCTCTGTTCTACAAAGCACTGACGATTAACCTTTAAATAACTCTTTTCATGTTAAGAACCAGACTAATGTCCCTACCACAGGTAATGAGCCCTATTTTTAAACATTTCAGTTTCTCCAGTTTCGCTTATTTTTTTTTTTTTCCGGAATTTAGAAGTACCATGCACGGTTATTTTACACATGGATAATTAAAATTTGAAGGGGTTCATAAACCCAATATTTAGAATTTTTTTTTCTCTTGATTTATAAACTGCAGAGACCCAAAAGAGACCTGGTGCGAAGGTGGCCATCTTTTTCAATTTGCATGACCGATCAGGGTCATGACTTAGATCTAGGAAACTCCCGTTGCCTCATTCTCTCCTTTCTGTCATCAGATTACTTGTCCTAAATCAAGCCAACTTAGTACTGATTCCCTCGAGGGAATCCATAGACTTCTCTCCGTAGCCTGGGCCTGAAGACAGCCCAGCCCACTGTCACCAAGAATCGATGATTGAAGTCAAAGAAAGAATGTGTCTTGTGGTCCCCAAACCATGGAAAAAGAGAAAAAAACTTATGGATTAAATGGTGAAAGTAGAAGCTGAAGGATCCATTGGCTTTCCCTCTTCCCTTGTTTTATGCCTTATTCTTGGGGGATGGAATTCGCCTTCTCCCTCCCTGTAAACCCCCCGCATTTCCTCCTCCGGCCGGGACCAGAATTGGCAAGGGAGGGGCTAATCAGCTCCAGGTTTCCTCGCCGCCAGGCCAAGCCTGCAAGTCTCTTGAAAGCTCACTAGTTTCAGATTTTGTTTGCTTTATTTTTTATAATTAAGGGCCTCAAGCTATTTAGAGTTTTCTTTTTTTCCCCCTTCTGCCTTCGAGTGTTCATTTGACTATTTTATATAGGGTAATTTTGTGTGTTTTCTAAGCAAGGCCAAATTAGGTATTTTAAACATCAGGTTAACCTTTGACGAAAATTTACTTGAATTCAGTGAGTGTATCTTAAAGTATATGCTTTGACCAATTCTGAATTAATGTGAAGAAGTATTCTTTAAGATTTTTTAAAACTTGAATTATAAATACAGCCTATATGGTTATATTTATGAGAATTGCCTTTGAGTTTACTGAAACCTACAAGTATTTATTTCATTTCAAGCTTGGAAGGTAAATGGCCTTGTGATTCATTAGGCTACTTAGATTTCAGGTAAACTGGTGTGGGTACTTTGAAGTACTTTCTTTCTGGCTTCCAGAACTGCCCTCCGATTGACTTTCTGCATGTGACGGCTGTTTGCCTGAGCCTTTGTCTGTTTTTAGACACTGCTTCCCCCCAAATCGGAATCTGATCTGGATGCTGAGGGTGTTTTGGTTTGAGATGGGGGGTGGAATTAAGTGTAAATGATGAAGACCATTAAACCTGCTGCTCTAGAATAATTTTAATAGGCATGTGTTTCCAGACATACAGGTTAAAAAGGCCAGTATAATGCGGCGGGGGGTGGGCAGTGGTGATATGCTCGCAGTGTCATTTCTTAAAGGGATTGCACATGTTTGTGCCCGCCTCTCCCCGCTGCTTCCGTCAGCTGGGAAGCTGGGAACCGAGTCTGGCGGCTGCCCTGTTTGCATGGGGCCGGCTGGCTCAGCTGTGATAAGCAACAGACAGGCTGGCTCCTTCCAGGAGTCTTTCAGTAAAGGCTGAGCTCTCAACAGTTCCGAAACTCACTGGCCGACTTTCCCCCCTGGACCATTCATTTATCAGGAAATGAAATTGGTTACAGGGTTTCTCACATTGCCAAACCTCACTGACGAAATGCGATTTCTTCCAGAGTTCAGGAGGAGCATTAACTCTTTCTTAGTGTCCAGTACTTCATGGCTGGGGCCATGGGGACTCCATCAGTACCAGGGCCTGAGGAACCCCATCAGGAAGGTGTGCTGCTGGAGGGAGAGGGCTTACATCTATGGAAGTAGCCCCCAGGTCGCGCATCGGGTCAGGGGCTACTTCCATAGATTTAAAAAAAAAAAAAAAAAAAAAGGTGACTTTGGGGAACGGGATTGTTGTATTTTTGCACGTGACCTTCGTCTTTCAACCCAAAGTGCCAGTTTCACGGGACTGACTTCTTTCATTTTCAAAACTGAAGACCTTTACACATGACACGAGTCACCTTATTGGCAGCATAACCTTGTAACGTAGACCAGAGATCAGTGTTTAAATTTTGTGGAACTGTGAGGAACCCAAAAAAAGAGAAGCATGTAGCTCTGTGGCAGAGATATTTGGGTAAGTGAAGGTTAAACTATTACAAAGTATATAATCTAGTTCATATGTTTAAGGAGCGGAACTAGGCTAAAATTACCTCAAATATTCTGACGTCCTGAATCATTTCATTTTGTACAACAAAATCTGACTAGCAGGGCGCACGGTCGTAGTCCCGTCTGTTCGGTGCCGCGTTCGCCTGCAACCTCCTGTGTTTGGGATTAGCAGGCCCAGAGGTAATGCACCGAGTTCATGTGGCAGTTATTACGGCGGGGGAAGTGGCTGCTAGCTAATTGATAGCGGGAGCCGCTAGAAACAGCCTTGTTTAATTTTCAGGAGTTCCTATGACAAGATGCTGTAAATGAGACCTTTCACGGTCTTGCCATTATTATCTCCCTCTCCGTGTCACGAAACAGGAGGTATTTAATGGATACACTTGATAATAAGTAGGAGTGAAGTCCTTCGACTCTTTTTTGCCCTTCTGCAGATGCTCTCCATTTAACTTTTATTTTAGGCCCCCAAGTTAGCAAAAACTTAATACCAGGGAGGACTTTTCCCCTTGAAAGGCATAGCTCTTATTTGCTAAAAATGTATCAAAGTCACAAAGCCAGCCCTTCGCCTCTGCTGGCTGGTTGCGGTGCTCATAGCCTGAACCCCGAAGAGAGAAGCAGGTTCCATAAAGGATTAATGAATAAATGGTTTTCTCTCTTCATCACACAGAGATAAGCTTTGGTGAATTTGAGTTGCATTCAGAGCATTGTGGCCATGGTTTCAGTTGTATCCCAGAATGTTACACAGACTAGTGTGGGTGGTAACTTTTAGTGAGGGGTGATCTCCATTCAGTTTTAATGGGTTTATAGCAAAAGACCATATTTGGGGGGAATGAAAGCACAGTCTGTATTTTTAAATGTGCATCAGAGGAGGGGCGCCTGGGTGGCTCAGGTGGTTAAGCGACTGCCCCACCTCAGGTCATGATCCCAGAGCCCCGGAATCGAGCCCCACATTGGGCTCCCAGCTCCACGGGAGCTGGGACCTTCTCCCCTCTCATGCTCTCTCTCACTCTCTCGCTCTCAAATAAATAAGTAAAATCTTTTTTTTTTAATGTGCATTAGAGGAATTTCACCAAAGAGGGTATTCAAATAGTTTGTCTAGCTCTTTCATCATTTCTAATGATTCCTGCCATTAAATTTCAGTCTTACCAAATTGGTACATTCGGCATTATTCCTCCTGACACAGAGATGAGAAATAATGCCAGGTAGGCACTATAAAAGATTTGCCTTCATCTCTAACCATCCAGCCCTAAGTTATGGGATCTGAAAATGAAAAACCAGTGAGTGTTTTGGTCCTCTGTGCATGTTCTTTCCATTCCCCCCATAGCCTCTCACTGATAAGAGTCCCTACTGAAGAAGAACACCAAATCCAGTGTTGAGGGGTTTTCAGACCAGGGTAGAGTGGGGTGCAAGGAACCATGTGATCATTGTATTTATTTATGGCCCCCACAGTCCTTGGACCTCTGAGTCCTTGAATAAATATCTCCAACATCCAGTGGCTAGCATATTTCTTTTTACAAAGCTACTATTTGCAGTAGGGATTTTCTTGCCTTTTGTGTACGTGTTCAGCTAGTATTGACTGAGAACTGCTCCTCACTCCACTGTTGGCTGTCCCTTAAAGAGGCTTCCTGCATAGGGCGGGCACAGTTTCTAAAGTAGCATTCAAAGAAACAACTTCCTCTGTTCTGTTCCTTTTTAAAGAAGGAATCATGGGACGTCTGGTTGGCTTGGTCAGTTAAGCGTCTGGCGCCTTCGGCTCAGGTCATGATCCCAGGGTCATGGGATCAAGTCCTGAGTCTGGCTCCCTGCTTAGTAGGGAGCCTGCCTCTCCCTCTTCTCCTCACTCATGCTCTCTTTCGCTATCTCTGTCTCTCTTTCTCAGATAATAAATAAAATCTTTTAAAAATAATAATTAAGGAATGGTAAGCAAATGACTAAGGAAAGAAATGGCTCGAACCCCTCAGGGTTTTGAGATACCTTGATTTCCTAGAATGTGAAAATGATAAATGGCTGTGGACCCAATACAGACCCCCAAACCAGTGCCCTGAAGCGCAGAAATGGGGAGACAGGTAGGATGCTGTAGGCCTTCAGAGCGAGTCTCACACCTGTGTGGTGTTGGGCAGGTTCTTAACCCCTTCTGTGCAGTGTCTCACCTCATGGGTGGATCTGTCTTATAACCTTGACCTGCCTCCTGAGGTCGCTGGGGAACTTCAAGAGACACTAAGTACAGAGTTCTAGCACTAAGTAAGCTCTCAGTAATCATTAGCCAATGTTATTTTCCCGCTTATCCATCAACCGCACTTCGCTAGAACAAAACCAAGAACTAGGACAGTACATTCTAAACAACCGAAATAGGAGGCTCAAGGTCCTTGTCATACATTCTGTCACTAGTTGATGACTATGAGCCCCTTAATTCACAGCCTGAGATGCCTTGTTTGATACACCTTCACCAAGCTTAGCTCTCTGCTCCCCACGTTAGGTCACGGATCAGGAGCTGTGGATCAGGAGCCACAGCTCATGAGACCTGCAGCCCGCAAGTACGTTAGTGGGAGTAAGACCAAGGGCCCCTGGTCCTGGCACAGAGAAGGAAGGAAAAGAAGACAACGCATGTGAATCTTACTTTCTGGTGTCTTATAAGAACTTTTATGTACTATTCATGAAAAGATAGCAGAAGTTGCACATCTGTGGAGGTCATGACCCTGAAGAAAAGCCAGGGTCATTCAAGGACAGTGAGCTGATGCCGTCTCCTTCCTTAAGGATCTCAAGGCCTCGTTTTTTCGAAGAGCAAGTGAGTGACCTCAGCCCAAGCCTCAGTCACTAGTTTGAACTCTCACAAGAGATCAGTTCCTGAGTGATTGTAGTTAACTCTTTGGTTGGTTTGACATTTTAGTTTGAAGGGAGTTATAGGAAGATACTTTCTAAATAGTAGGTTAGAAATACGCCTTGATTTATAATAATTTAAAGTTTATTCACTGTTTTTTGTGCTCACATCAGTAGCTCTGGCAGGACTAAGTTATTTCATTCACCCATCACTCCATCTAGAAAGTTCTGTGTTGTAAAGTAAGGCTGAGCCGCATTTGCCAGCTCTGAAGATCTGGTCTTTCCATAACCAACTTCTTGTACTACCTGTTTTGTTGTGCCCATATCTCCTCAGGATACATGCTATTCTCAGGACACAGAAGTTGAAAACTCGCTATTAATGGATTTTTCCCTGATTTGGGGATTTTCAAAAGACACTTTAGTGTATATACTTATGAAAAGACCTATCAATCCCATGCAGATATATCCATCCTCCCCATAAGAGTTGACCTGACTCCACAAGTGTGCCACTTTCCAGTCCAGTAAAACAGATGGTTTGGAATGCAGTCACTCCTCGAGGGGAAATAGGAGAAGCCACTTCCTTGTTTTAAATTTTCCACTCTTATCCTCAGCAGAGGAGCGTGCACGTGTTATTGAAGGTCTGAAAAAGGCTGCCAAGTTCAGGGCTTCTAGTTCATTTCCTCGGTGGTTTTGTTTTGTCCTCCACATCTCCTCTCCAGGAGCCCAGGCTAACCAAATCTGTGTTAAACAATGTTTTCTGGAGTTCATTCATTTCTCAGGAGCGGCATCAAGCACTGAAGTCTCAGGGTTTGTGGGAAATTTTGTTGTTTAAAGAAAGCTACAGAGAAGGGAGGCATGAGCTTCCTTCATCCATCAGGACGTGGGCCAAAAAAATGTTCCTTCACTTGGCATCAGTTGCAAGAACAGAGTGATAAGAGATATTCTAGAAAACCCTGCTTAGCCCTTTATTTTACAAATAGAGAAAGTTAAGGGAGTCAACTCACTGTCCCTGGTCACAGGACTGGTAGGGGCACGTGCAGGCCCAGATCCAGGCTTCCTGCCTCCATGTGCACCACTGTTCACTTCTGCATTCAGGGGGTGCCCTAACCCCCAGGATCAGCCTACGCCATCCAGCAGAGACGCCTCAAAAAAGTTTGCAAGTCCTTTGCTGTTGTTTACATGGAAAGATGATGCTGTGAGTTTTTGCTAGCTGCTGATGTTGTATTTGTGGTCAAATAGTCTTTCCCTGACCTGCCCCTTTATGACCAACAGAATGTGAGGGCCACTTTTGGAGTCCTGTGTGGCTTGTGACAGTAACATCGCAAATCTTTCTAGGCCTTGGAAGGGAATGTGACCCTTCCAATTGGTCCCTTCTCAGTGGCCTAGTACCATACCTATATTTAGAACTATATTTTGAAGTTCTGTTTGATGCACATATGTGACTAAGTGCAATGTTTTTAATGGGAAGACTTTAATTTTTTTTATTATGTTATATATCTTATTTGGCTGCAAGTTTCCTCTTCAACTGGCCATTCGGGAGAGAGATTCTGCCCCCGTGCAGCCATAGGTGACTCGGATCATTGTTAGAAGGTAACACTCATCCTTCCCTCTTCTCTAAACATAGCATGCCCCAGCCGTGGCCTCTGCTCATCTGCTCAGCCTGTGTTTCCCTCGAGGCCCAGCCAAGATCAACTCTCCTCCCCAAGGCATTCACCTAACACCCTACCCTACCTTCCCCTCCTTCCGTAACATTCCTCATCTACCCCAGGTCCTAGCCGCTTAGTGCTGCCTCCAGTGAGACTCACCTTCGTTCCTGTGTGCCCATCTTCCCAGCTCTGTCGTAACACATGATGTCAGGGCCCTGCCATCTTCCTTTTTATTATCCCTGATGCTCAGCCTGAGACCCTGCGTACAATAGGTACACACTGCACAGTCGTTTCTTCATGGTGTTGTGTTGGGAAGGTAAAAGTCTGACCAGAGTACAGAAGGCCACACTGGCCAGGATGCAAGTGTGACAGCCACCAAGTAGGCTTTAACAGTTTCCAGTGAAGGTTTCATAGAGGGGCAGGATTAGGGATAAGAAGCAACAGACTAGGGCTGGTGAGGTTGTTGGAAGTCTTTTTTTTTTTTTAAGATTTTATTTATTTATTTGACAGAGATCACAAGTAGGCAGAGAGGCAGGCAGAGAGAGGGGGAAGCAGGCTCCCTGCTGATGATGGGGCTTGATGCCTGATGCGGGGCTTGATCCCAGGACCTTGAGCCGAAGGCAGAGGCTTTAACCCACTGAGCCACCCAGGCACCCTGTTGGAAGTCTTTAAAACAAAACAAAACAAAAAAAAACGACATTGTACAAAAAGTAGGAAAGGGGTTGGCCTGGGCACTAAAGTTGAACACATGCACACTCTGCTCTGCCTCTCAGCGGACCTCTGACCTGAGCGCACACCCTCATGTGCCAGGAAGGACGTACAAGCATGTCCATCACATCATTGTTCATGATAGTGAAACCCTGGACATAACCTAGACATTAGCAGCAGAATTAATGAATAAATTGCAGTATATTCAAACAATAGAGTTCTGTGTAGGAATGCAAATGAGTGAACCACCACAAACCCCATATATATGCAATTCATGAGGACAATGCAAATGAAAAAATCCAGGTAAAATATAATAACTAAAGGTCCATTAATATGAAGTTCAAGGAAAGGCAAAACTCAACTGTAGTGTTAAGGAATTCAAATGTCGGTGGTATGATTATAAGAGCAAAGGAAATGATTCCCATCACTTAGTGGTAACCAGGGAGGCCATGGAGGTGCTTGGGCAGACCCAGCTGATGGCGGTATGAATGCTTGCCTTATGCTGATCTCGTCGTCATATGTTTGTGCTGACGAACTTTTCTGTATGTGTGTTGTACTTCACAGTAGAAAAGGCCAGGGGCATCTGGGTAGCTCAGTGGATTAAACATCTGCCTTCGGCTCAGGTCATGATTCCAGGGTCCTGAGATGGAGCCCCACGTCTGGTTCCCTGCTCCAGCGGGAGCCTGCATTTCCGTCTGCCACTGCCTGCTGCTTCCCCTGCTTGTGCTCTCTCACTCTAAAATAAACAAGTAAGAAGTCTTAAAAGGCCAAAAAAGTGAGGGAGTACATGAAGACCCCTTTATTTTAAAAATGAATGACGTGTGTATGGTAACTGATGAAGCGTTAGAGAGATTTCAGTGATGGTAAAAATATTTTTATCAATATGTAAGATTCTTCTCTGATTCTTTTTGCGCATGATAATCAAATTATTCTACCTGTTTCCCTCTCCTAAAAAAATGATCTCTGCTCCCCTCAAAAAAAGGCTAGAGGAATATATTATCAAAATGTTTAACAATTGTTATATTGGGATCGTGGCACTAATACTTTTTTAATCCCTATTTTAACATTTTTCTTCAGTGAATAGTATATTTTAACTATGAGGCACATAATAGAAGTTGGTTTTTTTTGTTGTTGTTGTTTTTTTAATTTAGGGGGGAAAAAAAACCACCTTGGGGGGCACCTGGGTGGCTCAGTGGGTTAAGCCGCTGCCTTCGGCTCAGGTCATGATCCCAGGGTCCTGGGATCGAGCCCCACATCGGGCTTTCTGCTCTGCAGGTAGCCTGCTTCCTCCTCTCTCTCTGCCTGCCTCTCTGCCTACTTGTCATCTCTGTCAGATAAATAAAGAAAAAATCTTTAAAAAAAAAAAAAAAAAAAAAAAAACCACCTTGGATGCCTGGGTGGCCCAGTCAGTTGGACATCCAACTCTTGATTGCAACTTAGGTCTTGATCTCAGGGTCATGAGTTCAGGCCCCACACTGGGCTCCACACTGGGCATAGAGTCTATTTAAAAAAAAAAAAAAAAAAACACAAAAACAAAACAACACACCCATTATAGTAAAAATTGTTGGTGAGATGTGGAGAAACCAGAACACTTGTGCACTGTTGGTTGGATGGTAAAATGGTCCAACCGCTCTGGAAAGTAGTTTGGAGGGTCCTCAAAAAACTTAAAATATAACTGTCATTTAATCCAGCAATCCCACTTGTGTGTATATATGTACAAGAGAATTGAAAGGATCTTGAAGAGCTATTTGCACACCCTCATTCCTAGCAGCAGTATTCACAGCAGCCAAAAGGTGGTTGAATGGATAAACAAGGTGTGGTACATACACGCAGTGGAATATTACTCACCCTTAAAAAGGAAGGAGATCCTGTCATGTGATACAATAAGAGATGAACTTTGAGGTCATCGTGCGAATTGTTTCATGTGAGGCATGAAAAGACAGATGATTTCATTATGCGAGAAACCTAAGTAGTCAGATTCACAGAAACACACAATGTTAGTTGCCAGGAGTGGAGGGGAAGGGGAGGCGTTAAGTGGGTACCGAGTTCCAGTTTTGCAACGTGAAGGAGTTCTTGAGATTTTTCACAACAATGTGAATATACGTAACACTGCCGAATTGTAAAAACTGGGTAAGATGGTAAATGTTATGGTGTATTTTTTAGGACTGATAAAAAAGAGAAAGAGATGATCAAGGCAGTACAAGTTAGAAGAGGTTATGCTGATGAGTGTATGGACCTCAGGGTTAACAGAGGTAATGGTTTTAATGCAAATGAGAATGGGACAAATCTAGGATACCCCTGCCTTTTCTCAAATAAAGACCCAAACCCTGTGTGGGTGTTTTATTGATAATGCTGCAGAAAGAACCCGAGCCAGGGCTTTGAGATTTAAGTGAACATTTTCAGACAGTTTGTATTCTTGAGTTCTCTCAGCTCTAGCAATGGGTTAGCTAAACAGTAGGGGCTTTTTTTTTTTTTTAGATTTTATTTATTTGACTGCAAGAGAGGAGTGGCAGTGGGAGTGGGAGAGGGAGAAGCAGGCTTCCCGCTGAGCAGGGAGCCCGACACGGGTCTCGATCCCAGGACTCCAGGATCATGACCCGAGCCAAAAGCAGACACTTAATGACTGAGTCACCGAGGTGCCCCTAAACAAGTAGCTTTAAGTACACCTTAAATTGTTCAGTACTTTCAGAAATAAGACTAGCTAACTTAAATTCTTCAAGTAAGGGGCACCTGGGTGGCTCAGTGGGTTAAGCTGCTGCCTTCGGCTCAGGTCATGATCTCAGGGTCCTGGGATCGAGCCCTACATCGGGCTCTCTGCTCAGCGGGGTGCCTGCTTCCCCTTCTCTTTCTGCCTGCCTCTCTGCCTACTTGTGATCTCTGTCTGTCAAATGAATAAATAAAATTTTTTTTAAAAATTCCTCAAGTAAAAATTTTGAGAAAATAATGTGTTGAGAGCTTAAAAACCCATAGGAATGGGGCATCTGTATTAAGAGTCAATATTTAATTATGACTATAGATTAATACTAGATATATAATAAGCAACCAAGGAGTTGAATTGCAAAACAGCATTTGAAAGTAAAGAAACTACAATTTTGAACATGGGAAAAATTAAAACTAGATTTATTTCAATTATAGATTTAGAAGTCTAAAAAGGAAAAATGTATATTTTTGGAATACAGTGTCCCAGAAGATTTATTAATAGAACTTAATACACTCTTACTGGCGATCTCAAATACATGTTAGCCTCTCTGTGCATAAGCACAAAGGCCAAAAATTCCCTTGTTATCAGTCTGGTAGAGATTTATTATATTATTTTTATTTTTTAAGTAGGATTTAATCAAAGAGATCATAGCTGAAAATTCAGAGTGGCCCTTAGAAAGTGAATGTAAAGGGCACCTGGTGGCTCAGTGGGTTAAGCCTCTGCCTTCGGCTCAGGTCATGATCTCAGGGTCTTGGGATCAAGTCCCACATTGGGCTCTCTGCTCAGCAGGGAGCCTGCTCCCCCCCCCCACCCCGGCCTGCCTCTCTGACTACTTGTGATCTGTCAAATAAATAAATAAAATCTTTTTTTAAAAAAGGAATATGAAATCATAGAGTTTGCTCTCAAGGGCCTCCCAAAGTTCATCTATTTTTGGAATTATGTATTTTATATAAATTTTTGCTTGTTTATTTTCAAAGGCACTTTCTTTATAAGCAGCAAGTCACTTTGGGAAGAATGAAATAAAAAAATAGTAGTTTAAAATAATTGAAATCTCAGAAGTTCATTTTTTTGGTCAGTGAATAGCTTTATGAAACCCCTCATTTTGAAATCAGAGAATTTGTATTTCCAAGCTGGAACCTGCCTAAAAATGCTACTTTTCTAGGCATTGCGGTCATTCTACTAAAAATTTTTATGATGTATATGGTTTTATGTTAAGATTCTATATCAGCTTGTAAATTATAAGTTGTCGGTTTATAAGAAGTAAAATATAAAAACATCTCATCCCTTGGGGAATGACTGGGTTTACTATCTCCCTTCGAAAGATAAAGTCACTGCGGTTGCTTTTGTGTACAAGCCTCTATTCATGCTTCTTCCCAGTGTCTCAAGTGCTTCCTCCCTACCAAAACTACCCGCTTTCTCTCAGGATTTGGAAGTTTTCACCATTTCAGCCAAGTCTTCCCCTCCCACTTTGTTAGCCCAGCTCTGAGAGCGCTGCGTGCCGTGAATCAAGCCCTGCGGTCAGGGCTGTCCTCTAGCCGGGAAGCTCTTCCGGGTCAGGGACTGTCCAAAACCACATTCAGCTTCTTGGCTTGGGGATACAGTGTCTTTTGCTTACATATTTCCTTAGTTCTGTCCACATACTCATTTACTTACAAACTACAACTTCCAACATAACTTACTCCCTGGGCTTTGCATGGTAAGAGAAAGAAATTCTTCGGGCATAGATGAGGAACATGTTGCTTTTTATCTTTTGTGAAGAATTCACAGTTTTGCTCTGTGTCCATTGTCCTTCTCACATGAGTTCTAGTACAGCCCCCTGTGAGGTATGGCAAATCCTGCAGATACACAGATCTCCAGGGGAGGGTTCTGTGGAAGTTTGTTGTGTTTTTCTGCACTTACTGCATATGTGCTTGTACTCTCTGTCCCCTTTAGTGAAAGTCCCAATCAGTAGGGTTCTAGTTAAATCAAGACTTTGCCACACTGTAGAAAGGGAAGTTGAGAAATGAATAAGAAAGAGTGATGACAGAATATTCCAGGTGCAGAAAGCTCCCACCTGGGTATAGTGTTGCCCTCTACCCTTAGATGAATCAAGGTACCTAAGTGGCTTTCCAAGGTTATTAATATCTCCTCCTTCCCATCACCCACTCCATCCCCATCCCTGGCTTCCAGAAATGAGAGGGAATACAATGGGGAACAATCCCAGGAATGAAGAACAGTCCATTTTTTCTAAGCTGGAACCCTAACCCTCACGTGCCCCAAAGGCTCCTATTTCCTTTCCCGCTACGCCAGGAGTGGAGCTGGGGGAAAGCCACAGGGCAAACAGCACTACCGACCACATGTGTTCTGTGCCTGAGAGATGGGCCAGGCGCTGTGTGAGGCACCTTGAGTCCAATCCATTTTAACTTTTATCCCTGGAACATTAAGGGCTTGCTGGTTTTCCCCTCAACTGTGGGAGGCAGTTTCCTGGCTTCGCACTTCGGCAGGAGGACTGTGCATCAGTGTCTGTGTACTGGCAGGCCGTGGAGATCCCAGAGTCAAGGCCTGGGGACTGACCAGGGCACTTGCCAGCAGGACCTGAACTTGAGCAGGAGAAGGCTGTACTTCCTAGACGCTGATCCAAAAGCCCATCAGTGGTGATCAGCCTGCCCTTGCCCCTTGCCATCGTTATTGCCCTTGAATACTTCAGGGCTGCTGAACCAGAGGACCCGACCAAATTAAGCAGGACGTCTCCCTTCAGAAATAGGTATTGAGACTTTCTCCCAGGCGCTCGTTCCCATTTTTAGAACTTTGAAAGACAGAGGCTGACAGGGCAGAATTCTGATGGCCCTTCCAGACAGCTCGGTTAACCTGGGCTGTGAGGCTCTGGGGGGTGGGAGGGGCAGGTGGGGGGGGGGGGCAGGGAGGAGGCAGGAGGGGGCTTGTGTCGGCACTTGCTGCTGAGCTAAACACAAAGGCATGGTGAAGTGTGCTGCTGAGGGCCCTTTCCCAGAGGCGAGTAAGCTCCAAGAAACCCTATCACAAGATAAAGACTCATTAGTAAGGAGCCAGACAGAGGACGGAGACTGGGTTTTATTTGTCTGCCCCTTTGTTTGCAGTGAAAAACAAAAGTAACAAAGCTCATGGACTCCAAACATATGACCGTCAACAGAGGAAACTCTTCGAATTATTTCTGGACCTGTCCCTTGCAAGCCATGATTTCCTGTTCTTTTTTTATTTTTTTTAAGATTCTATTTATTTGAGAAAGAGAGCGTGCGTGCACATGTGTGCACAAGTTGTGGGGGCAACAGCGGGTGGTGGGAAGCAGACTCCCCGCTGAGCAGGGAATCCTGATGTGGGGGCTCCATCCCAGGGCCATGACCTGAGCTGAAGGCAGACACTTAATCCACTGAGCCACCCAGGCGCTCCCTGCCCCTGATCTCTCTCTCTGGGGAGAGGCAGCTGTGACAGGCTGCCAAGGCTCCCTCCCTCACCCTCAGTGGCCTGGCCACTGCTGCTCTGTTCCCACTGCCATGGCCTGGATTCAGAAGGCTGTCGCCCCTGTTGCCTGGACCCCTGCCCTTCCATCCCAGCCCCTCTGCTCCTGGGGCCGATTTCGCCACCCCCACTCTGGATGGAGCCCATTGCTCCCCAGGTAATCCTCCAAAACCACGTGTAGCCCCTGCTCACAAAGACTCAGTGGCTCTCTGCACAGACTGAAGTCGAGTCGGGCTTGGCAAGTCTCCTTGACCCTGCCCTCAAATCACTCCTCCTTATACTCCCCTTACCCATACCCGAGCATCCTGGAAGCCGGGTGGTCCTTGGTCAGCCTTGTCCTTTTCTGCCTCCATGCCCGAGTGTTCTTCCTCCCCCGCTCACATGGCAGATCATACCCATTGTTTACCCACCACCCGACTGCCACCTCCTCCCTGAAGCCGTTCTTGATGCCCTCACTTAATGTCATCTCTCTCTTCTCTGGACTTCCATAAGTTGCACTTACTTGCACACTTCACATGATACTTAACACTTCCATGTTGCCTTACAGTTGTTTTTGTAGATGGTTTATTTCCATGCCTAAGTTATAAACGCTCTGGTGCAGAGTTTCTGTCTGTCCTTTTCGGTATTTTCTCTGCCTTGAGTTTTCTTGGGTACCATGAGGATTATTTAAGCCACAGAGTAGTACCACGGTGAGATTTCATCACTGCTCATGTGCCCCTCGCTACTGGAGCTCCTCAGACAGTTCAGTAGATACGAGGGTTCAAACCTTTTTCTTGCTTGGGATACACTCCCACCCCACTGTCCCTCCGTCAGGACCACCCACATCTGCTGTCTCATCAGCCTCTTCTAACTGCTCTTGTCCACGGGGTCTGTCTCTGTTCTCCGTCCTGAGCCACCGTAGCCCTTGGCAGGGGGTACCGTTCCTCCGTCAGCAAAGCCGCCCCTGACCTGGAATGGCATGCTACCAGAAGCTGATTTCTCCAGGTCAGTCCCTTGTGGGAAATGGACAGACAGAGCCCGTGGCGGGCGGGCAGGCAGGCACCAAGCGCCGGACAGGACCACGAAAAGACTTTGTAGAGGAGGGCTAGTGTCTGAGCCAGCTCTGCAGGGTATGATAATGGGGTAGGAAGGACGTGGTGGCCGTGAAGAGCAGTCTCAGAAAAGGCACAGAGGTAGGAATTACCTGGAACGTTCAGTGGGCCTAGAAGAGTTCACTTTGATGGTTCGTGTGAAGGAGAGGCAGCAGAGGCTAGGAGGTCACGTGAACCTGTTTGTGCACACCCTCCGTCAGAGTCAGAACTGGCGGTTAGTCCGTCGTGTCTTCTGACAGTATGTGATGTTAAAGAGTCATCTGGTTTTTTTAAGTGATTTTTTTTTAAATTTATTTATTTTAGAGAGAGGGAGTGAGAGAAAGACAGAGTGTGGTGGGAGAGAGAGAACCTCTAGCAGAGTGCATGCCGAGCACGAGCCGACACTGGGCTGGATCTCACCGCCTGAGATCATGACCTGAGCTGAAATCAAGAATTAATTAACCAACTGAGCCCCTAGTGAGTCTTTTTTCCATTTGCGTTCATGCTAGGCAGCAGGGACCATATTTCTTTCTTTTTTTTTTTTTTTAAACATGTTGATACAAAAGATTACTCTAGGGGCGCCTGGGTGGCTCAGTGGGTTAATCCTCTGCCTTCGGCTCAGGCCATGATCTCAGGGTCTTGGGATCTAGCACCACATCAGGCTCTCTGCTCAGTGGGGAACCTGCTTCCTCTCCACCTCCCCCCCACCCACCACCTGCCTCTTTGCCTACTTGTGATCTCTCTTTCAAACAAACAAACAAACAGAAATCACTCTATAACTTAATTAAGTCTCATATTGGGTATCTCAAAAGTAGAGCAAAAAGTTCTTAACCTGTATGATAATATATAGGTTAATATTTAGGGATAAGAGTGTGTCTGGGATTAGCACCAAAATAATTCAGAGGAGGAACGTTTGAGATAAATGAAACAAAAGTGACCTTGAGTCCATAACTTATAGCTGGTTGATGGGCACACTGTTCTCCACTTTTGTGTATGCAGGCACTTGTCCCTACTGAAACATGGGGAAAATGGGCCTTCCAGTGGTCCTGAGCAAGCCTTCAGCTTGGGCTGCCAGCCCGCCGCCCAGCACTGCAGCCCCATGTGGCCCCCGCCTTGCCTCCCGTGGCACTCCGCAGCCCTGAGCTCCAGAACAGCCAGGAAAACAGCCCCAAGTCAGCCACTTGGTCAGGGTCTTGGTATAGTCACAGCAAATCATGGGACCCTTCAGCCAAATGGCAAAGAAGACCATTATTTTAGAGCCAGTATTGTGTTAAAATACCATAACTGTTAAAGCATCAGTGGCTGTAATGAAAAAGTAAATATTAATACAGAGGAGGGGAGGGCGCTGATATGAGCAGGTCACCTTGCAGGAGGGGCTGAATCAGAAGCTTTGTCTCAGCACGTCTTCATCAGAAATGTTTGTGGGGCGCCTGGGTGACTCAGTGGGTTAAGCTGCTGCCTTCGGCTCAGGTCATGATCTCAGGGTCCTGGGATCGAGCCCTGCATTGGACTCTCTGCTCAGCAGGGAGCCTGCTTCCTCCTCTCTCTCTGCCTGCCTCTCTGCCTGCTTGTCATCTCTCTCTGTCAAATAAATAAATAAAATCTTTAAAAAAAGAAAAGAAATGTTTGTGCCCACCAGGATGGGGAGACCACAGAAGGATGACTAACAATGTTAGTTACTCTTTGTAACAAGCTCAGAGTTCTTTCTTAGTCTGTCTCTTTTAAAAGTAAAGCTCTATTTTAAAAGCCCCAGAATTTAGATGTCATCATCACTTTAGTGCTGAGCACACAGTATTTCTCCTTAGGGGAAGTTTATAGTTTTTACTTTGTTTTCTTATTTATCCCAAATTTTGATTAAAAAAAAAAATCTATATTCTCTTTTCTAAATAAACTTCAAGTATAAAAGAACATTTTATTATTTGCTTCCTATATCCAAATCCTGAACTACACTATGTTGATTATTTAAATTTAGGATTTCCCTTAGAAATATCCTGTAGAGTGTTCTGTGAATATTTTCCAGGTAAATTCCAGTCTTATTTAATTTTCATGCTTGCAGCATATAACAAATTGAGTTATCCATGGTTAGTCCCTGGAAGTGAACGGAAAGATAAGCATTATATCTTTCTGTATTCAAATATGTAAATGTGGCATAATTAGAACCCATGTTAGAAGACTCCTTCCTGCTAAGCCACTGTTCTATTGTGGAAATGACTATAGACCTTCAAAGGGTTCACCTGCATTTTGCTTCCCTCCTGGGGGACGCATTTGAAAACAAAGGTAATGGTGGAGACCAGAATGGAGAAGGAAGGAGTCCCTCTGTTTCCCAGTTTGCCGTTGGTCATGACCTTTGTCACAGGGCAGGAGACGGGCTCTTTCCAAGCCCTTCTGTGGCGTGGCTTGAACGAAGCAGAGCGAGGTGCTGGCCCAGCGTGCCCTCGCCCCCCTCCGCCGGCTGGGCCCCCAGCCCCACGTGAGCCTCGTAGGCAGTAATGCTTCACAGATGAGGCACTAAGTGTCAGAGAGGTGACGTGATTGGTCCGAGTTTATTAGTGTTGGAGCCGGGGCTGAATGCAGACGTCCTGAATTCCCTCTCCGTTGTACCGTTCATGGCTTCCATGGCAGATGCGTTATTAATCTTAAAAGTTCATGCTTCCTTATCCCGGGGTTATTTCCATTTCAAGTAACCGGTAAGTGTGACCATTGCCATGAGGAGCATTAAGTACCAACTGCCTGCCTGTTACAACTTCTAGTCCGCGTCAGTTGGGAAATCAGAAAGGGACAGGGGGCAAAGCGTTCGTCTGGCCCAGCCGCAGCTCTCCGACCTGGGCCCCCGCGGCCCTGACCAGCGCCCTTCGTTGATGTTTCCAGTTCTACCCCCTCCACCCGTTTTTGTAGGACACAGAGCCACTCCCGCAGAGGAAAGAGACAGATAGGACTCTCCGCTTCCTTGTCTTGCCTTTCCTGACCACCGTGGCCCAGGTTTGTGGCCCCGCGTGACCCCGTACGTGAGTGGCGTCCATGAGACCTGCAGCTCCAGGAGCAGCCCTCTTCCCCCTCGCCCCCTTGCACGCTCGCCCTCCTGGGCTGGCCTGGCCTGGCCTTGCCGCTCGGTACCACTGCTCTGCCCCCTCCAGACAACCTTCTCACCTGCCCGTGGGTTGTGGCTCATTCATAAAGTTGTGAAATGTTCCCTTCTTAAGAAAATTGTGGGAAAACATTGAAATTGTGTGGGGTTCTATCTGTGCAGTTCCATTTCTAACCTGCCCGGAGGCCACTGTTTTAAATGTGGGCCAGTTTTTAAATTCACACAGTAAGGAATGACCCAAAACTGTGCCTTTTTGCACAGGAATGGGGACATGGGGGGAATACACGAATTGCAAAAAACGGGCTTTCATAAACGGAAGCTTCGATGTTCGTTTCAGGCTACAGGTAGTAACGTCTTTGCCTGTGTTAGCTTTCCGGGCGGCTCCTCAGTGGCAGCCTCTGGCCCGAGACCCAGGTCCTACATGACCTGTGATCACATCACCGGGCTCTCCTGTAGTACCCTCTCTCTGTGTGCATTTTGGAAAGCCGAGCATCTGAAGTGGGTTCCTTCCTTCCATAGTACTGACAAGAAAAAAATACTCTCTCTGGTGAGCTGGTGAGCTGCTCTGCCTAGTTTCAGTGCTAGAATAAAGAAGGACTCTGAGACACTCCGTGGCTCTCCAGTCTCGGAATTGTCTTCAAGGTCCTGCGGCCTCAGGAAAGCAGGAGAAGGTGATGGCAGAGGACATGGGCCCGTGACCAGAAGGACTTGAAAGACGCTGAAGTCTGCTGAGGCCTTCCCCCCCACTCCCTCCTCATCCCTCACGCCCTGGCCAGGCTGGGGGCTGTGCACACCCATGGCAGGGCCAGCGCCGGCACGACCCCCGGCTGGCACCAGGGCCACTGTTCCCTGGGCCGGTTCGTTCATCTTGCATGCGCCCTCTCGGAGTGTTTCTTGGAACCCTAGAAGGGACCATTTCCTCATCCGTCCTTCAGCTCCTCATACTCTTGGCCTTCCCATTCTTGCTACAGGGAGTCCTTTGTCCAAGAAGGGGAATTGAACTTCTGTCTTCAGAGCACTGGACAGCATTGCATGGGGCGCCGCGGCATGCTTTGGGACAGCTGCAGAGCGTGGCCCTGAGCTGTTAGGTAGGGTCCTGCACGCACAGTCCCACTAGAACTGCAGGCCTGGAGGGGTCCTCCTGCTGCGGGCCAGCCAGAGCTCCGTATGCTTTGTGCCCCGGCCTGTCCCCTGGTAGCACCAACGTCCTTGAAATAGACAGCCAGAGCGTAAAAGCAGTTCGTTATCCATGAAATGGCTGCATGCCAGGGAAGCTAGGAAGTCCCTTGCGCGGTTTGGACCCACTGGGCAGTCTCTGAAGCACCGTTCTCCACTGATCCTTCCCCATTTAATATTTCTGGAAGCTCTCACTTTATTCTCAGGTCCATGCCAATGGTTCTGGGCCTCTGTGTCTGGGAGCCAGCCTCACCCGTGGCCCCAATACTGATTTCTTGTTAGATCTCCGTCACACTTTAGCCTTGAGGCCTGAAATAAATCACTGTGACTGTAGGCCTCGCTTTCCCCACGTTCTAAATGAGGGAGCTGTCTCGGTGGTATCTAAAGCATTCCACGTCCAGTTCTCGGGTATGCCTTAACCATCTGGGGCCTCAGCCCCCACCCCAGATCCCGAACTTTCACTCCCACCAACGGCACCTTTTCCAAAACTGAAATCCTTCTTAGCCCTGGTCATTCTTTTCCTTCTGCCTTCCTGAATCACGGACTATGTGAGGCCCGAGAATTCGTGTTTTAGTAGGTGCCTGCCCAGCTGGTACTGATGCCCCTGCTCTGTGGATCTCGTTTCTGGAGCGTGACTCTCGGCAGGGGCGAGGGAATGGGAGGAGTTTGCCTGGAGAAATGTCCCGTGCGCACATGCACCCTGGGATGCAGCCCCACTTGGGGCTCCCTGCTCAGTGGGGAGGCTGCCTCTCTCCCCCAGCTCATGTTGTCTCTTGCTCTCTCTCAAATAAATACATAATCTTAAATTTTTTTCCAAATTAAAAAAAAATAATATGTAGCCTATATTCCCTGGATATTTTGTACAGGCTTTTTTATTCTCCTGTTTCTGACATGGCGGGTATAAATTCTAAATTATATACATCTGTGATAGTCCAGTTGGAGAGGGATTACCCCATTCCATTCTCTTAGCTTTGTAGTTGAATATAGAGCAGGGTAGGTTTCCCCTTTGTTGTTGTTCTTTTTCCAGTCCTAGTTCCCAGTTACAGCTCTGCTGTGCTAGTGTTTTCTCTCATGCCCCCTTCTTCAGTGACCTGCCTGACCTCCCACTTTGCTCTGTGTTTGCTTCTACCTGTTGGTGTTTTCCCGGAGAAAAATCAGACGAAGTGTTTTGATTCGTTCTCTCTGATGCACTCATTGCTTGGCTATCGTCTTGAGGTTTTCAACCAATTAGACATCTCACCACAGCTAGCTCTTTCACAAATCAGAGCGCATCCTCTGATACATGACACCAAATCAAGCTTTTTGATCACTTAACTATGGTCAGTGTGTTTACTGACCTCAAGAGACCAAAAACACAACTAATTTATCAATGGCATTTTTTTAATCTTGGAGAAGTGTCCATTGCCTTCTCAAAGAACAGCCTCAGTTTGAAGGCGTGTAGGGCGGAGAGAATGAATATGTTCACTATATTAAAACAGTTTCTTTAAAAAGTTAAGGTATGGGGCGCCTGGGTGGCTCAGTGGGTTAAAGCCTCTGCCTTCGGCTCAGGTCATGATCTCAGGGTCCTGGGATCGAGCCCAGCATTGAGCTCTCTGCTCAGCAGGGAGCCTGCTTCCTCCTCTCTCTCTCTCTCTCTCTCTCTCTGCCTGCCTCTCTGCCTACTTGTATCTCTGTCAAATAAATAAATAAAATCTTAAAAAAAAAAAAAGTTAAGGTATTTAAAAAAAGTAAACGTGTCTAGTAGTCCTTTAATGTAAATTTCAGTTAACTTCGTATACCTTAGGGCTATTAAAGATTTTTGTTGTTTTATTTGTACCTTCTTTTTAAAAGGTAGGAGTAAATAAGTATGTGGGAGTGGGCGTGTTCAGTCCCTCTAGTGCTGACATTCTGTCATTCCCTGAGTCCTTAGAATTAAGGCTCAGAAGAAGGAAAAAAATTAAGGCTCAGGAATGTAATATGGGTTTTTCTAACTGACCTCAACCTGTCTTTTTTAAAGCTAGGGATCACATCTTCTAGATTGAATCACCTCACATTTATGATTTTGGAACTTCCCAGACACAACCATCCTTGAATGGAATCTAAGACTCATTTCATACCAAATCCTGCTTTTTGGCACAAAGTAGTAGTCGGCTCATTTTAGAGCATTCTGCTTCTGTTTCCTTTCCTCTAGATTTCCTGATATTCTTTGTTAGTCCTAACGACTGTGCAGAAATAAACAAATCTCATTTTGTGTTTCTAATTCATTGACAACACATGTTGTCATAACTATGGGGCCAAGACTGTGGCATTTGACAGGAAGTCACAGATCCGGGTCACCCCCTCATGGATCATGCTTGGGTCACTGGGAAGTATGGCTATAGAAGGTACTGAACCCGAATTTTAGGTGATAAACACTCGTCGTGAGGATCATGGCTTTTAAGTAGGATTTTCTCCAGCTAGAGTGAGGAAAACATTGGGTTAGCAACCACAAGGCTTCTCACATAACATTTGGAATAGCTTGTTCTTTCCATAAGCAGAGGGGAAAAAATCCTCCTATCTATAATTGGTGCCTGGGAATGCTGATTATCAGAGGCTAGTTTTAACTTCTTGCCAAGGAAGGAATAATGAAGGTGTGGCTTTTCTAAGAATGGATGATCCCCTTGTAGTCTTGAAAAACTATCACATTTGCTTATAACTTAAATCCTAATAAGAATGTTCAAAGAAGTTAACTCAATAAGTTAACGCTAAGAAATTAGAGGCAGCTTTTCCCAGTTTGTCTCAGTTGGAATCGTCTTTCCACATATCTCTTTGACATACTGTGGCAAAGGCTGTGTTCTTATCACCTGAACTCACCCCAGCCTGGGCTGGGGCTGGGCCAGTGAAGCCTCCTGCCTGCCCTTGTCTCCACATCCCCATGTCCTGTACATGTCATTCTCATGTAACTCCTCATGCATGGACATTTCAAACTCAGCAAGGATCCTTGTTTTGCTAGAATTTATCTAAACATGATTTAGAATCTTTCTCCAAATCTGTCTCTCTCTCACTCCCCTAGTTCACATATTATTCTGAAAAAAGCACAGTGTAAAGAAAGATTATCACTGAAACAGCACTTAGAACTTAAGTGTTCATTTGAGGGCATCTGGTCTGGCCACATCGTGACCTTGACAAGAGTAAACCGTAAAAGGCTGATCAAGACTGGAACTTGTCTCTGTTAACATATTATGCATCTGTCTAGTCCATGACTGTAATTTACATCCAAACAGTTCCTCATTTTCCATAATTAGATGTATTTTGAAATATAAAACATGGCATTGACCATATTTGAACATAGTTTAATGAACATTGAACATATTTAATGTTTAATGAACATTGAACTTATTTTAATTTTAATGTTGATTTAATGTATATCAATATTATCCACTATCCATGGGCTAGATTTTTCTACCAGCAGGAATCCAACATGGCAGAATGGTGGTAGGCAAGGAGCATGGCAGTTTGAGAAGTAAATGAATCTATTAGATTTGAAGTATTGCCCCCCAAATCCCAGTAAGTCAGCTCATTTGCTTCTCAAAGTGACATGGGCTTAATTCAGCTCACTCTGTTGCAAATAAATTTAGACAGTTACTCCATTAACTCACTCAGTGTGCGGGACTCCCATTTCCCAAACTCCTCCCCCGCCCCCCCCCCCAAACAGCTCTAGGTTTTTCTACAAACAACCGTTTGTACACATTTGTTCATTTACCCCGTCATTCATTTACACAGCGAACTGTTCTGAAGCCCTTGGCAATATTCTAAGCACCGGGGGGTCGGGGGGAACACATCAGTGGAAAAATTAAAATCCCTGCCCTCCAGGAGCATATATTCTACTGGGAATTTTATCTGATAGTAGGTTTATTTTCTGGGATCGCACTCTCCGGGTCAGAGAGCTGGGTCCTATCCAAACTGATGAGCTGCTACAGAAGGACAGGCACTTCCTGCTGCCGGCCCTCCCGTGGGCCTGCTTTCAACAAAGTCCTGCCAGTCAACACTCCGCTTTGGCCTTTCATCCTCCCACCCTGGAACCTCCGTCCCCCGCCTCCCCCCAGCCTCCTGAATTGGAATTGATTGGCTTCCAGAACAAGAGCTGTGACTCAATAATGCAGGTCAGTCTTGAGGAGTTTACACATTTAGTCAACTGGACTGTAGCGTCGGAGCTAATGACTTTTAAATTGCAAATATCCGTCCCCAGCCTGTTCTCTCACCACATGAACTGGACCTGCCACCCCAGCCCTGGAGCCCCACCTCCCTGGCGCCACCCTCCGTCTTCCCTGGGCACTAGCCCCACAGTACTTGCCCGGCCCCGAGGTGTGCTCGGGGCTCCTGAGGGTCTCTGCACACCCAGTGTCCGCTCCCTGCCTGTCCCCAGCCCTGTCCCTATAGGCTAGAACCCACCTGTCAGGGCTTTTCCCCAACGTCCGCTGCAGCCGGAGAGTCTGCCTGTCCGTCCTTCCTCCTTCGCACCGTCCCACCAGCCCTCAGAAAAGAGAGAGAAATTTAAAACTGATGACAGCCTCCTTCTGTGATCCCCTTAACCTGGGTTCTGGAAGGGAGGGGTCTAGCCTCTAGCCAGGGATATTTGCTCAGGTTTCACGCTCAGCTGGGTTTCAGATTCTGCTTGATGGCATGACGGTAAATTTAGGGAGAGCTCGTCACAAGCGGGGTTCATCCTTCTAGTCTCTCCATCTATTTTTTCCTAAAAGTTTTTTGACCGCTGGTCACAGAAGCCGTTAGTGTCACTTGCAGATCCAGGTGACCAGCTGTTGTCCTGAGCAAGAGGTGGGCGGTTGCCTGGCACGAGCTTCCAGGATGGGTGCCGGCCCACCTGTAACCCTCCTTTTAGGAGGTAGCTTGCTTCCCAGATGGCCCCCTGCACTCCTGGCCTGCTGCGGTGCTCTCAGATCTGCAGTGTTTCGTGACTCTCTGCTGAGCCACCCTCATCACGGGCTTCGTAATTTTAGCGTCGTATTTCCTAATTCCTAACTTTTAAAAAGTAGCCCTTTCTAATTTCCTGTATTTTGAATTTAGCTTTTCATTACTTTTGAAATTGACATAAACTAGAAGTCCCCCTTCCGCGTCTCCGTTATCCATAGACCAGAGCCTGTCTTCTGTCAGTTCAGTAATGACGTTTGATCCATGTGTAACTCCTTCCTTTACACGTGGAAGAGACTGCAGCCCTGCCTTGTGTGGACGGTAATGCAGCTGAACGTAGATGCTTCCTGATTTGTCCGTTCCTTGTTTCTCCTGGAGTTTGTTGGCCAAGCCCACCTCACATCTTCTGATCCTGGAGTATTAGCCAGAGGGACTGGGGAGGGCGCCCTGCCGGGGCACTGTCCATCCTTCATGTGCCACGCTCCTGTCGGTTCTTACCCCTCCAGATTATACTGCCTGGTAGAGAAACACCAGTTCTTCCTCCTTTCCCTCTTCCCGAGCCCCAAGCACGGCGCCTCAGATGCACCTGGTACTTACTGGGGTTTACTTTAAGGGCCCATCACTGAGGGGCTCGGTGGCGCACAGTCATAGCGGATGAGGGAGAGAAGGGCAGGGGAGCTGGAAATCCTCCCCAAACGCACCCCCAGATAAAACCACTGTATGTAGTAAACGCTTCCATCTTGCCGTCTTACAACAGATCTTGAAACCAGTTGGCTTTCTGTCGACACAGAACCTGCCCACCGCCAACACTGCATGTGCCACCAACAGGAACTCCCCTCTGCCCTCCGCCTCGCCCCCAACCATCGCCCCTCACCACTCCCTTCAGAGACTAAATGCGGGCTTTTAAAGAATTCTTTCTAACGTGCTATGTAGAGGTTTGATTTTACACGGCACTGCATTTCTGGAGCCAGGCCAGGAGCTTGCTAGAGTTTCTGGTGCTATCTCTGTCATCTTTAGGTGAAACGGGGAAAGCGCTATTGAACTTTCGTGGTCATAAACATTATTGCAGTGGAGCCCTACATCTGCTCACTGAACTTCCTGTGGGTTTTCACCCAATCACATGACTGACAGCAGAAAGACTTGGTCTTCAAAGCTTTTGGTCTGCTTGTTATACCCGAGTCTCAATCACCAAGTCAGACCTCTGCTTTGTCTCTGGGCCGGGCGTCCGGATGTCCCACTGTGGTGGGTTGATTTACTGGAGCTGATAAAAACATTCCAGCCAAACTTGAGAGTCTAGCATTACCTCTGGCTCCAAAAATCAAAACAACCGGATTGTTTGTAAGTAGCTTTGGATTGAGACCAAGCTCTGAGCTTGAGAGATGGGTTTTCTCTCCTTATGGAGCTAAGTCACAGGACAACTGTCTCAGAAAGAAAGGGACAAAAGCTTGGGCCCAAGGTGACCAGCACCCTGCCCTCTGCTAGCCCATTCCGGAGAGTTCTTGCCATAACTATCAAGTCGAAGCCCCCATGTCCCCAGGGGCCCTCCTGTACTTTCCCAGAGCTTTTGTGGTCCTCAAGCACATCCATCCGCCGACAGCCCCTGGCTAGAGCCCAAAGGGGGTCTGGGAACTCCAGAGAGGAGTTGTGCTTAAGAACATGTGGACGGATGTTGGAGCTGGGAAGGCCTGGGAGGGCCCAGGCGGCCCAGTCAGAACGAAGACACTCAAGTGAGGAAGTTGGACTTCCCTCAGCCATCACAGGATGGCATTATTGTTCTCCATTGGCTTGAAAAGGAACATAAAGAGAAGAGTGACTTTTTCTAGGTTGTTGATCTGACTTTCAGACTATGATATTTCTTGGACTGAATCCTGACAAAATGTGTCCTCAGTGTCATTAGCGCTAAATAAAACCTTTTGTCTTTGTTTTCCTTAGCTTTCAAGACTTCTAAGACATATTAGAGGAGCACATATTTTTAAGAATGTCTATTTAAATCTCTAACCATGTTGGCTCTCTCCAGCGACACAGGTAAATTTGAGGGGGCCGCAAATTCACTGCAGCTTGTCCTACGGAGGCCACATTGACATTCAGTCAGGTTGACTGAAGAGTGTTTCCAAAACACTCATAATTTCTATTATTTCACCCTTTTAAAATGTTCCCAGTACACTGTCTTAAAAACAACTCATTGCAGGAAAAAGGAAGCTCTTTACCTTGTGCTTTGAAAATGTGTGTAGCCAGATTTCGAGTACGTGCTCTTCTTTTTCCTGGTATTTATGGTTTATGCTCTGTTCTGAACCTTTTAAGTGTTGCTGAAAAGATCTGCGCAAAGAACACAAGAAATACTACCTCTGCGCTCACTTGTTCCTTTGAGGAGAGGGGAGCTGGTCCTGCAAATTCAGGGGCATGTGCGTGTGCATGTGCGTGTGTGTGTGTGTGTGTGTGTGTGTGTGAGCCACAGTATCCAGGTTTTGCAGTAGTAGAAGTGCATTCATGCCGCTTTGTCTGGACTTGCTCTTTTGCTTCCACTGTGTCCAGTGGTCCCCGTTCCAGCGACATGACGCAGGCGTCCAGTGTGTGGCAGGGGTTGGCCCTTTGTCACAAGCCAGCACGGGCAGGGTCATGGCTGGACGGCCACGCCGTTAGCCACAAGCTCTCAGGCCACAGAGCAGCTAAGCTCATATTTGTCTCAGTTTTAAGCAATTGGGGGGCTTAGACTTTAAAACCATCTCTCATCAACCCACAGGACTGCTCAGGACCTTTCGACGTTCACCCTCTCCCCCAGACTGGCACCAGCTCATTCAGTTTGTTACAATCCTGTGAAGGAGACAGATGGTTAAATTCAAAATCTCAGAGTAAACTTTATGTTTTAAGATCCTGAGTGACGGTTTGAGCCTTGTCCCAGGTCACCCCGCTCCCAAGGCCTGGACTTCCAGCTCTTAAATGCTAGGATTGCGTGTGTGTCACTCAGCTCCATTTTTCGTCCTGAGCTCATGACACGACAGGCCTTGGAAACTACTTGCTGAATGAATGAATTAGCGGGAAAAGATGGGGCTAAAACTCAAATTATCTGCTTGTCTTTCAAGTGCTTTTCCTAGTTCAAGGATTCGATGAGGGACTAAATGTAGTGTTTGAACTTGCCCGCCGCATAATAAGTGATCAGTTCTGTTAGCTACAGATGTGAGCCGTAAAGTTTATGCCGTTTTATATGCTGTCTTTCATCTGCTGTCACATACCGAATACCGGATGTTCTTGCGAACCTGGGTGCCATCCTCTGTTCAGAGTCTGAACTACGTTTACTACCAGAGTGAGAGAGGGGTTGCTGTTTTGACATAAACTTGAGCCACAGTGAGAACAAGGCGTTTTCAGCTCTGCTGGCTCAGGTGGTGGGAAGGATAGTGGTGGGGATGCCAGGTGCTTTTCCTAGTGGCCTTTTCCTCGATCTGCCCATGCATGATCGAAGGGCAGGCTCGGACTCATCACTCTCTCACACTGAACAGTCATCAGAATTTCCCCAAAATCATGAGGGCAAGAAAACTTTGTGCCAGCCACTGAGTGACTCTAGTCTAAGCGTCTTTAATTAAGTTGGAGGGAGTTCTTACAAAAGCCATTGGTTTTCTGGTTCCCTTTTCCATTCCACCCTCAGAGAGGCAGGGAACAGCCTGCTGCGGATTGTGTGACGCCCTTTCCTAAGGCCTTGTGAGGAAAACCTCCAGATACGTCACTGGATGGAGAAAAGGCCGCACATCTTTTAGTCATTTCTACCTCTAAAAAAGTGCATCGTGTTGGCAACATTACCACTTAGAAATGTAGGGTGTTGTTAGTCTAGTTTAAAGAGCAGTACGGGGACTCTGACCTTTTCAGGCCACCACCTCTGTCCCCCCCACCCCCACCCCCAGCCCCTTACTTCTCTCTGGGTCGGTGTGAGAGGTTTTCTCAAGTTTGGGGCCGTTCTAAGAACTAGCATGTTCATCTTTGTTATTACAGGGTAAATTTCTTCTTCAAACACAGTTCCTCATTCTTGATGATGATGACGTCCCTGTGGCTTGGTTGTTCTTTAAGGACCAGCAGTGAGCTGGGGTCTGTGCCATGCCGAGGAGCACAATGCTATCCCTGAGGGGCCCCAGGCGGCCTAGGAGAGTTGAACTAAAGGACAGAGCTTAGCCACTACATGGCCACAGCTCTCTGTCACTTTTCAAGCTGACTTTCCCATCCAGTCAGACCTACACTTTAATCCCAATTCCACCCCACGTGCTGCGCGACCTAGAACCTGCTTGGCCTCTCCAGGCTCTGCTTCACCTTTCATCAGCGGCGTTGGCCGTGTCGGCCTCGGCATGACCTTGGGGTGACTGCCCACAGCGTGTTGCTGGGGTGCGCCCAGCTGCTGGTTGCCACCAGCTGCGCCCTGTTGCTGCAAACATGGGCTTCTCACGGGAAGGAGTATCGTTGTTGTGACCTATAAGGTAACACAACTGACTCCATGACAGAGATCCATTTTCGCCTCCAAGAACTCTGTTCCCTCATCCCTGAGGATGCTGGGCCAGGCCGGAAGCAGCACTGGGCGTGGGGAGGGCCCCCCTGAAGTCCAGTCACATCTGTAAGTGTCGGCAGCCGTCGTCTGCCTGAGCGGACCAAACCGTGTCAGCCAGAAGGCCGGGAAGAGCCCGCTGGGAGGAGCTGTCCCCTCCTCAGTGGCAGTCCCTGCCGCCGCTGTCATCTCAGCCCACGACTGATGAAAACAAAGGACTGAAAAGGCTGGGGTTTTCATTACCCCAGAGGCCTTCTGCACAGGCCTCCGAAGTATGGGGTACGGAGAGTGCGAGGGAGGGTGTGGAAGCAGGTAGTGCAGGCCACTTGGCAACCCCGCTGTGTGTACTTGTGTTTACCGAATGCCTTCGGAGCCCTGGGTTAGAGTTGGTTTGCATTAAAGCTGTGACGGGTCTGCGCTCTGTGTGGTATGTTGAAGTAACATCCATGACCAGAGTAACCCCCTTTCAGGAATTCCTATACACAGTTTGAGGATTTAACTCAAAACTCCCCTTGCCAGAAGCATCTCCTTACTCTGCCCTTCTCTCATCTTTCTGGAGCTCTGAAGACCCAGCACATAGGGGTCGAGTCTCTCTTAAAATTCCTGTAAAGGGTGCCTCGGTGGTCAGTTAAGCAGTCAACTCTTGCTTCTGTCTCAGATCATGATCTCAGGGTCCTGGGATTGAGCCCGTGTTGGGCTCTGCGCTCAGTGGGGCGTCTGCTTGAGATTCTCTCTCTCCCTCTGCCCTTCCCCCCCATTCACACATGCTCTGTCTCTCTAGAAAATAAGTCTTTAAAATAAATAAAAATTAAATTCCTACGATTCTGTGTGGGTGAGTGGGTGGCTTTCCTGCCCACCCCGCTCCTTCATCTTAATTTAGGCCTGTTTGCCTCTCCCCTGGGCCGGGCCTGTCCCCACCCCCTTCCTGGGTCTGGACTCTGCTTGCTGGTGCTTCCTCCTCCCCGTCCTCCAACTCCATCACCTCCTCCGCCTCCGCTTCTTCTTCCTCCCCCCTCCAGCCCGCTGTGCCCCTGCCTCACACAGGCCGTGCCTCCGTCTGGCCCTGCAGGAGGAACACCCTTCCCTCTTCGCCCGGCTGCCCCACGGCCTCCCTCGGGCCTCTGGAGCCTCCTGTCTTTCCACGTGTGACTAACCTGTTCTCATTGTTTTGTCATTGCTGCCGCAGTCTGTCTCCCCCTCAGGAAAGCGCACCCTCTCTGAGGAGAGGCCAGCGCATGGCCGCTGCCCCCCCCCCCCCCGCTGCCCCCACCGCCCCCCGCAGCCCTGGGCCGGCGCAGAGCCGCAGACACCCGGCCAGTCTCATGAATGAAAGACGGAATGAGACAATATCCATGAAGCATTCCTATTGCCTGGCACGTGCTCGGTCCTCAGGATGTGGTTGGTTGTCGCAGTCACACCTTCATCAGGTTACTAAGTGCCTGACCACCGTGTTGGGTGAAGAGCAGCAAGCCGGGCGGAGAAAAACGTGCCCATCATGCGCTCCCCGTACATGTTTCCCCTTCGTCTCTTCCACTGCCCCCGCCTGCCTTCCGCCACTCCGCTCTTCTCAGGCCACTGTCGCCTGCCCGTCTCCCGGCCCCGACTGTCCCAAGTCCTGCCCAGGTCACCTTGGCAAGGGAAGGTGCCCAGAGGGGCCTTGAGAATCCCTTCCTCCGCCCTGGTGTGAGAAAACTTAGAAACTGAAAAACCCAAATCCCGGGGAGGCGCTCCAGGCACAGTGCTCGCTCACCCGCCGGCCGGCAGAGCGTGTGCCGGGCGCCTGGCTGCGCTCACAGAGCCAAACTGAAGCTTTCACTGAGCCCCGGCGAGGGATCACCCAGCCTCCCTCCACGAGGCCACAGCCATCACCCCGGCCCGAGGAGGAGGCCCCCAGCAGAGCCGTGCACGGCAGGCCGCCCCAGCACCCATCTGCGAGGGGCGTGGGCCTGTCCTGCCGGTCAAGGCTGAGGAGCTGTGAAGGAAAGCTCTCGTCCTCACGGTGACTCAGCCCTGAAGGCAAAGCCTCTCAGGAGGAGCCAGGCGTCTGTCACCCATGCAGGGCCCGTTTCCGCTCGGACATCTGTCCTCCTGCCTCCCCCTCTTCGGGTCCCTGCTCCCCACTCAGCAGACAGCACTGACGGGCTTATTCGGCTTATTCGTCTTTCCTCCGTGTCCTGCACGTGTTCTCAGGAGTCGTTTGCGAACGACCAGGGAAGCCCCAGAGCTCTCAGGCCCTGTGGCCAGTGAGCGAGGCAGGCTTCCCCGCACACCTCAACAGGGCTTTTTTGCACAGAACTGTGAGATCACAAAATCGTCTTGTTTTTGTTGCAGAAATTTCCAGAATTGAAATTCAAATATGTGGAAGAGGAGCAGCCGGAGGAGTTTTTTATCCCTTATGTGTGGTCTCTGGTCTACAACTCAGCAGTAGGCCTCTACTGGAACCCCCAGGACATCCAGCTCTTCACGATGGATTCCGACTGAGGGCCGCCACCGTCTCCCACCCTCCCCCCTCCCTCCAGCTGAGCAGTCCTTCTAGTTACTTTCTTCCTGGGGGAACAGAAGTAGACAGAGTGCCCAGTGTACCTTCCAGCAGAGAGGATCACACAGGCGTGTTTCCCTTACACACTTGGATGTGGAGAATTGGTGCCGGTTGGCAGGAGATCACTCAGCTTAGATTGTAGTGCAAAAAAGGGGGGAGGGGGGGTACGCGACCATAATAAAGGTAAAAACCTGCTACTCCACATGCAATTTTATTTCTAAACCAAAAATCTAGAGCTTTTCCAGGAACCCGATGCCTTAGGCATGTAACACTTCACCAGACATACTGTTTTTTTCTTTGCATGTTCAAGATTTTTGTTTTTGTCCAGTGTGTGCACGCATGCACACGTGTGTGTGTGTGTGTGTGTGTGTGTGTGTGTGTGTGTGTTTTCAACATAGAGAAATATCTGAAAAGATGACGAGACAGGAATTAGTAAGGAAATGAAGTCATATGTATGCTGGGTTGCCTTCTAGAGGGCCCATGATTTAACAGACACTATGCCGGGGCCGTGGGATGTGAGCCTTTAGATCAGATCCTCTGCATCTTTCAAAGAAAGAAGTGGCTCCTTCTTATAAAGCTCAGATTAGCTTTACTGTGGCTTTGGCCTCTGAGCTGTAGCTGAATTAAATTGGAGTCTAGCACAAATTAAGTTAATCCACTCTGTATTAATCATTGGGAAAAGAAAAGCTTCATTTTGAAAGCAATCTTTTTTCTTCAACCAGGCTATTAGGAGAAAAGGAGACCAATTTGATTAATACGCTATTCCACATGAGATTAAAAACATGTTTTTCTCTTCATTTCTGACTTTGTTTAAACTTTTTTTGGGCCCTGAACTAGAGGAAGAAGCTTCTCTGAGGGCAGCCGTGCCGGGGCTGCCCTGAGCAGAGGGTGCCAGCCGGAGCCATGGGCACTGAGGCCAGAGTGGGGTGGGCCTGTGGAGTCAGGGTCTGAGTCCACGACCACCCTCTCACAGCCCGAATGAGGAGCCTCGTCTCTTTCTCAAAGACACGAAAAGTATTTGCTTTTCTGCATACAAAGCATGTAATCCCAAGTGAGACTGAGCACCCCTCATCAGGTGGCCGTTGGCTGATCTCTGTCGGGAACTAGCTTCTCTCCTCTCCCTGTGTCCCTGGGCTGGACGCCGGGGGTCCTTTTGGTCCATCACAATCTCAGAGGGCCTAGGAGGAGCTATCTTCAGTCCCAGCAAGCTCTGGAAAGGTGAAGAACATATCAGCATGTCATGCCCATCTGTGTGGCTTCTACCTGTGAAAAGCCTGGGCTGCTCCATCACTTTGGTGGGCTTTTGGGGGCCAACCAGGTGGTTTCATCTTCGTCATCAGGACAGGCACTGGAGCTGAAGCTCCCTGAGGCTGACTGACAGACAGACGGACGGACGAAGGGGCATCGCCGGTGGCTGGACGCAGGAGGCAAGTGCAGGTGGTCCACGGCTTCCTAGGGTCTTGCTCTGTGCAGTCCTCTTCTGTCACCGTGAGGCTGGGTGGCTCCTGTAAGATCTCAGGGACAAGGCCACGGACAGACGAGGCGTGGCAACAGCTCCTGTTCAGTGGAGCCCCGGGAGCAAGGCCATCTGAAGGTGCGGCCCGCCCTCCCAGTCTGAATGGCGATCATTTCAGGTAGCCGGTGTTTCGTGTTCCCCTCACGGGGAGACAAGAGACAGCTTGAATTGGTTTCCCGCGCATTTTGATTTGCTTCCTTTCCTTTTAACCAAAACACATAATATTAAAGAGTCGCGTGCAGCACCTGAACCTCTGTCAGGACCTGGACCTGTCCTTGGAGGCTGAGGGCTGGGCAGCACCATGGGTTAATCACTAGGCTGCAGGCCTGTCAGTTCTTGGGGCAGGAGGAAATAGAGTCCCCCAAAAGCCAGAGAGGCCCAACAACCACAGAGGCCTTGACTGAGGGGATCTCACCGTTTCCTCCCCAGGCCACCTGGCTCACTGAGGTGCCTCCAAAGCCCTATTCTCCAGCAGGCTCCTCTCCCCCGCCCGCTCTTAATGAACCAAGCAGCAGAAGTGCTCACCGGCCTGAAAGCTCAGCTGCGGCCACGGCCTCAGGCAGCATGTGGGCACACGCTTCCAGACTCCACTGCGTCACTGCCTCAGCTCGGGAGACCCACCGGGAGTCTCCTCCTGGTTTTTGTGAAAGATTTATTACGTGACAATAAATTTAACTGACAAACTTGAATTGCGCTCGCATTAATTTGCTTAGAAATGCGTCTTCCACAAAGTAAAAATGTGTAGAATGAGGCAGTACAGGCCCATCTTGTGTTTGGATGGAAGTTAACGTCTGACCTTCCCCAAGATACGAAACTGTTACTGCGCTGTGTCATCAGCAAATGGCTCTGCCATGATATTTGTTTTGGAAAGCATGGGCCCCTTTCGGTATCACCGTTCCTATCAGGAGTTCAAGGCGCTGTGCAAAAAAGCTGCAAAACGGTAACTCTGGGGCCCACAGTCCCCCGCTGAGGCCGGTGTGGGATCTGTGAGCAGCAGCCTTGGTATCCCAAGGTGCTCCTCGTTCGGCAGTGAAGGCAGAATCAGGGCTATGGCAGAGCTCAGGGACAGAGACGGAGAAGGTCCCTGGGGTGAAGTCCAGAAAGTCCACTGCTCCCGAAGGAAGTCACAGGAGCTGGAAACGTGCAAGGTGGGAAGAGGGGAGAACATCGAACCAGCACCGACCAGAACCCTTAGCAACTTCCTCAAGCTTGCTAAGGTGAAGAGAAATGTTCAGTGGATGGGGGACGCTTCTAGGGCAAGGATCTCTTAACATTCTTTAGGCAACACACTGTCCTTTAGTTCTGGGGAGCCAGTGTATTGCCTCAGGCATTAAATCTTTCTGCATAACTGAGTCATTCTACGCTCCTTTCCAGAGCCATAAATTAGAGTTGTGGTACTTGTTGATACTTTATAGGCTTGAGCTTGCAAGGTCAACCCTTTGGGTCTCTTAATTCCCTCCTAGGCACTATGCCTGCAGTTTCAGGAGCTGCCATCTGATATTCGGGACTGATCCTTGGGCTTTCTGACGCCAAATTCAGGGTTATTCCGGTGTCCTATGTTGCCTCCAAGAGTCAAGGAGGTCAGGGTTTCTATTCTCTGACAAAGAGCCAAGCTTCCTATGAACATGAAGAGCTGAGGAGTGGATTCTAGCACACAATTCACAGCACCTAATATATTTGTATTTTTTTAAGAACTTTACTAAGGCATAAAATTTAATCTCAGGGTATATCCATTTGGAGTTCACACAAAGCAAGGGGGATTCATCAGGAACTACCCACCTTGCCCCGCCCCTCCCCGTCGGTCAGGTCATACACGGCAGCCACTAACCCACTCTCCTGACTTTAAGGCATTGAAGGGCCAGCTACTCAGACAACGGGAATAGCACAGACCCCCAGAAAAAAAGCAGTTTTTCACAACTGACCGGGTACTACCTCACCATCCTGTTGACTCTGGCAGGACTTCAAGTCAAATTTGAAAATGTTTTGGCCAGGTTTCTGAGTTCTTTGCTGGCGGGTTGGGTTGGAATACCTAACTCTCCACTCTGATCAGTAGACTATCCGTGGATGCTGTGACCCGGCTTCTAAATCACATTCCCTGAATGTGAATTGGGTGAAACCAAGTTACTAATGCGTCCAAGTTACTAATGCTAACAAATGTATATTCTCTCCGGAGGGTTATGGACTGTATGTATCCCCCCAAAATTAACATAACGAGCCCTGACTCCCCATGTGATGGTACTAGGAGGAGGGGCCTTTGGGAGGTCATTTGGTTTAGGGGGTTGTGATGATGGAGCCACCGTGATGGGATTAGTGCACTTACAAAAAGAGACATGAGAGTGACCTCTCTCCCTCTCCACCATGTGAAGACCTAACAAGAAGACCACCATCTATGAGCCAGGAAGGAAACTTCTAGGATTAAAATCAGAAATATCCACGGGGCGCCGGAAGACTCAGTCGGTTAAGCATCTGCCTTCGGCTTAGGTCATGATCCCGGGGTACTGGGATGGGGCCCTGGGTCAGACTCCCTGCTCCGTGGGGAGTCTACTCCTTCTCCCTCTGCCCCTCCCCCACTCACTCATACTCTCTCAAATAAATAAAATCTTTTTAAAAATCCAGGTATGTGAGAAGATCAGATAATATGAATTAAAACCATCACAGAAAAATAACAAGAATCAAGAAACTCCCACTGTCGCCAGCTGTATCAGTTACAGAATTTGAAACAACTATGCTTTCTTTGCTTAAAAACGAAAAGAAAAAAGTGTGGCCAAGAATTTCAGGGAATTAGAAACTATAAAAAAGGACCAAATGGAAATTCTAGAATGGGAAAAATATAGAACAAGAATTAATAATTCGGTGGATGAACTTAAGAGCTGATTCACAGCTGAGAGAATGGGCAAGGTGAAAAACCCAAGGAAAACAGAACAGCCTTGGCTGTAGAGGTGCTTCAGGGGTGCACATGTATGTCGGAGCTTATCAAGTTGTGCACTTGCCTATGTGCAGTTTTCATATGTCCGTTTCGCCTCAATAAAGCCGTTTTTAAACTTTGGATAAAATGAACAAATTTCTTTTTTTTAAGTGGTTTTTCAAACCTGACATTAGAAAATCTTGAAAATTGGGATTATCCTACATTTATTGCCTACATTGAACTCCTGATTTAAAATCTCACAAAACAGGGGCGCCTGGGTGGCTCAGTGGGTTAAAGCCTCTGCCTTCGGCTCGGGTCATGATCCCAGGGTCCTGGGGTCGAGCCCCGCATCGGGCTCTCTGCTCGGCAGGGAGCCTACTTCCTCCTCTCTCTCTGCCTGCCTCTCTGTCTACTTGTGATCTCTGTCTTTCAAATAAAAAAAAAATATATATATATATAAAAAAATAGAATAAAATCTCACAAAGCAATCCATAGGCCCAGATAACATCACTGGTGAATTCAACCAACATCTTAGAGAAAAATAATACCCAGACTCTTCTAGATAATGGAAAACCACCAAATTCATTTTAAGAGACCAGTATATCCTTATATATAAAAAATCTGACAAGAACAGTATAAGAAATGAAAATTGCATGCCAGTTTCTCTCATCATAATAGATGTAAAAGATCTTTAAAAAAAAAAAAAGCAAACCAGCAAGGTATAAAAAACAATATGTAAAAATACATCATGATTAAATTGGATTGTCATTCAAAACTCACAGTCCTTCACATTTAACAGAATGAAGGTGGAGAAGTAAATGATAATAGATGTGAACAAAACTTTTTTAAAAATTCAAGTCATTGGATAATACAAATTTTTAGCAAACTAGAAAAACAAGTATCATCTGATAAAGATAGCCACAAAAAACCTAGAGTGAGCCCATCATACTTAAAATATCAAAAACTTCCCTCCTAAGATTGGGAGCAAGAAAAAGATGTCCAAGAACACACCTATTCAAAACAGTACTAGATAGGGGCACCTGGATTTGGGCATCCGACTCTTGGTTTCAGCTTAGGTTATGATCTCAGCGTCGTGAGATCCAGCCCTGTGCCATGCTCAGCAAGCTGTCTGCTTCAGATTCGCTCTCTCCCTCCCCCTCTACCCCTCCATCCACTCGAGCTCATGTGCTCTCTTTCTCTAAAATAAAGAAATAAATCTAAAAAAATTAAAAAAAAAAAACTAGGTAATGATATGCACTCTATAGCATTTAGGGGAGAAGTACCAATGCCTGCAACTACTTTGAAATGCATCACAAAAAGGAAAAAAAAAAAGATGGACTGATGGATGGATAGAAGGATGGATAGATGTATGGTATAATACATCTACGGTAGACTGGGTAAAGTCTAGGTTGTGTATATACAGGCGCCCACTGTAAAAATTCTTTCAACCTCATTGCATGTTAGGGGAAAATATTGCCTGAGGTCTTAGCCCAGTGCAATATGTTTAAAAAAAAAAAAAAAAGATTAGAAAGAATGGAAAGAAAATAAACTGTCATTATTTGCAGATGACATGATTATGTAGATAATCTAAAAGAATCTACCAATAAACCAGTAGACTTGGCAAGGTTTCCAGATACCAGATCATAAACAAAAATTACTAGCATCTCTATATGCCAACAATGAACAGAAAATGAGGGGCACCTGGGTGGCTCAGTTGGTTAAGCGTCTGCCCTTGGCTCAGGCCATAGTCATGGGGTCCTAGGATAGAGCCCCACGTCAGGCTCCCTGCTTGGTGGGGAGCCCGCTTCTCCATCTCTCTCTGATGCTCCCCCAACTTGTTCTTTCTTTCTCTCTCTCTCTCAAAAAATTTTTTTTAAAAACAAAATGAAATGTTAAAAATGTACCATCTAAAATAGAATTTTAAAAATCTACTAGAAAAAAAAAAAACTAAAAAACAAAAATCCAGGGGCTCATGGGTGGCTCAGTCAGTTAAGCGTCTGACTCTTGCTTTCAGCCCAGGTCATGGTCTCAGGGGCATGGGTTGGGGGGCTCACTGCTCCCCTCTGCTCTCAGCGGAGAGTCGGCTCCAGATTCTCCTGCTCCCTCTCCCCCTCCTTCCTGCATGTGTTCTCTCTCTCTCTCTCTCTCTCTCACTCTTGCTCTCTCTCTTTCTCAAATATTTAAAACACACATACATAGAAATTCATTAGGTCTCTCTCAGGGATCCACCTAAAAAGAAAATAGTGACAGAAATGAAAAACCTAAGTAGGGGGAGGGTGTTAGATTCATGGGTTAGAAGCTAACATTGCTCCTGCGTCTGGGAGGCAGGACGATTCTACCTCATTCCTTCCTTTGCCCATCCCTCATCCACACAGTCTTGCCCTGCACTAAGAGCAGCACCATGCACCCTCCTCAAAGAAGATATCCCAAAGCCCCATCCCACTCCTGCACTCAGCCTGACACCTGGTCGTAGTCTTGTTCCGAAGCACGGGAGGAACCCATCCAGCCTGATACTCTTCCAGTGGGCAGCGACGGCCTCCGGCTTTTCACCCGCCGTTGGTGGGTTCTCACCATCCACCGGCCACCTCCTCTGAAGTCAGCGGCACATTTAACATGACGCTATTTACAGCAATCACATAATTTACTCGAGCTAATTTAGGCAAAAAAGGACTTATTTCTGGGCATTAGGTAGCTACCAAATTCTGAGGTAGACCGGAAACTAACTTTGGATACTGCTCAGCCAGGAGAAACACCCAACCGCTCCCCACGACGGAGACAGCTTAGCTGCTGCCCCACCCAGCACCAGCACCCACCCATGCAGCTAGAGGCCAGTCACTAACTGCCCACAGCTGCCGCAGAGGACACCAGTACCACCACCTTGCCCCAGTGCCCGTGCACCTGCTACCCCTGATGCTCACTCCCCACTAAGTATCAGCCAATTGATTGGCTCTGCCTGGGGAAAGCTGGCCACATGCAGAGCCCCAGCTGCAGGGAAACCTAGACAGTGAAGCCTTTAGCTGCCCTTGGGGTCAGGAGTGCGTCGCATGAGCCCAACTGTGGCCGCTGTCATTTTACACCTTGCTCTTGAGTCTTAAGTGAGGTAATACTTAAGCACGGACAGTATAAATTCGAGGACAGGGATTTATGTCTGATTTCTGCATGTCTGCATCCCCCACCTAACACAGTACCTGACCTCAAGAAATATTTGTTTTTTGTTTTTTTAAAGATTTTATTTATTTATTTGACAGACAGAGATCACAAGTAGGCAGAGAGAGAGAGGAAGGGAAGCAGGCTCCCTGCTGAGCAGAGAGCCCGATGCGGGGCTCGATCCCAGGACCCTGAGACCATGACCTGAGCCAAAGTCAGAGGCTTAACCCACTGAGCCACCCGGGCGCCCCAAGAAATATTTGTTGAAGAGGGGTGCCTGGGTGGCTCAGCTGGTTAAACGTCCAACTCTTGATCTCGGCTCAGGTCATGATGTCAGGGTTGTGAGATCAAGCCCCACATTGGGCTCTGTGCTTGGCAAGGAGTCTGCTTGAGATTCTCTCCCTCTCCCTCTGTCCCTCCCCACAGCCAACACCATTAGCTTTCTCTCTCTCCCCAACTAAAATAAAATTTTAAAAGAGATATTTTTTGAGGGGCGCCTGGGTGGCTCAGCCAGTTAAGCATCTGCCTTTGGCTCAGGTCATGGTCTCGGGGTCCTGGGATTAAGTCCCAACACGGGATTCCCTGCTCTGTGGGGAGTCTCTTTGTCCCTCTCCCTCTGCCCCTCTCCATTATCATTCTCTCTCCTCTCTCTCAAATAAATAAATAAAATCTTTAATTAAAAAAAGGAAATATCTGTTGAATGATACCAGCATTTGGCACAGTTTCTAAAACATGATAAGCAGTAATAAGGAGTAGCTAGTATTATTTCGCATGATAGGAAGTCCTGGAGAAAACTAATCCAGCAACCCAACACCATCCTGAGGACACCAACTCTGCCTGTCTGTAGCTTTTGACACCCTCTGTCTGGCTCCCCTCACAGGCACAAGGGGATTGCCCAGTTCCTGGTGTTGCATCAAGGCATGATCTCATTGAGGGCACAGCCTGGGAGTGGGGCTCCTTTCCCACAGGTCCCCTCACATTTTCATGCCCAAGCCTGCTTCCCACCCCCATCCCTAAACCATCAGTGCCAGGAGAGGAATCCACCATCACAGCAAACTAATCGGGATCTGGAGCCAGGCTGGATCAGCTGTGTGGACGGGAAGGAATACCAGAATATACATCAGGCTCCTACAGGAAGAAGGGAGTGGGAAGCAGAGTAGACAGGTAACCAACAGATCAGCTATGATCAGGGCAGAGGGAAAGGCCGGAGCCAGGCTGCCCCCAACAACCCCCATCCAGGACTCCTGAGTCCCAGCTCTCAGACCCAGCAGTTGGGTGAAACGGGTCAGAACCCCAAGAACAGTTCCCAGGCCAAAGGCCTATGGAAGCACAGGAGGTGTGGAGCAGGGGGTCCCTCACATATCTGCAGCCCCGTCCTCATCTGGGATCCCACACACAGGCTGCATGAACGAATGGCGGCTTCCCCATCTCCCAGAGTCCGCTTAATAGGAAACAGGATTTGGTGGGGGAACAAACAGTTTATGACAACCCCAGCCCTCAAACTGGAAACATCTGTCCTCACCATAGCACAATTTCCAGCCCAGCCCAGCCTGGCTCCCGAGGGGGCCCACCCGGCCTGGCTGGGGAACCCAAGAACTTTTGGGGGATAACATGAAGAAGCCTCCAGCCTGGGAGGGTCTCCAAGCTCCCAGCCTGGCCCCCAGAGCCTCATGAACTCCTAGCCTTAATCATATTAGCCTCAGCACTGTCCCACCCCAGGCCATGGGGGCTTTAGAACTGATGGTCCCCCAGGAGCCCGGGGTGACCATTGATTTTATGTACACTGGGGGCCAGGGCTGGAAAGGGAGATCCCTGGGGACAGCTCTAGCTTCAGTCCCCAAGACCGTCCCTTACTCATCCAGTTGTCTCTGCTCCCACTCTCTGCCTGGACTAGCCGTGCCCACCTTGTGTCCCCCCCAGTTCCTGTCCCCCTTCCAGACCAGGCTCAGAAGTCATTTTCGGCCAGGCAGCCCAGCCCCTGCTGCTTAGATGACAGTGGTGCCCCCAGAGTCGCTGTCTGGGCACCTACTTCAATAGACACAGAAGCTCTTCCAGGCAGCTCCAGGGGCCCATCTATGGCCATGCCGGCATCTGCAAGCCCTCAGGGACAGCAGGGCAGGAGAAGTGAGACGTGCACCTGGGACCAAGGGTGCCTGGCAGGGGCTGAGGCCTGGGGGTCCCACCGGCAAAAGCTGATACCCACCCATGCAGCTCCCACGAAGGCCGCTGCTGCCGCAGCAGAGACCACAGTGGTCCCCTGGCTGCCCTGAAGAGAGTCTGGTTACCTAGCTTACATCTCTGCAGCACAGGCCTGTCACGAGGTCGCCCTGGGCCTTGGTCTGGGGTCTGGAATGGGAGGATCAGCCTGTGGGGACCAGGGCTGGGGAGACATTGGAGATGAAAGACAAGAAGTGCCCAGGGCATAGGGGCTTCATGGATGGTAGGGGGCTTAGTGGAGGCAGGTGCCCCCAGCAGGCTGCCAGCAATGTTGGTTCTGACCTGAATTCACATAGATGACAGCGGCATGGAAGGAATTTTCCCAGAAAGTGTTGAAGAGATGGGGGAGGGGCAGGGGAGCCCCTAAGCCCCGGAAAGCTCTGCCCAGAGCCTGGCATGGCAGGACCTTGTCAGGGGCTGTCTGTCTCATGGGTGGGGGGTAGAGGGAGTGGAAGGAGCTCGGCCCATGGCCAAGGCTGAGCATGGGTCCTGGCTGCCTCTGATGAGGCCTCGCCCAGTTGACCCAGTTTAAATCCAGCCTCCTCCGGGAAGCCATTCCAGACCAGACCAGTCCCGTGTTCTCCCTTCCTGGGCTTCCATGGCCCAACCACAGCCCTGCCATCCCAGGAGGTCCTCCAGGGAGTTGGGGGGGGGGGGGCAGTGCCCTGCCAAAAGGCATCTTCCTCCCGGCCCCCGGGTGGGCCAGACTGCCGGCTCTCTTTCCGGACTCTGCGTCTGTGCCCGCTCGCTGCGCCTCTGCTGCCTACAGAGTGTGGGGAGAGCTGGCCTTAGAAGGCACGTGCTGGGGAGGGAGTGGCTGCTGGGGGACTGGGGGCAAGGGATGTCGGGGGCTGGAGGCTGGGAAAGGTGTTTCTTCACCAAGGCCAGCCAACGAGCAGTGCTCCCCAGTGCGTAGGGGTGAGGACAGCCTGGAAGGAGAGTCCCACACGAAGGTTCCAGCCCCTGGCTGCACCAGGCCTGGCCCTTCCAGGCCCTCCCAGGCCTAAGTCCAGGTGCCATCTGCGCCCTCCCGAGCCCCACGTCAGCATGAGCCCGGGCCGGAACGGGTGCTGGCAGAGCGAGGGGCAGCTGGGTGGGTGCAGACACCTTCCCACCAGCCCGCCCCCCGCCAGAGAGCAGGAAGCCCAGACCCAGCCTCCCCCCTTCCCCTTCCCCCTCCCGGTCCAGGGACCGGGAAACCAGATGTCAGCTGAGGCGGCCATTCCAAAATGCACACATCTTCAAAGCACGGCTATTTTCCATGTCCTTTGGGCAATTTTAAAACAAGTTCGTAAAACTGGAATTTTAATAGATGACATATTGGCGCGCGTGCGTGTGTGTGTGTGTGTGTGTGTGTGTGTGTGTATTCGCGTGCACACACATGTCTGGGCATATCTTGGGTGGGGGCCATTGCTGCCTCAGTATCCTGGGACGAGTGTGGGCTGGGGGGTGTTTCTGAAAGAGCCACCAGGCTCGCTCCCCAGTTCAGGGTGCGTTGCAAAGGAGCTGAGCCTTCCTTCAGGAATTGGTGGGGGAAGAGGGCTGAGCCTCAGCGCAAGCCTGATGGGGGCAGCGCAGGAGGCCTCCTCGCCTAGGATGGGGGGTGGGAAGCGCAGCCAGATGGGAAATCAGGGCCATACACCCCACCCCCCAACACTTACGTGCCCCTTCTCCTGACCCAACTTTGAACCCAGATGTGTTGGTGTGCTCTGGCTGCCGTAATAAATACTATAGACTAGGGGGCTTCAGCCACAGACATCTACTTTCTCACAGTCTGGGGGCTGGAATTCCAAGGTCAAGGTGTCCACAGGACTGGTTTCTCCAGAGCCCTCTTTCCTTGGCTTGCGGATGGTGGTCTTCTCCCCGTGTGCTCCCTCACATGGCCTCCACTCTGTGTGTGCTCTGGTCTGGGCCCTAATCCCTTCTTCTAAGGACTCCTTATACTGGCTTCGGGCCCTCCCTAATCTTACCTTAATTACTTCTTCAAAAACCCTATCTCCAAATACAGTTTGAACAACACAGATTTGACCCTCCCGGGTCTACCTAAACAAGGATTCTCTACAGAGCGGTACTGTAAGTGTTTTCTCTTCCTTAGAATTTTCTTAACACTTCTTTTCTCCAGCTTATTTCACGGTGAGAAGACACACAAAACCATGTGCTCGTGGACTGTTTCTATTCTCGGTAAGGCTTCCAGCAATAGGACGCTATGAAGTAGTTAGGTCTCTAGGTAGGGAGGTGTCAAAAGCCACAGACAGGTTTTCGGGGCGCTTGGTTGGCACAGTCAGGCGTGCAACTCGCGGTTTCAGCTCTGGTCGTGGGATCGAGCCTGCGTCGGCTTCCGCTCTGCCCACCCGCACCTGCTCGTGCTCTCGCTCTCTCTAAAACCAATCAGTCAATCAGATTGTCAGCTCATGGGGGTCAGGGCCCCCGACCCTGCACTGCCCAAGGGTCAATACAGTCCCGTTCCATGGCACTGGGGGTTCGGACCTTCACCTATGAAGGAAATGGCTCCCACTGTGGTCCCACTTCAACCCCTTCACCTTTAACTCCCTTTACTTGCTTCCTTCTCCTGCTGGGCGCCCCAGGCAGTGTCCATGCTCCCACACACACATCCACACATGCTCACACTCACCAGCACTTAGCACTCAGGACAGAGCCCCAGCATCCTCCAGCTCCGACCTGGGGAGCTGGACCCCTCTTTCCCTGGAGCTACTGTCAGACACAGAGCTGGCCCCAACGCCTCCCAGCGGCCTCTCCGAGTCCCCGGGGCTGGCCGCTCTCTGTCCGGGTCCTCTGACCGCCGCCCACCCTGCCTGAAGAAGCTCCTCCCACTTGACCCTCCCACCAGTTACTCTGCTGTCTTGTTCTCTGACACGCTCGTTCCTTCCCTTGTGTATCTTTCTCGTGAATTTGTTGACTCAGGACGGTCTACCCGTCCAGTGGGGTGCTCGGTGGGAGCAGCACCAGATCCCAGGGGACACGCCGGAGGACATTTCCATCCTCTGCTGCAGAACGGCTACCAGCTGCGGTCTACAAACACAGAATCAGAGCTGGTACAGGGGAAGGGAGACAGTACCGGGGTCCGGGGCTCTGTGTCCTCAGGGCTCTGTCCTGGCATGAGACCTTTCAAGGCGCAGGGTAGCTGCCCCATGCGAGGTCACATTTCGGCTGTGCCTCTAAGTCTGGACAAGCGACACCATGAGGAAGGGCCCTGCTAGCGCAAAGGCAAGAGAAAAGTCCTGGGGTTGGAAAGCAGCTCTGCTCAGCCAAGGCCTGGGCCAAAGGAGGCCAGGGGCCCCAAGCTGGCCCCAGTAAGTCCTAGTGAGGGCTGTGACAGTAATTTTGACTGTGGGAACGTGGAGCAGGCCTGGAAAAGGGGTTTCAGAGGAAAGGCAATTCATTCTTCCATTCTAAACCTGTTGCTCTCATTAATGGAGCCCATTCCACAGTCATACCTTTACTTCGCCGCTGCCATCTTTAAACGGGGCAGAAGAAATGTGTGCACAGAAGGACACTGATGGGAAGTCACTTTCCAGGTGCCATGTGAATGGTGTGTGTGTATGTGTGTATGCACATGCATGAGTGTGCGTGTGGAAAAGAGAATGGAGTCATCATCACATCAAAGTCTGTGTGTGGGGTGCCCCCTGGAGTTAAGCAGTGCACAACCCATGCAAATGTACTTGACTGCCCTAAGCCTTGCCTCCCATCTGCTAAGGAAGCCCTTGAGGCCCAGGGCCTACACCCCAACCTCTGTCTTCCTGAGCTACTCCCTAGACTCCCCATCCCGCAGGCTGAATCAGGTAGGAGCTTGTGCCGTCCGACTCCCCAGGGCCCCAAACTGCCCAAAATCCCCTCTGGGTCCCTCCTGGCTTCCCTTCTTTGTCCTCCTGACAAGGTTGCTCCCTCAGCCAAGTGGTCCTGTTATGTTCTTCCTAGAGATTCAGCAGGGACGATAGAGGGCAGGGCGGTGTGACCTTGGCTCTGAAACTTTGACAAGGCCCCACCCCTCTTACCTGAGTCATGGAATTCTCCAGAGTGGGCAGGGCTGCACCCCGGAGCCAGAAGAGGTGAGGTCATGGGTCGCGTCCACCACAGTCCCCGCCCCTCCCAGTGCTGTGGCAGCTGAGTTCATGTTTCCGGGAGCTTACTCGCCTTGACCTGGACACTGGAGCAGGCAGGAGGGGGCTTGCGTCTCCTTCTGGCCTTCAGGTCCCCTCCAGCTTCCTGTCCCCTCCACTTGAAAGAGAAACCAGGAGCCTGGTGGGCCTCTGCGAGGGCAGGGAGGGGCACTCGGTGCACCATGACAGAGAGGGGGAAGAGCAAGGGCTGTCTTCCCCTGGGGGGTGGGGGTGTCTTGGGGACAGTCTGGGAGGAGGGGAAGGAAGTCAGAGTCTGGTGCTAGACCGGTACAGGTGACAAATCTACCCCAGGGTTCTGAGCAGGGGTGTGGCTTGGCACAGGTGAGGGCGTGCGGCCCTACCGTGGAACTGTCCCCAGGCTTGAAGGGGCCCTCATGAAGGCAGGTGCCGCTGACACTGAAGGCCACCAGGCCCCACAGAGAATGGAGAGCAGGGAAGTGTCAGGACCCGCCTAGGCTGAGCCCCAGGCTGCTTGGCACAAAGCAGCTCACTGTTGCCGAAAAGTCATGCGTCTTCCCCCAACCCTGACCCAGACAGGCCAGCCACAGCTTCCAGAAGGGAAACCAAGGCTATGAGAAGGTCACCAGGGGGGCCACAAGGGCTCAGTCCAGCACCCCCACTCCAGATCTGTGCCCCATCTTTCCACAGTGGTGGGACTCGGCCCCACAGAGCCGGCCCAGAGGAGGAGCGGCTGTCAGTGAGGGAGGCAGGCGTTTGTGGGGGAGCGGAGAAGAGGAGAAGGCTGCTTCCACACCTGGGACTCTGTGATGGGGATAAAGCATCCACGCACATGTGGGAAAACGACTAGAACAGGGACAGGCCAGGACTCGGGCTTCTGAAGCCATCTCCCCAGAAGCCAGAAGGATGACTCCAGACCAGCGGAGCCCTCAGAAATTCAGGGGGTTTGGAGAGCAGAGCCGCCCAGGACCAGAGGATGGGGGCGAGGAGTCATCCTGAGGGCCTGCGGGTCCTTGGACTTCAGGCCAGACTACAGCAAGGCGCCCCCAGAGACCTTATATTTGGAGCTGGGATGAGCAGGGGGGAGGGGGGTAGCTCTCCGTGCTTTTCTCCAGGCCCTGACCCCTTCCCCTGGGGACGCTGCTCGAGGGGCTGGGGGTGACGATTTAGAGCTGGAGCATCGGGTGGGCTCTGCCCGCCCTCCTGTCTGACATGCCCCCATGTCCACGGCACTCCTGGTGCTGACTCGGGGGCGGTTTTTCACCCTCAGCAACTCCAGGAAGGGGGAAGCTGGCTGGGCTTGGTTTCGAGGCTTTTGGAGACAGCTGTGTTCACTCCCAAGCTCCCAGACATACTTGGCACACGCACACACGCACACACTCTCACACACACCGCACATGCTCACACACACTCACACACACACGCACACCTGCAGCCAAGATGGAGGCTCAGGTCAGGGACGTCCCAGGAGGCGGAGTGGGGGGGACCCGGGCTGGGCGTACTCAAGGGAAGGTCGTGCTTTGCAGCTGTGGCTGCAGCCCTGAGAGGGAAGGGCTGGTCCAAGGCCTGGCAGGGCCCAAGAGGGCTCAAGGGCTCAGCAGCAGGTGCTCTCAGCAGCCCCCACCCCCCCCCCCGCCCGACTCCTGGCTCACTTCCCCTGCTGTCCCCTGGGCCTCGGCTCCCCTCCAGGCCAGGCTAGGCCCTCTGCAGGCTGGGGCCTGGTGGCAGGTGGGGGTAGGGGGTTCCTCTGCCACAGTCCCTTCCCAAGGACCCCACCCCAGAGGCTGGCCCCAACGTGCACGTGGAGCACCAGCTCCTGGGCAGGTGGGGTTTCCCTCCCACGGAGCACCCGCTCTGCCCCACCACGGCTGGAGCTGTGCCCCACCCCACGACCTGAGGAGTAAGGAGAAGAATTCGATAGCGGGGCCACAAAAGGGATGTCAGCTCCCACAGCAGAGGACCCCAGCCTCAAAGCTCCTGGCCAGCTGCAACCATGCCAGCTCCCCCTCTGCTGGGCCAGGAAGTGGGGGGCTGAGGGAGGGTGCTGGGGAGGGTGGTCTCGGGTCACAGCAAACGTGCTGAGGGAGCAGCTTCCTGCTCTGTCACTTACCAGGTCTGTGATCTTGGGCAGGCATGTGCCCTCCCTAGACCTCTCTTTCCCATCTGTGACAGGCTCTGATGAAGGCGTCCACCTCAGAAGACTTCTGTGGGGTTGACTGAGATGATGCTCGGAGAGCATGGCGGGGGGCGGGGGGCTTGGTGGATGAAACCTTCTTCCGGGGCCGGGAGCCCCCGTAGCCTGAGCTCAGGTGCAGAGTGGGGGTGAGCCAGGTCAGGGCCCCAGGGAGCAAGAGGCCTCGATGCCCAAGAGCCGGCCCGGCTGGGAGGAACCCGGGGCCCCTGAGCTGTGGATCTGCGCAGGGTTTGAAGGGCGGGCTCAGTCCCTTGCTCGGAGGCCGGCCGAGCACTGCTAAAGAGACACGGGGCCTGGGCGCCTGGGTGGCTCAGTGGGTTAAGCCGCTGCCTTCGGCTCAGGTCATGATCTCAGGGTCCTGGGATCGAGTCCCGCATCGGGCTCTCTGCTCAGCAGGGAGCCTGCTTCCTCCTCTCTCTCTCTGCCTGCCTCTCTGCCTACTTGTGATCTCTCTCTGTCAAATAAATAAATAAAATCTTAAAAAAAAAAAAAAAAAAAGAGACACGGGGCCTTCCCAGAGCCTACCAGCCCCCAGTGCCAAAGCCGCCCTGAGCTGGTGGAGTGTGGCCCTGGATATGAAGAGGGGACTGTCTAGTCCTCTCCCCTAACCCTGAACAGGGCCATTGGCAGGGGCTGGGGAGCAGCAGCCCTGGATAAAGACCACTTTGCCCATTCGCAACCTGCTGAGTGGGCACCAGGACCAGCCCTTCAAAGCCCCAGATCGAGGCCCCTTAGGGCTTCAATTCAGCTGCTCCAGCGAGCTCTGGGCACAACCCCCCACCCTCCACCTCTGTCCCCAATCTGGCCTTGCTGGTTCGCTCCACCCCTCGGACTCCCTGAGGGATGAGGGCAAAGCCTTGGCCTTGGCTTCCTCCATGATGCCCAGCCAGGCGGGTGCTGGCCTGCAGGTCCCATGAATGTACCTGAAGACAGGGAGGGGCATGCGGGCGGGGGGGGTGGAAACCATGCCCCACCTCCCCTAACCCTAACCAGATGCACCCAGATTCACACTAGGAGTAAATGGGCCTAAATACATCTGCGTTCTGACTCCCATGAAGCAGGAAGGCTTCTCTTTCCCCAGAACCCTCAGGGCAGCATCTTTGGGTGAACCCTCTCCCTCCTGGGCCTCAGTTTCTTCCTCCTGCGAGTCAGCACCCGCCTGGTGCCCCCGAGGCTGTTCCCGTGAGCACTGAGGTCATGGCTGGGAAGCCATGAGGTTCCTCCAGGAAGACGCGCCGTAAATACCTCCTTGGTCTCATTATCTTCATTAGGCCCCGGGAGCCCAGGCGTGACAGCAGAGCGGGTGGGGCGCATGAGTTGCCCCAGAAGAATGGGGCCTCTCCTGGGGACCAGAGAAGCGGGAGAACAGGGTTTCGGCTAGGTGTCCAATCATAAGGCAGGAAGAAGAAAACCCTGTCTGAGCCCAGAGAGCCTCAGCGCTGTGATGTTTTCTGTCTTGGCAGGGGGTACATTCATGCAGACAGAGCCCTCCTATCCTGAGACTTGAGTAGAATCTGAGGACCCAGACAACTTCCCTCCTGGGTGGGGGTCGGGGGAGGCAAAGGGTGGGGCAGGTGGCCCTGAGTTCCCCAGGTAGCGAGCAAGTCAGCCCTCGTGGGAGCTGGTCCTCTTGTCATTTCTCAGCCATTCTTATGATACTTTTTTTTTTTTTTTTAAGATTTTGTTTATTTATTTGATAGAGATCACAAGTAGGCAGAGAGGCAGGCAGCCAGGTGGGGAGGGAGCAGGCTCCCCGCTGAGCAGAGAGCCTGGCAGCGCTCAATCCCAGAATCCTGGAAGGCAGAGGCTTTAACCCACTGAGCCACCCAGGCGGCCCTATGATACTGTATCTTAAAACTCCCTGTCATACACACACTCAACAGACAAGGAATGGATGGGAACTTCCTCAACCTGATTAAAGATTTCTATGAGAAGCCCACCATGGATATGGTGCTTCACAGTGAAGTGTTGAAGGCTTTCCCTCTAAGATCAGGAACAAGACAGGGACCGCTGCCACCATGCCTTCCGTTCAACCTTGTGCTGGACATTCCAGCCAGAGTGATTAGGCAAGAAAAGAGATGGAAGGAATAAATACAACTCCCTCTGTCTGCAGAAGACATGATCTTGTACATAGAAAATCCTACAGAATCCATCAAAAAGCTATTTGAACTGGTAAACAATTCAGCGAGTTTGCAGGATACAAAATCAACATGCAAAAATCCACTTAATTTCTGTGCACTAGCAACGAACAATCCGAAATGAAATTAAGAAAGCAATTCCATTTACAGGAACATCGAAAAGAGTAAAACACTTAGGAATGAATTTGATGGAACAAATGTAGGCCTTGTAATTTGAGAACTACAAAATATTGTTGAAAGAAGGTTTAAAGATTGGAATAAATGGAAAGACATCCCATACTCCTAGATTGACAGGCTTGGGGGCTGGCTGGCTTGGTTGACAGAGTGTGTGACTCTTGATCTCAGGGTTGTGAGTTCGAGCCCCACATAGGGCGTACTCAAAAATAAAAAATCTTTAAAAAAAAAAAAAAACAAAACAAAACAGAAAAAGGCTTACTATTGTTAAGGTGACAGTACTCCCCAAATTGATCTAGGGTTGTGAGTTCGAGCCCCACATAGGGCGTACTCAAAAATAAAAAAGCTTGGGACGCCTGGGTGGCTCAGTTGGTTAAGCAGCTGCCTTCGGCTCAGGTCATGATCCCAGCGTCCTGGGATCGAGTCCCACATCGGGCTCCTTGCTCGGCAGGGAGCCTGCTTCTCCCTCTGCCTCTGCCTGCCATTCTGTCTGCCTGTGCTCGCTCTCCCCCCCCCTCTGATAAATAAATAAAATCTTTAAAAAAAAAAATAAATAAAAAAGCTTAAAAAAAAAAAAAAAAAAACCAGAAAAAGGCTTACTATTGTTAAGGTGACAGTACTCCCCAAATTGATCTAGGGTTGTGAGTTCGAGCCCCACATAGGGCGTACTCAAAAATAAAAAATCTTAAAAAAAAAACAAAACAGGGTGCCTGGGTGGCTCAGTGGGTTAAGCCACTGCTTTCAGCTCGGGTCATGATCCCAGGGTCCTGGGATTGAGTCCCACATCAGGCTCTCTGCTCAGCAGGGAGCCTGCTTCCTCCTCTTTCTCTCTGCCTGCCTCTCTGCCTACATGTAATATCTCTCTGTCAAATAAATAAATAAAATCTTTAAAAAAAAAACAAAAAAAAAAAAAAACAGAAAAAGGCTTACTATTGTTAAGGTTACAGTACTCCCCAAATTGATCTAGAGTATCAACACAATTCCCATCTCTTAAGTCCCCATAATGTCCATTTCTGGGGTGCCTGGGTAGCTCAGTGGGTTAAAGCCTCTGCCTTCTGCTCAGGTCATGATCCCAGGGTCCTGGGATCGAGCCCCACATCGGGCTCTCTGCTCAGCAGGGAGCCTTCTTCCCTCCCATCCCCCTGCCTGTCTCCCTGCCTACTTGTGGTCTCTGTCTGTCAAATAAATGAACAACAACAACAACAAAAATGTCCATTTCCATGAGTCAGGGATGGAGCCTTCTATTTACAAGAGTATGGGTCTTAACTTAGTTATTCGCTCAGGACCACCCACAGCTGACCCCAGAAGTCTGCCCACCTTAGGGCGATAAGTTAGTTGTCGAAGGAAAGCCCAGACTCAAATGCACTTGGAATGAACCCCAGTGCTGTGTAACCTTAGGCATGTTGCTTAGCCTCCCTGAGCCTCTTTTATGCAAGATGGGATAGCTATCACCTATCTCAGAGTTGTGAAAAACAAGTAAAACAAATGTTTGCAAGATATCTCCCATAGGGTCCAACACACACGCGAGGAGCTCATCCAAGGTTTAGCTGCCTGCCTGCCCTCTCTCCTTTGCTCAAGCTCCTGGGTCAGATGGGTGCACCTGCCTTGGGGTAGGCCCGGGCCTAGAGAGGGCTGGGGACCCAGGGTGATGTGCACTCTGGATGCTGTCTAATGCCTGACGTCCTGGAAGGGCTAGGATGCACAAGGGCCTTCTGGAGCCCTTAGGAGCCGTGGTCAGCGGTTTGCTGCTGCGTGGGCTTGCAGCAGTGCTGGAGGATTCAAGAGTGGCAGACAACGCATAGAAAGAGCCTGCATGGAGTAGTTGGCCGATATGTAGCGGAGATCTGTTTGCCTTTCAGAGAGTAGAAGAGAGCGTGAGCAGAGAGCCTCAGAGAAGAACGTCACCAGACAGAGGGAGTCATAAAAGCCCAGGCCTTCATACTGGCCCGTCCCCGGGAAGGAAAGAAGACGGCCCGCAAGGGCTCGGGATAGGAGTAGCCGAGTCAGGGAGGTGGGAAGTTTCGAGAATAAAAGCCCACGTTTGTGTCCTGCTTACTAAACGCCAGAAACTGGGCCAAACGGTTGCCGGCCTCTAACACCTTCGGTCCTCCTGAGAACTCACTTTATAGGGAAGACGTGGCCGCCAAGGCGGTACTGCTCGGGGAAGAGCAGAGAAGGAGTTCGCTCCCCTGGGTGATGGGCCTGGAGGCCAGGGAGTTCTCTCCGTGGGGTGAAGGGTGGGCCCGCAGAGCGCTTGGGAGGGTGGGACAGGGGTTAGGATTAGGGTTAGGTTTAGGCTTAGGCTTAGGCGTAGGAGACACGAGGCCTTGCCTTTGCCCAGCGAGCCTGACCCGGGGAGTCCAAGAAAGAGACAAACAGGCAAAACCGAACCATGGTGGGACCAATGCCAAGAAAAGCAAAGAAGCCATCACTTTTGACGTCAGGATGGCAGTCACCTCTGGGGGGGCGGCCAGGAGGAGGTTGGGACTAGAAGGGGCCCGGGATGGGGGGGCGGGGGAGGGCCTCTGGGTGGTGGAAACATCCCCACGATCTGTGAGCTGGTTGTGGGCATTTCCTTGATAATCCTCTCTTCAGCGGCACATTTGTCTTTAACACACTTTTATCTCTGCCTATTTCATGATAAGGAAGGGTTGTGTTTTTTTTTTTAAAGAGGTTGGGGGAAACCCAGAGCAATAGGACCCAGGAACAGGAGCCCGACCACAGAGAAGCGTGAGGCTCGCAGGTTGTTGGGAACTATTGTACATAGCGCAACAGCGCGACACTGGAAAATCAAGCTGGTATGGACGCTTGCTCAGAACTGCTGAGGACAGACCCGCAAGAGGAGAGAGAAACTCTGTGTAGCTCTCTGGAGACGCCAGGCGGCTGGCACTTTCCGTGCGGTTCACTTCTGTGATGCTTGTGATTTTTAGCATACAGTATTTTTAGTATACAGTACCTGTAATGGCTTAGGTATAATGGGTTTCTAACAGAAAGAACCCCAAACATTTAACAGAAAAAGGGCTATGGTCATTCCTCCTGAGTGGGACTGGCCTTGAGAAGGGGAGGCTGTGCTCCAGAGGCCAAGGCTGCTGACCCATTTTCTGGAGGTGCCCTCCAGAGGCCTGGGAGATAACACTGACATCTCCAGCAGACTTGTGCTATGGTCCGTGGGTCTGTCCACTGGAGCCAGAGCCCTACCCCTTCCAGAAAAAAATCCATTAACATACCTCCCTTATCTGGGTGCCTTGGAGCCATTGCTGCCCTGCTCTCCCTTCCCAGCAGGATGGTGATGGGGCCGTGATGGGCCATGGAGTCCGGAGTCCATCCACAGCCTGGCAGTGGGGGCGAGGAAGGAGGGGACTCCTGCAGATGGGGGAGCTGTTCCAGGGGCAGCCAGAGACCTGGGGCCCCCCTGCTCCTGCTTGACAAAATGCCTCTGTCACATTAAGCTCCTTCAGTCCGGGCTCTTAGGCCAACAAGGGCTGAGTCCTCATCATTTTTACCCCATGGGGTACGACTGGAGAGGTGCGGGACCCCCAGAGAGCAGAAAGGAATCCTTTGGATAATTAAACACTGAGAGACGGGTAAAGGACATCATAAACAAAGTTCAAAGACAAAAGACACAGCAGAAGAAAATCTAAATTGACACCATAAGTTAAAATAGAAAGGATTTGCATCCTGAATCTATAGATGAGAAAAAAAGAGAACCCAATAGAACTATAAGCAAAAGATGGGGAGAAGAAATCCTCCCCCTTCCAAATTAAATGGTCCATGAACGCACGAAAAGAGGAAACACAAAATGGCCCCAATAAGATGGTATTTTTCCCTTATCGGTTTGGGAGAAGAAAAGGCCACTACCACCCAGGGCTGTGCGGGATGGGAGAAGACAGCCTACATTCGCAGCTTAAAAGGAAACAGTTGCCGCCTTTTGCCAGGTTAATTGAGCAACAGCTCTCCAAAGCTTAAACTCACCCCACTTTCAACCCAGCGATTCCACCTCTGGAAAGACAGCGCCCCAAAGCACTGGCACAAGCTTGGGTTTGGAAAGATGTCCGTGCAGCTTTGTCTGAGTTAGCAAGACATGAGCGACAACCCAAACGCCCATCAGTACAATTATCAGATCACCACACGCTGCGAATGTCAGGCATGGCCCTGGCTTTCAGCAATTTCCACGATGTTGTGCTTTGAGTGAAAAAGCAAGTCATGGAAACATATGTGTAAGGTGAGTCCCAGTGTGAGGAAATGAGACAAATCAAAGCTGAAAAACTGAACAATAATAAAGAATAAGACACTGTGATTGTTGGGGGGCAGGGAGGGGGGATGTGGGGAGAGAGAACTCTTAGCTCCTGGGGAGTGGAATTTAAGAAGCAGGTCTCTGGGGTCGGGGTAGACCTGCATCTCTTATTTACATACTTTTGTGTTGCTTCAGTATTTTCCAGCAAACATGTATTATTTGATATTCTAAAAATTCACAAAGAAAAACTAAAATTAAAAAGATCCAACCTTGAGAAAGCCAGCCAAGCTGTCAGCCATACGTACTTATGTAGGTGTCTGGGAGAAAGAGCCGGAAGCCGAAGTAAGGTGATGGCTCATGGGCAGGGGTGAGGCAGGGCCTCAATCTTTCTGTTCCCTCTGAGCCACTCATGGCCACTCGCACTGGGCAGCGACACAGCTGTTGTCCTGGGGTGTGGTCCTCGCAGGGACACAACTCCCTGCTGGGTTCTATCTTCCAGAAATACAGAATCCACAGGGCCCCTGCCTCCCACCCCAGAGCCGGCAGGATAAAGCCAGGAGTGGGGTCCTGGCTCTTCAGCCCTGAGCCCCTCCACCCTACTACCTTCCCCACCTTTCCCACTCAGCTGGGGCAGGCCTCTGCCTCACGCTCTGGGTTCCCCTTCCCAGCACAGTGGCCAGTCCCCTCTCTCTGCCAAGCAAACCCCACTCACCCTAGATGTGCCCGGGTACTTCTGCCCTTGGCCCCAGCTCAGACAACTACTACTGGGTGTCTGCTGTAGGCGGGCAGTGAGAGGACAGACAACCACACAGATGACTGCCATCCCAGGGAGGCTGAACGGTGATGATGGAGAGGCCGAGGAAGTGAAGGAGATGCCTCTGGATGTGGCTGAGTGTTTCACCCTCCAGCCTGATGCACCCTAGCTGGCTCCCTGCCTGGGCCTCTGACTTTACAAATCATCCTCATCCTATAAGCCGGCTGTCCCCAATTATCCCAATCTGTCTCCTCTTCCAAATTTCTTTGCTACCAAGCCATGCTCTGCGTATGATCGTTCACTGTGAAGCCACATTCGCCCCATGAGGGAGTCAAGCACCTCCAGGAAGCCCCTACCACATGCCAAGTTCCGTCACACCAGAGTAAGACCGGTCGGTTCAATGGCAGAGAACGATCAAAACCCTGCAGAGCTGTTATGGCCATTTTATGGAAGTGGGAACGGAGACACAGAGAGGTCAAATAACTGGCTCAAGGTCATGCCGGGATTGGAGCGTGGGTCTGCCTGACCCTGCCACGGAGGACTGTGTATCAGGTCCCACAGCTACATCTGCCTGGGTTTCCCAGGGCAGCCCTGATTTCAGCCCTTCTGGAAACTTGATGCCCATCCTCTGAGCCCAGTGACAGCTAAGTAGTGTGGTTTATAAAAGAAATGGGGTGTGATATGGCCCAGAGAGGCCCGGCTGGCTCAGTCAGTAGAGCACGTGACTCTTGATCTTGGGGTTGTGAATTTTACCCCCACATTGGGTGTAGAGATAACTTAAATAAATACATAAATCAACTTTATCAAAGAGAGATGGGATGTGGATTTTTCTGGTGCTCCCCCCAGCCTCCCATTCCCCGCCCCCGCCCAGCTCTGCCAACAGTCGGAGGAGGGAGGTCTGTGCGCCAGGCAGAAAAGAGCGAGTGGGAGGGAGGGGGCTGAGGGACCGGGCTGGCCTTTGGGCTCTGCCTGAACTGAGGATCCTCCAAGCGTGTTTTGACACGTCGTGCTCAGAGGAGGGTGTAATTATTTTCAGTAAGGGTTTCCTAACGTATCCTGAACGGATCGGTTCCCACCCACTGCACAAGGCGGTTGCTTAGCGACTGGGTGAAGGGGCACATTCTCTGAAAGGCTGCAGGAGAATCTAGGGAAAGCAGGAAGGCCGCCGGCCGCCACTCCAACCCACCCCACTCTCCAGGTCCCTCCTCACCACTGGCAGACCTGGGAGGGCCAGATGCTCCCTCCTTCAGGCTCTGATGCACAGATCACATGGAGGGGGCGCTGTGTCATTTCCCCCCCCCCCCATGCAGAGTCATGAGGCTGGGGTCTGCAGTGACCTTTTAGGGGGATGGGCAGAGGGCATTTGGGAGTAGCTGCCTGGTATCAGGGAAAGAGCAGAAGCTTCAGAATCAGAGAGACACCCAGCACCAACCCCTCGAGCTGGGCAACTTTTTGCAAAACACTTCACCTCTCTGACGTAGGCATCATGTTGCCTGCCTACAGGGGGCTTGAGAGAAGTAGAGCTAATGTTTGAAAAGAGGTCAGAACAAAGTGCAACGTCCATAAGTGATGGTTTTTGCTGTTTGGGGTCGTGTGGACTTTCATTCATTCTTGCTTTCATTCATGCGTTACTCAACAAACACAGGCTGAGCCCAGCACCTTGACTCCTATTCAGGATGATCAGTGAACACACGAGGCGAGTCTCTCTCCAGTGGAGCTGGGAAAAGTTCTAGAGGGAGAAGTCAGCCACCCGCAAGCAGCCTCGTCAGTAAGTGAACCGTCTGAAGCATCAGGAGGTAACCCGTGCTCTAATGAGGATGAGAGTGGACGTCATCAGTAGGGTGGGAAGGGAAGGCCCAGCTGAGAAGATGACATTGAGCCTAGACTTAAGGGGGGGAGGGGGGAGACAGTGAGCAGAGGAGATAGCCAGGACAAAGGCCCTAGAGCAGGGGTGTGTCTGCAAGGCTTGGAGGTCAACTAGGAGGCCTGTTGGGCCAGAAGGGAGTCCTTGATCCAGTAGGGAAGATGATGAAGTCAAGGAGGCCAGAAGAAGTAGGTCACTGGTAGACCAGTAGGTCTCAAACTTGCGTGGACATCTGAGTCACCTGGACAGCTTTACTAATAGGCTGCTGCTCCCCAACCCCCCAGAGCCCGGGACTCAGTGGGTCTGGGGCAGGGCCTGAGAACGTGCATTTCTAGCAGTTCCCAGGTGTGGGTACAGCTGATGTGAGAACCCTGCTTTGAGAATCGCCATAACAGATGCCTGTTGGGTCTTCAGGTTTTGCTCTGGGTGTGATGAGGAGCCATTGGAGGGTTTCGGGTTTGGAGCAGAGGCTGAGATGGCTTTTGCATTTTAAAAGGATTCTCCTGGCTGCTCTGTTGAGATTGGACTGTGAGGGGGGAGGGTGTAGGATGGGCATGGGGACACCAGTGAGTAATGGAAACTTTCGGATGTGATTGCCATGGGAGTGGAGGTGGTGAGAAGTGGTTGGATCCTGGCTATACTTTGGAGGCAGAGGTAGTGGGATTTCCTGGCGAGAGAATTGAGGTCAAGGATGAGTCCCAGAAGGATGAACTTGCCACTGACCAAGCTGTGGGGATCCCTCCCTGGGAGCAGCCTCGGGGGAGGTCAGGAGTTGAGGTTCATCCTACTGCATTTGAGAAGGTCATTGGATGTCTGGGGAGGCGGATGTGTGAGCCCCGAGGTCAGGAGAGAAAGCGGGGCGGTGGGGACGGGGGCGGGTGTATGCCCGTGGGAGTCCTCCACACACAGCTGGGATGGAGAAGACCACCAGGGGCTCCTTCCCGGAGCTGGAGGCTGGGAAAGGCCCTGACAGGGCCAGAGAAGAGAAGGATGAAGCTGGGAGGGAAGAGGAGGAGGCGGAGGGAGAGAGGGGGGCAGCGGGAGGGGAGAGCCTGAGTGCTGAGCCTGGTGAGGCAAGGACGAGGGGCCGGCCTCCTGAGAGCCAGTAAGAGAGCCAGCGAGCAAGGTGAGGCTGTGAACCCGGCTCCTGGCAGGGCCCTGCAGAAGCAACCGCCCTCCTCCTCCCTTGAGGCAGGTTCAGGGCACCCCTCCTCACAGACAGCTCTTTGGTCACGACAGGCTACTTCTGCAGAAGTTCATCATCCTCATTCTTGACAAACACACGTTGGAGGAAGAGCACATTCGTTAGCCCCATTCTGTAGGCCAGCGCCCCGGCACTCCCAAGTCTCTAATGTAACTTAATGACTGATCCCCTATGATCGAACAGTTTCCCGTTTGAGGAGGATGACGCCAGGAGGGCACTGGGTAGGGGCACGTGGGTCCTTCCCCCAATGTCCTCACGTGCTCCCTGATGACCCCCGCCCCTCCTTCTCCTTCCCTGCCTCTCTCTCTCTCTCTCAGGCCCGGCTCCAAAACCCCCATCCCGCCAGGGAGCACCTGCTCCAGAAGCCAGGGTTGGGGGGCCTGCCCCAGGTCCCAGTTAGGGCAGGCTCAGATTCAGGTAAAACACACAGATCATCTCCAACCTGGGGCCCAAGTCTTAAGAAAGCTTTGCCTACGAAGGGTGGAGTGTTCAGGTGTGACGAAAGCCTCGGGTCATGCCAAAGGGCATGGTGACCCTGGGCTCCTTACAGGGGTCAAAACCTGCATCTGCAAAGGAGAAGAACTCCAGGCTCGACCCGGGATCTGGAGCTCTGAAGGCTATGGTGGGCCTCAGCTAAACGCACCCCCTCCCCACCGCCCCACAACCAGCCCCATTCACTGGGCCTACTCAGGACATGGAGATCTAATTATTTGTGACAACAGCCCTTAGCTGAAACAGAATGACATGAAGGAAACAAATACCTCCCTTCTCCCCGCCACATCCACCCTCCCTTCCCTTCACCCCGTCCCCGGATCCCTTATGTTTCCTAAGCTTTGTCGTTTCAGGATATTTTCCATCCAACAAAGACTGGTAGAGTCGGTTGTAGTCCTTGCAAATTCCGGAATAACACCTCACCATTGAAAAGCACAAGGAGACCCCTGTGAACTGACCCCAGAAAGCCCTCCAAGATACTATATTAAGCTAGGAATGAAGGGCACCTGGGGGCGCTCTGTCCGTTAAGCGTCTGACTTCAGCTCAGGTCACAATCCCAGAATCTTGGGATCGAATCCCACATGGGTTCCCTGCTCAGTGGAGAGTCTCTCTGCTTCTCCCTCTCCCTCTGTCCCTCTCCACCACTCTCTCTCTCTCGAATAAATAAATAAATCTAAAAAAAAAAAAAAAAAAGATTCTCTCTCTCCCCCGACCCCCACTCACTCTCTCTCAAAAAAAAAAAAGCTAGGAAAGAAAGTCACAGAATAGATTAAAAAAACACCAACAAAATAAATACACACAACCAGGATGTGGATACAATGATGCCCATAAATGCAGGAAAGGGGTGCTTTGCTGCCAGCCCAGGACAGGGGAGAAGGGGGCTCAGGATGGTGGACTCTTTCATACCCAACATGTATCATATTGTCTGGGAGTAATTTTGAAATAGACCAAAGAGATTTTTGTATTTAAATTAATGCTCCTAATTATTTGGCCAGCTCTATATTGTCCTTCAAAACTGACCGTGGGGACACCACCTGGCTCAGTCAGTAGAGCATGTGATTCTTGATCTTGGGGTTATGAGTTCAAGCCCCACGCTGGGTATAGAACTTACTTAAAAAGCAAAACTGACTAATGGTCTGCACGTTAAAGGGAACAGTCCACAGAGTGATAAGGCAACCTACAAAATGGGAGAAAATAATTGCAAATCATGTATCAGAAAAAGGATTAATATACTGAATATATAAAGAACTCCTACAACTCAACAACAAAACACCAAGGAACCCGATTTTAGACATGAGGAAAGGGGGTACCTGGCTGGCGCAGTTAGTTGAGCATCCGACTCTTGGTTTCAACTCAGGTCATGATCTCGGGGTCATGAGAAGGAGCCCCGATATCCAGCTCTGCGCTCAGCACGGAGTCAGCTGGGATTTCTCTCTCCCTCTCCCTCTGCACCTCCTCTGCTCATGCTCACTCTCTATCTCTAAAATAAATAAATGAACCTTAAAATAAAAATAAACATAAGGAAAGGACCTAACTAGACATTTCTCCAAAGAAGATCTATAAAAGCCTAACAAGCATACGAAAAGATGTTCAGTCATTAAAGGCATATGTCAAAACCTCAATGAGCTATTGCCTCACACCTGTTAAGATGGACATAATTCAAAAAAAGATACAGAAAGGAAAAAAAATGTGTGGGTGAGGATGTGGGGAATTTGGCATCCTTGTGGCCCCATCGGTGAGTATGTAAAACGGTGTGGCCACTTTGCAAAACCATAGGGAAATGCCTTAAAAAACTAAAAAGCAGAATTACCATCTGATGCAGCAATCCCACGCTGGTCATTTATCCGAAAGAACTAGAAGCACAGTCTTGAGATACATGCGCACACATGATCGTGGCAGCCTTGTTCACTTTCGTCAAGAGGCGGAAGCAACCCAAATGTCCCCTGGCGGGTGAGTGAGTAAGGAAAGCCCGCTGCGGATTATATATTATTTGACCTCAAACAAGAAGGAAATCAGGGGCACCTGGGTGACTCAGTGGGTTAAAGCCTCTGCCTTCAGCTCAGGTCAATATCTCAGGGTCCTGGGATGGAGCTGCATCGGGCTCTTTGCTCAGCAGGGAGCCTGCTTCCTCCTCTCTCTCTGCCTGCCTCTCTGCCTACTTGTGATCTCTCTCTCTCTCTCTCTGTGTGTGTGTCAAATAAATAAATAAATAAATAAATAAATAATAAAAGAAGGAAATCATGTCACCGGCCAGCAACACGGATAAACCTTGCGGACATTATGCTGAATGAAGCAAGCTCATCACAAAAAGACAGATACTGTAGGATTCCACTCCCATGAAACCTCTAGTCAAACTCAGGGACACAGACGGGAGAAAGATGTTTGCAGGGAAGGTGAACAGGGCGGTGGTGTTCCCAAAGCACAGAGTTTCAGTCCAGCAAGAGGAAAACACTTTGCAGATCTGAGACCCAGCAATGTGAGTATAGGTAATGCTATTGGACTGTCCACTTACAAAGAGCTAAAAGGGCAGGTTTGATGTGTTTTTACCACTTAAAAATTTAAAACTAAACTGACCAAGGAAAAAAATGCTTAGTCCAGTGCATGTGTCCGTGCTTATCTGTGAGCCCGGTGCTCCGTTGTTGCCAACACGCGCACCGCCGTGATGCTCTTTCCAAAGCCAGCTCTGCCCTCTGCTCTCCTGACTTGCCACCCGAGAAAGTCCCACCTCCCGGCACCCCAGGCCAGGCCTGACACCCTCGAGGGCCAGGTGCCCCCACACAGGGAAGCCTAGCCCCAAGCAGGCCCACGGCACACCTAAGGAGGCTGGGCTCCGGGCAGGACAGGCAGCCCTGCTCCAGTCAGACAAGGGCCCTGGGATGTCAGAGCCCCGGGGGTGCCCCAGCCCCAGACAAGCTTGCCAGGAGGGAAAAGCCCAGCTGGTGGCCAGGGAGTTAATATGAGTCAAGGCCACATGCGAGAATCTATTCCCCGATAGGTCAGATCTCTATTATTTAAAGCTCTCTGGGTGATTCTAGCGTGGGCCCAAGAGGGAGACCCGCTGCTCTGCAGAATGGATAGAGGCGTGTTCCCGTGGAGCCGAGGCCTGGGCCTGCCTCCCGTGGGCCCTCCTCCCCTGGCCCCACGAGGCTCAAGAGTCCAGCTCTTAGTTGCACCTGACCTTGGTCAAGAACTGGCAGGCGGGCACCAAGGGTCCAGCCTGGGATTCCAAGGCTGTCACACGTTCCCCATCATCCCACCCGGGAGCCAAGGGTGTTACCTCATGCTCGGGGCCCTGAGTCACTGCCATGCCTCTGGCGATGGGAGCCTAGAGGCGAGTGGCCAGGGGGAGGGAGGAAGCCGCAAGCACAGCCAAGCTCCCGTGTCCCCTCTTGCGCTGAGGCCCCATAAACAGGACCAGGCTATTTTAGGGGAATAAGATCAAATGCGGGTATCAGTTCCCCCAGCTACTTTTGACTCCGTGCTTCGGGTTATTTCTGTGAGGGCGCGGGCTGGTGACACCCCGTGTCACTGAGGGCTCTGGGTCTGAAATTAAATGTGCGTCTGCCTGCAAGGACGAGTGTGAATTCCTATAGGATAGACGGTTGCCTGGCAACCGCAATGTCAAGGCCAAAACATGGGCCAGGACAGGATGGACGCAGGAGACACTCAGGTTTGCAAAGTGCCAGCTCAAGCCCGTGACGTTCTCAAGGGCCCTGGGTACTCTGGACCCTGACATCTGGCCAGGACAATAGTGGGCCTTTCACCGCACCCGGAGAAGATACTCCACGGGGCTAAGAAGCTTGGGCCTCGGGGCACCTCCTAGCCTGTGCCGCTGCCAGGGCCCTGAACCTAATTGTCAGTAGTAATCCTGTATGGCTCCTCTTAGGGAGATGCCCTCACAAACCGTCGAAGCTTCAGTGCCCCCCAGAACCTGGAGCCATCTCTGACCATATACCCTCACAAAAGAAAAAAAATAAATAACAAAAACGAAACACTTCTATGTATCCAAGTCAAATTCACCTACAATAAAGCGAAAATTCCATAGGAAGAAAGCCTTCCTGGTGAAGATTGGTTCTGTGCAGGTAAAGCCACAGGTTGGGACCCGAAAGGCCACCTGGCTCAGCCCACTCTTAAGAGAGGGAAACCGAGGCTGTCAGAGGCAAGGCCCCAACCCCCTCAGAGAGTGGCCACGAAGCCTCCCATTTGTCGGGGGGCACCTTCTCCCTCTCCCTCTGCTTCCACCCCGGGCCCTGGAGCTGGTGATAAGGGGGACGGACCTGGGGTTATTTGAAGAACGCGCCGCGGCGGTGAAAGACACAGCGTGCAAAGTGGCAATTTTATTATTCTTGTGATGTCATCACTTTGAGAAGCTTATCTGTACACACATCTCCCCACCCCAACAACAAAGTCAGCTTCAAAAAAGAAAGCCCTGAAGCAAACTGTTTGTTTCACGAGTTGCTTAGCGAGGAGAGCCATCTGCTCTCCAGATTCTAAAACAGTAGGTGTCGTGGGCAGTGGCGAAGGCTCCCAGGTCTCGCCGGCCCGGGCCAGGCCTCGGCAGTGTCTGGGGGCCAGGGGGCCAGTGTCGGGGGGCGGTGCCCGGGAGGAGAGCTGCGGCCCAGACGAGCTGGGGAGGCAGAGGAAGGCTCGGGGCCTCCTCTTCATCCCTTGCCCACCCTCCGTGGTTTCCAGAGTCTTTTGCCGCGGCCTGCCCACCCTTGCCCACAGCCTACTCCCTGAAATGCCAACCCTCCTCCCTCCTCGGGCCGATTCTCCCATCCTCCGGTCGGTGACTCCCGGGCCTTTTCCGATGAGGTCACAAGGCTCTGACGGGCAGAGGGTCTGGAGGCCACGTGCTGTTGGCTCCACAGACACCATTTTGTTTTTCAAGACCACACTTTTTTTTCTCCTTTAAAACCACTGCCCCGGGCTCTGTTCCTTGGGGGGATTTGCTAGATCAGTGGTTTTTAGACCAGCATCATCTGTGGTCCCAGTGTCAGCATCGTCTGTGAACTTTCTAGACAAGCAAATTCTCAGGTCCCACCCCAGACACCCACTAAACTCTGGAGCTGGGGCCCAACATTCTGTATTTCATGGCCTCCCGGGAGATTCCGATGCACCCCAGATCTGCTAGACTGTAACCCCATGAGAGCAGCCTCCCACCTGCTCTGTTTCTGGACACTCGAGCAGAGCTCGTGGCCTATAGCAGATGTGGGGAGGCCCTCCCTTCTCCTGCTGTCCTGACCCACCCAACCTCTTTTATAGATGTGGTCCTCTTGGCTTTAGCGGAAGCAAGGCCACTGACAGAGCAGAAAGGGAAGCGAGATCACCACACATTAGAGACGAGCCTGGGACTCGGGACTGACTCCCTGTCCATGATTTTTGGAACAGAGGAGCTGATGGAGGATGTGCTATTCACTCCTTGTCCGACCCACAATCTGGCTCTGAGCCTGCATGGCTGACCTCCGTGTGTGCCCACAGAGAGGAGGTTTCCAGAAAGGGCACTTGGTCAACAGCAGACATCTTTTGGGCTCCTGAGCTGGGCCGTGTTAAGGCAACAAGCCTGTCCTGTCTCACTTGCTCCCCGCTGGTCCCCACCCTGTGTGCCAGGTGATGTGGGGAAACTGGAGGGGCTCAAGGCACTGGCCCTGTCCATTCAGAGGGGACAAAGGCAGCCAAATGCAGCCGCTGGAAAAGGATGCACTGAGAAGGCGGGGGGGCGGGGGGTGGTGGTGATCTCTGAAGGCTGCCCCAGTACAAAGGGGTCCTCTCAAGGACCGGTCGGTGGGAAACCTCAGGAAGGGATGCAAAAGGGGTTGTAGTGACAGGAAGGTCCCCCCAAAGGCAGGCGTTGTAGGGTTTGCAGAGCACTGAGCAGGGCTCACAGGAAGCAGGGGCAGTGGCGGGGGGAGGGGTGCTGCAGGGGGTGGTGAGGTGAGTTGGGTCACATATGAGGAAGCGTGACAATTGTCCCTACCGCCTGCATGCTTCCAGATTCATTGGGATTAACTGGCGAGCACACAGCGCAGTACCCCTCCCCCACCCCCAACCCCCCAAACTGCCACCACCTCCAAGCCCAGCACATCTCTGTGGGTTTGTCAGAGTAGAATTTTCCCCTGAATGTTCTGTAAGGTCATTGTGTGGAGGGTGGGGGGGGGAAGCGGACAGAGGCGGGCAGGGAGAAGAGAGGAGAGTGCCTTGGGAACATGTCTACATAAATAACTTAACTATTTTAGTTTCACTACTAGACTGAAAGCCAAGTATCAATTAAATTTTTTTTTTTTGAAGAAAAAAATAGACGTATTAATCCCCACTTCATCCCTCTGCGGCGTGTCTGCCCTGCACTGTTGGTGAGACCGTGTGTGGGTGTGAACGTCTGTGTGTGTGCGTAAGAAGTGTTTCATAGCACGTGTGCAGAGCACACACTGCACACGACACACGTTCCCATCCGGGGAATCCGCGTACCTTCCAAAAATTGTAAAACTGCTGTATTAATCCAGCCTCAGAAGCGACTGGGTTTGGCATTCTGACGGGACAGGATGGTGAGGCACGTCCCCTCCTCATGCCATCTCCCATGAGGATAGAAAAGAGCATCATACTTTATTTTATGACCAACAGGTCATTCGTCTATATCTGCTCTTTAAAGCCACTGAGGACATCTTGCCAGTCACTAGGAGAAACGAAATAAACAGAGCCAAACAGCGTCAGCTCTCCGCGGCTGAGTAATTATGAGGAATTCCTCTTTAAATAGAAGTTTAAGTCAATATAGAAAGATCACTTTACAGAAGGCCGCTCAGGAGGAGGTGGGGAAGCCAACCAATGCGAGACCCCTTCTGGGTCCAGGGGGAGGTGGAGGTGAGGCGCTGGAGAAACGAAAACCAAAGACCCGTCTCCCGCCGTCCCCACTTCTCCAGCTGGAGGGCCGGCAGCCACACTGGGCCTTGCTTCTTGTCCTCATGTGGGCGGGTTTCAATTTCAGATGCTTCATTCATAAAAATGGCTCCCGTGCTGGACCGGGGACCGAAACCCTGGCTCCAAAGAGTGGTTCTCTCTGTCAACCAGCTCACCGGGGTGCCTGTCCCTTTTGGTGGCCATGCCAAGCCCCGGGGGAAGGGGAGGGGTGTGGATAGCAGGTAGAGCTTGGGGGAGATCTGCTGGGCACACAAAAAAAGTGCCTGGGAACGCTGGATAATTAATTAATGCTGTCTGGTGCTAGCTGACAGGCCGGTAAGCGATGCACAAGTCAAAGGAAAGGCCTGGGAGGCAGGGGCCCGTGGGGGCTGGCGTTGGTTCAGATAGGTGGGGGAGCTGGGGAAGGCATTCCAGGAAGGGGACACGGGGTGAGCAAAGGCACAGAGGCTGAAAGACGCCAGGTGGAGGTTGGGGCAAGACCGGAGCTGGGTGGCGGGGGCAGATGGAGCTGGTTGGGTGCAGGGAAGTTCTGGAACGCTCAGTGCTCCAGACTGGGTAGCTCCATCCTGACAGAGTTACAGAGGGCCTCTGAGCTCCAGCCACCGCCCTCACCCACTAGGGAAGTGACTGCAGGGCGTCTCTCCTGGCGACTCTTGGGGGCTGGAGTCACCTTCAGCTTCACGCACAGGCAGGGTGCCAAGGCTGGCCAAATTGGTGGGTGACAAGAAATAGCCAAGAACATTCCCTCACTCAGCAAACGGTTCTGAGCCCCACCACATGCCAGGCACTGGGCCAACTGCTGGGGGTGCAGAGAACACTCAGCTTGGCCCCTGTCGCGGGGAGTGCACTTGCAGGGGTGGCCACTGGAGGACACGGAGAATCCTCCGTGGGTCACGGTCATCCCTGAGCAGACAGAAGTCACGATAACAGAGCCTTGTGCTGAGAGTGGGGAGGGGGCACGGACACGGCAGCCATACTTACTCTGACTGCAATCACAGGAGGGTCCGCCCAGCCTTCCTCCCTAGGAGGTTGTGAGAACAATCAAGGGGGCTGCAGAACCTCTCCTGAATCTGATAAAGCATCTCCAGTTCACGTAGTTCGTGTAAACAAAAACTGTGTGCCTAACAGTCGGGCTCCTCCGAGAGGAGCTGGGACCATACCCAGTGGAAGCCTGGGCTGCATCCCCCAGGAGGGAGTGGGAAGGGGTGCTTCTCCACCCCTGGACCCCCACTTCCTCCACCTAGCACGTTATTATAAAACTTGCTTTAGAATTGCAAGTATACAGTCAAGTTAAAAGAATTCTGCAGGGAATCCGTGTTCACCCACCACCTAGACTCTGTCACGAACATCTACGGTTTTTCCTCTACCCTCTTCCATCAACCTTTCTCTTTCCATCCCTCACACTTGCAGGACACATTTCAAATAAATTGCAGACCTCAGTTCACCTCCCCCGACATACTTCAGCATGCGTGTCATTCCCCAGAATCCAATATTTATTTAAAGTGTATTTTCTTTTGATGTAAAATACACATACAACGAATGCAAAAATCTTAAGTGTATATTTTCAGGGTTTTGACAAATGAACACACCGCATTAGCCAAACCCCAGCAAGATACAGTGCACGCACCCCAGAAAGTTCCCTTAGGGTGGGCCGCTGCTTCTTACTTGAGAAGGCTCCCAACAAAGTTCTCACCTGAGATACAGTGTGGGCATGGCTAACCCTGCAGGCTTGGCCAGGTGCATCACACTTATCGGTGGATGAGTCCCCACCAATAAGCCCCACCCAGTGCAGGGCTGTGTGATGACCTCTTTCCCATCTGAACACTCTATAGCTCCCTCTCAGGGCTCCGAATTCCCCATGGATCATGGCTATAGGAAGAGCTGCCACCTTGAAAGCTAATTAGATGTGCTTCCCACCATGAAACACCAAAGCACAGTCGGAGTCACTCCTGCAACAGATCAGCAGGTCCTGGGAAGGTTCTCAGGGGAAGGAGGAGAAGGGGCACTTGAGTGGGGTTTTGAGGTATGAATAGGAGTTTGCTAGACGAAGGGAGAAAGGGCGTTCCAGAGCAGGTATGATATATCAGAGATGTCAAGCACAGTATATTGGAGAACTCCGAGGAGGCAGAAGGGATGGAATGTGGGTGGAGGAGTTGGAGAAAAGAGTTGGGAGGAGGAGAGGAGGGCAGCTAGGAGCTGAGAGGAAGAAAGGTCCAAGCTGCTTAAGGAGGACCTTGTCCTACAAGCAGTGGGGCTTGGATAAGGGCTTGGATAGCGGTTGGATAGAGAAGTGGCATATCCAGGCTCCCACATTTCAAACTTCACAGTGGTTGTCACGTAGAGGAAGGTTTGAAGGGGGACCGGAAGGGAAGCAGGAAGCTCAGTTGAGAGCCTTCTGCAGGGTCTGCATGAGAAATGCTGGTGGCCTGGACCAGGCTGGTGGAGGGGGGCAAACAGCCATGGAAGGGATGCAGGTAGGTGCTGAGCTGAGGTGGGGGCTTGGCTGGAGGGTGAGGCGAGCAGTTGTCCAGGACAAGGCAGAGGCAATGCACTGGACAGACTCTGGCTTTGAGACAGGGAAAAGTGGCAGAGGGCAGCGGGGTTATAGAGCGGCTGGATGTGTCTGCGGGACACCGGGGGAGGTCCAGGCAGCAGCAGGATGTGAGGGTCTCCAGTTCAGAAGAGAGGTCCAGCTGGGAGAGGATCCGAGTGCAGATAGCATTTGGAGGCTTGATTTAGAACGAGTCACTCCTGGGAGCATTAAAGGGAGGATGGGGTGGATGACGGGCCCCACCCAGGGGACCCTGTATTGGGAGCAATACAGGGGAAACTGAGGCATCCCCCAAGAAGAGACTTGGAGCTTGGGGGCATTCTAAAAGCCAAGGCAGGAGTCAGAGGAGAAGATGGTCCACGGCATCACCATCCTGGAGAAGTCCCCAGTGGGAGGGCCTGGGAAAATGCAAGGGCATATGACAAGGTGTAGCTGGGGACCACGGAGGGGCAGGTCACCGGAGATGTGGACACCCCAGGCTGGCCCGGCCTGCAGCTCTCACCATGACAGGCCACTCGCCTCTTGCCAGGGAGGTGATGGTCTGCATCGTGGCGGGTGGGGGACACCGTTCAGCCAAAGCTGGATAGGCGAGCGGAGGCTGACAGACCCGTGGCGTCCATTCAGGCCCCTTCCTCCCTTTGCCATTGGGTGGGCCTCCAGGCGACCCTAGAATTTCTAGAAAACCACCCTGTGGCTCAGTCATTTGAGTGTCCGACCCTTGATTTCAGCTTGGGTTATGACCTTGAGGTGGTGAGACTTGCGTCGGCCTCCATACTCAGTGGGGAGTCGGCCTGAGATTCTCTCTCCCTTCTCTCTCTCTCAAAATAAATAAATACACCTTTAGAAAAAAGAAAACCAGCCTATTTGGGCTCCTGTGCTGCCGAAGGTCCCCACCTATGGCTGACCCATAGACCACCCCTGGAGCCCCTCTGTGGCCTCAGGGACGTGGAGGACCATCTGCAGCTTAAATCAGGACACAGTGGGGGGCCAGCCCCCTGGGCTCACTGAGTTCAGAGTCAGGCTCTGCTCCAAGTGGGAGGCCAGCAGTCTTGGCAGGTTGGTGTTGGGGAGAAAGGGGGACTGGGCCTAGGTCAGTGTGGTGGCCCTTCCTCCTGGAAGAAAGCTTCTGGGAGTTCAGGAGAGACACTCCTCCGCTGGGAATCTAGAAACTGCAGACAACATCAGCATCTTGTGTAGCCTCGAGGTAGGGTGGCCCTAACACCCCTCCCAGGAGGAACTTGGGAATGACTTGACCCCGCTGTGACTTATGACCTCTTCCTGGCCTCATGCCTAGCAGGTTCTACAGATAGGCTAATCTAATCTCCTCCCAGAGTAGGATACCTAAGAGAGGTCAGGTGACTTTTCCAAGATCCCACAGCACCAAGCAGAAGAACCAGTTCTAGAGTTCCGGCCTCCCGAGGGCTGCCAGCGGGGAATTTGAGGTGTGCCCACCAAGCATGTCATGGTCATTTGAGTAGCCAGGATCAGGTCCGTGCCCTTCTCCCCTCTTTGAGGCTCACTGAAGGGAGGGACTTGTGTGGGGTGTGTGTGTGTGTGTATGTGTGTCCACGGCCCAGGAGCCAGCAGCTGAGTAGCAGAGACCCTTCTTCCACACAGAAAAACAACCAAACGCCTTGAGGCAGGCCAAACATGGCACCAGGGTGCTTGCTCTCCAGCCCTCCTTGAGCTCACAGGGCTTGGAGGTGGGGTGGGAGAACATGTTTTCCTTCGCAAATTCAGTGGTGTCTCTGCTCAGACTAGACGTGGCGAAAGGCTGGCAGGGTCTGGGTGAGCAGCCAGTAGGCCAAGGACGTATGAGGGGTTCCTGGGGTACCAGGCACAGGAGGTGGCTGGGCACGAGGTGGCCAGTCCTGAGCAAGGGTGGCCGTCGGGATGGGGGTGGAGGGACTCGGGACAGGAACAAGAGCCCAGAGCAGCCAGGGCTTCTGGGGTTGCGTCCAGCCCTGGCTTCCCTGCCCCTTTCTTCTTCCTACCCATTGCTGTGTGACCCCCCCACCCCAGCACTCACCCTGTCGTAGAATTGTCTTTAGGGTTGTGACTCTGGAGAGTAGTGGGGGCCCGGAAGCGCGGAAGGGGGCAGAGGGCTATACACAGCGACGCTGAGGATTCCCAACTCAAGTCACTTCTGAATGAGGGCTTCTCCCTTGCCCCGGCCTGGCCCCTGACCCGGGTCTTAGAGCTCCCAGCCCCCAAGGGCTGGCTCTGCCTTTGGGAAGTAGAACCGGCTCATCTTATCCACTGGACTCTGAGGAATCTGGCAGGGAGGGAGGAAGGGGCTCCAGGCCTGGGCTGGCAGGTCGATCTCCCCCATCCCTAGAGCCAGAGTGTGTGCATTATTAACAATAACCCCACAATCAGCCCCAGCGATAGGCCACCTCCTCCCCCCAACACAGTCTTCAAGTTGGGAACAAGGAACCAGAGGAACCAACCACCAGACCCAGCTTGGCTGGGCTCGATTCATGACAATTTCTTGGCTTCATGCCACAGCCTGCATCCAAGAGGGCTCCCCTTCACGGGACCCCCGTGTCCGTGTGTCTCTGTCCTCCAGAGGCCATTCCACCCTGGTGTTTCCTCCAGAGATGTGGCCCCTCGTCCTGCCAGCCCACAGCAGACCCTGGGCCCGCCAGCCAGTTCCAGCCCCTTCTCCCGGGGACGCTCTCTGTGCCCCCTACAGGCTGTCTTCCGGCCCAGGCAGAGGCAGTGACATGCTTTGGGGGGTGATCTAATTCCTTCCCCAAGATTCTCCTGTTTCCAGTTCACAAGTGCCAGGCCACTCCCCTGTGAGGCCCCCAAACACCATCTTCTTGGAGCTATTTTACGTGTTTGCAGTTGTTCCTTGGGTAAATAAATGAATGAATGAGTCACAGAAATGAGGCTACCCGGTTGCCAGAGAGGGCCTTTAGAGCCATTACACCGCAGCCAAGTTTGTGAAAGCAGAGCAAACGGCCGGGGGCAGGGGCTGGGGTGCCCCCGGGCTTGGCACCTCAGTGCCTCCCTTGGGGCCTGGCACCTTCTCCTGCTCGAGGGGTGGCAGAGGTTCCTAGACAGAATGCACCCTCTCGTAGCCCCGAGGGCCCCCGTGGGCCGCCAGAGGCCCCTCAGGACAGTGGGCCAGCGCCTTCAGGGCACAGCCACAGGGCATGATTTTGGCACCAACCTGTGCGCCTCCTAGAGCATTCCGTAGCCTACTTTCCAGGGTCCAACAGGGACTCCCAGAACCTTGGCTGGGGGAGCTCGGCTCTGCCTGATTCCGATCTTGGCCCCACCAGGACAGGGCCTCCGACCACGGGAAGAGTCGGCGGCCCACGCCAGGACCCTCAGCACGCCCCCTTAGCTGTCCCTTCCCCAAGGCTGCAGTTGCTGTGACCGAGGCTCCCTGCGGCCTGGGGCTGGCTGCGAGCTGGGAGCCATAGGGCAAGGCCTGGCAATGACCCCGCCGCCATCGGTGCAGGGCCTCAATCCCGGGCAGGCTGCAGTGAGGCCAGGCCTCCCTTCCCCAGGGACCCCTCTCCTGGAGTTCGGCTTGTGGGGAAGTGGAGGCCGGGGGTGGGGAGTGGGGGCAGGAGCTGCGGCAACTCCCGCAAAGCTCGGGTCCAGAGAGAGAGGAGCCACGCTGGGCTTCTCAGAAAAACACGACTCTCTTCCTCAGTACAAGCACATCTTGGAAAACTTTTAAACAAAGAAACCACGTGGGGAGAGTGGAAAGGGGGGAAGAGGGGAAGGGCAGGAGAGGGCACTTTTTTTTTTTTTTTTTCTGGAGAACACTTATTTCTCTCTGAGTAGCCAAGCAAGGCCTAATCCCAGCCGTTTTGGGGCCAGATTCAATAAAAACTCTGTCTGCAGAGGCCTGAGCAAAGCCACAGAAAATAAATACTTCGTGGCTTGTCCGGTCTCCTGCCGCCGGGAGCCGGGAGGGCTGTTCTATTGACTCTCGGCCCAGCGGGATGCGGACCGCGCGTAGAATTCTCCCCTCGGCCACTCCACTTCCTCTCCCCGGTTGGGACCATTTAAAAATCCTAAGTAGAGTTTCCGGCGTGGAGGGGGAAAACAGAAGAGAGCATATTTGGTTGAAGGGAGGGAAAAAGGGGCGGCAGAAAGGCCAGTTTGTTTCCAGTCAGAGCCAGAAGCTGCTGGACCGTCTTGTTTGTGTAAACTCATGTTCGGGGTTTGGGCCTCCCCTGAGCTGCACCCTCTCACCTCGTGTCTCCTCAAACAAATCCTCCTCTCTGCTGGAGGGGAGTCTGGTTCTCGCACATGGGGCTGTCGTCGGGCCTCTGGGTGCCTCCTGCCCTGCAGGGTTCTGCTGCGGGGCAGAAGGGGAAGGGCTGTGCCACAGGCCCAGCTCCGTGGCCGCTGGAAACTCAAGATGGAAAAATATTCCAGGCCACAGGCAATGAAAGGCTGAACTGAGCCTCACTGGTCAAAATGGAACAGACTTTTATAAACCGGGAAAGTGCACGGACACCTGGGTGGCTCAATCGGTGAAGCGTCTGCCTTAGGCTCAGGTCATGATCCCAGGGTCCTGGGATCGAGCCCCGCATCGGGTTCCCAGCTCAGTGGGGCAGTCTGCTGCTCCCTTTGCCTGCCGCTCCCCCTGCCTATGTGCTCTCTTTCTCCCTGACAAATAAATAAATAAAATCTTAAGAAAAACAGGCAAACAGGGCAAGTATAGCATCCGACGTTGCGTGGTGGGGGGCTTTTCCAAGCACCGGGAAGGAAAGGAAGGGTCAGGGGCTTCCAGCGCTTGGAGATAGTCTCTGCGATGCTAGTCCCGGGTTTTCCTGGTGTTGGCCTCACTGAAATAAATTCCTTTCTTGTCTCTCCACCACTCGTTCTTCTGCCTTTGGATTGTGTCGGTGGTGAGTGGCCAAATGTACTGTTTGGGACCCCTGGAGCCAGGGGCTCCCAGCCTGCTCCCCTGGCCCCCGCCCCGGCTAAAGCAGGTAGGAAGGTGGTCCAGACAGAAATAGGATGACAGCAGGAGAGCACTGCTAAACCCCACAGGGGCCTGGAGACCAAAAATCCCCAACTTTTTTTGAGGTTACAGGTCAAAACATTTGGACAGCCATCTCAGGGTATGAAGAGTCCTAACTAATCCTAAAAATAGGCCGCCTGAATGTGACCACTTTCCTAGATCCTCCCTTATACAGGGTGCCTGGTAGGCTCCCGAGGGTGAATCTGGTGGGGGGCGATGAATCCATGCTCTTCCCCCACCCCACGCCCCATTCCCTCCATGTTGCATGCAGGAAGAAAACAATGGTCTGTTCTTGTCTTCCAAGGAAGCGGCAAAGCAGGAGGCAGGAGAGCTCTGGGCCTGGGCTCCATCTGGGGTAGCCTGGGCCTGGGGAGCTGTGTCCCCCTCTTTCAGCCACTGCCACGTCTGAGGACCCGGCGGGGTTGCCAGGGGCCACAAACTTGGCCTAAAGATATGTTCCCCAGACATGACATTCCAACCTCAGAGAGTAACCCTATTAAGTTAAACACTGTTCTCCCCAAGTTCTTACTTGAAAATGCAAATACTCTTGAGAGGGCTGATTCCCAGAATGTGTGCCTCTGACGAAAGGAGGAACGGATGGATGGGAGTATCCTGATCTGACCCCAGGGGGTGTGGGTTAGCTGTTCCCTTTTCTGGTAGAGCCAACTGTTCCCCAATGCTCTCCCTGTGGCCTCAAAGCCCGGATCTGGTGCCTCATGGTATAGAAAAACTCAAAGCCCCATATTTGGGAGGGAAAAGAAAAGAAGAAAAGGAGGAATAGAACTTTCAAGGCCGGTCTTAGGTCTTGTCCCCACTGTCAGGCACAGGGTAGGTGTGGCAGCTTAAAGCAACCTCCCGGGGCAGGAGCAGCTTAATCTGAGTACAGTAACTGTATTCACCGCGAGCGGTAACATGCGGACTAAAAGTCCAAGCTCTGAAACTCCCATAGGAGGGGGTGTCAGACGGCAGCTCAGTCGGTTAAGCGTCTGCCTTCAGCTCAGGTCATGATCTCAAGGTCCTGGGACGGAGCCCCCCATTGGGCTCCCTCCTCAGCAGGGAGTCTGCTTCTCCCTCTCCCTCTGCCCCTCCCCGCTACTCGTGTTCTCTCTTGCACACTTTGCTCTTTCTCAAATAAATAAGTGATCCTTTTTTAAAAAAAATAATAAAATAAAATACCCCCCTAGAAGCAGGATTGAACTAGAAAAGACTCCTCAGTAGCCAGAAAAGATGTCAAACACCCATGCTCTGGAACACAAGCTCTTTATTTGTTGGTGAGACCTCAGTCAAAACCTTTGAGTTCATCCTTTATGTACAATTGTAACCGCCCGCAGGAACAGATACCCAACTCCAAGTTTGAGTAAATGAAGAAAGGAGAGGAAAAGGTGCTGTTCAAAGGGGGAATAAAGATCAGACTTGGAGGTCTGGTCAGTTTGGAACAGGATGAGGGGCTCACCTTCACAGTGCTCTGGAGCCATGGCCCAAGGAAGTGAGATTCACATGCAGGACAGACCACAGCTCACCAAGAAAGCATTCAGTTCCGCTTGGGGCAGGATGTGATAGATTTAAGGTGGATTTATATTCAGAACCAAACAATGAACATAGCTGTATCGTTTCATGGCATATTTATGAAATACCCATGTATCAGCACTGGGTTTCTTCTCCACTGAGCTTGGGGCTAGAGGTTTAACTTCAGGAGGCTCTGATTCCAGCAAGTTCTTGAGCTCCCCTGAAGCCGACTTGGAGGCAAGAGGAGAACTGGTACCTGGCGCCCACTGGTCCCTGGCGTCCGCATCCGTGAGCCTCCCAGGCCAGCGACCCATCAGCGCTTAGGCGCCTGGGGGAGCTACTGAGCTCCCTAAAGGTGGCAAGTGCACCTGAGGAAGTTGACCTCTTAGTTTAATTTAAATAACCACAAGTGGCTAGTGGCAGCGTTTCCGGTCAGCACTTGACCGTTGCAGGGTTCTACAGGGCCCTCTGAGGCTGCACAGAGAAGCTGCTCGCTGCCCTGTTGTCCCAGACAGGCAATCATTCACTGCACCTGCAACAGGTGTTTTGTTTGTTGAGGGTTTTTTTGTTTTGTTTTGTTTTTGTATATGCAACAGTTATTAAGCACCTACTGTATACACTCCCCAAACCGGAAAAGGATTATCACATGAAATAGTCTGATGGGCTCTCAGTCCCTCCCTTTTTCTCTGCTCTTCCCTCCTTTCATAAGCAAATCTGGTTGCTTCCGAAAACCTAGTGCTCCTTCCTACCCCTGGGTTGTTCTCAAACTACAGTGAGAGGCAGAACCCCAACGGTTACAATATGCAGAACTCCCCTTCCCACCAGTTCGACCTGCTGAATCAGAATCCCCTCCAGCCTGTGCTCCTGCCCCACTGAGAGCACAAAGCCAGGGACACAAAGCCAAAGATTGCAGGTGCTTTTCTACGGGGAGTTTATCATTTAGACCTGTAAACAGTGAGCCTTTTTAACAAACAGCTGATCCCCAAGAACTGTCTGCAAATTCCCAAGGGAGGACTAATACCATGAACCTTTTGACAGTGACATCTTTAGGGAGTTCACTGGACAGATGTTTTTCCTGCCGTGGGTGCAAAGAGCTGTGGGGGAAGATCTGGCCTCCAGTGCTGTCTTTGTGGCCTTCACAGAGGCCTTGCCCTCTCCCATTCTGTCTCTCATCTGTAAAACGGGGTAATTGGCCTTAGCTTCAATGTCACCTAGCTTCAAGGAGGAATGAGAACCTTGAGGCTCTAGGGCCCTTAGGGGGTAGGCAGGGGTTCTGACCTGCAAGAGAGGATGAGGAAGGGAGACACCCGGAATCAAAGGACCCGGAGGCCCTTCTTCAACCTGGGAAATTTGCAGCTTGGAAAACATTATGTGCTAATTGTATCCTGGTTCACCTTGAATGCACTTAGAAAATGCATAAATTTGGTTTCAACTCAAACTGGTTCATTGGGTACTTTTCAAGATTAAAAAAAAGAGAGAATTTAAGGGTGTTTGGGGGGCTCAGTTGGTTGAGTGACTGACTCATGGTTTTGGCTCAGGTCATGATCTCAGGGTCCTGAGACTGAGCCCAACAGAGGGCTCTGAGCACTGCAGAGAGTCTGCTTCAGATTCTGGCTCCCAGTCCCTTCCCCTACTTGCCCCTGTGTGTGCTCTCTCTCTCTCTCTCTCCCCCCGCCCCTTCTCTCTCTCTAAAATAAATAAATAAATCTTTAGGAAAAAAAATTAATTTAAGCAGTGAGTTAGTAAAAGAAAAATCTGAATTCGAGGTTGGGCATTTCAGGTGGAAGTTTTTGATTTCTGGTTCAGTTCAAGTCCCTGTTGTTCTACTGAACTTGACAAGCACTTACTCAGCACCCAGTTTGTTCCAGGATTGGGAGTGGGACAGTTTCTGCTCATTCTGGGGAAGGAGACAGTCTTACTCCCTAGGAACAAGACCCCCTGGGGACAATGGCAGAGGTCACTGAGTTCGGGGCGAGCCTGGCCGGGACAGGGTGGTGTGTGGATTTGGCACAGAACAGTGAACGAGGAGGGGTTTCCCAGGCAGTGGATGCAGAGAGAGGAAAACGGGAGGGTCAGAGCAGCTGTGGGGCGCGCAAAGCCAAAGATGAAAGACAAGGGGGTGGCCTGGCTGAGGGGTATCCATGGGCTTGGGGAGATATTTGGGGGCTACCAGGAGGACCCCACGGTGGGCCTCTGCACCCAAGACTGTCCCCACTCATGGTATGGCTCTCTATCGGTCCAATAAATTCTCTGGGCAGAAGGAATGGTCTCATAATTACACACGTATTTGTTTAATATCTCGATTGAAATATAATTCACATACCATACAGTTCATTCATTCAAGGTATACAACTGAATGGCTTAGGATATTCACAAGCATGTGTAGACATCACCACCATCAATTTTAGAACATTTTCCTCACCTCAAGAAGCAGCTCTGGGAGGGGCACCTGGGTGACTCAGTGGGTTAAAAGTCTCTGCCTTTGGCTCAGGTCATGATCTCAGGGTCCTGGGATGGAGCCCCACATCACATCAGGCTCTCTGCTCAGCAGGGAGCCTTCTTCCCTTCCTCTCTTTGCCTACTTGGGATCTCTGTCTGTCAAATAAATAAATAAAATCTTTAAAAAAAGAAAAAAAAGCAGCAGCAGCAGCAGCTCTGGGGAGTCTGGGTGGTTCAGTTGCTTGAGCTTCTGACTCTTGATTTCTTTTTTTTTTTTTTTTTAAAGATTTTATTTATTTGTTTGACAGACAGAGATCACAAGTAGGCAGAGAGGCAGGCCGAGAGAAGGGAGGAAGCAGGCTTCCCGCAGGGAAGAGAGCCAGATGCAGGGCTCCATTGCAGGACCCTGGGATCATGACCAGAGCTGAAGGCAGAGGCTTTAACCCACTGAACCACCCAGGTGCCCCATGACTCTTGATTTCTGCTCAAGTCATGATCTCAGGGTCGTGAGATCGAGCCCCGCATTGGGCTCTGCGCTGGGTTTGGAGCCTGCTTCAGATTCTCTCTCTTCCTCTCCCTCTGCCCCTTCTCTGTCTCTCATCTCCGCTCACCCCCCACCACCACCAAAAAGGGAAGAAGTTTCGTATCGTTTAGCTATCACTCTCCCAACCACCTGTCTCCACCAAGACTCCTCACTTCCACACCAACGTGACTTTCTGACTCTATGGGTTTCCCCGTTCCGACACTCGAAATAAATGGAATTGGACAATATGTAACCTTCGCATCTGGCTTCTGTCACTTAGCATAATGTTTTCGAGGCCCATCATGATGTTCTCGCGTGTATCTGCACGTCGTTCCTTTCGATGGTCAAATGATATTCCGCTGGGTGAATAACCATTTTCTGTTGACCTATTTGTCTGTTGATGGACACTGGGGTCGTTTCGATTGTGAATAGTGCCGCCATGAACCTCCCTGCTAAGTCGTTCCCATTATGACCCCGTCATAGACAAGGACACATATTTCCACATCTGCTGGGTCTGTACGCAGGAATGGCATGGCTGCATCCTAGGGAAACTCTGTCTGAGGAACGGCTGGACTGGGTGGTATTTATATATTTATTCCGAGAAGAAGAAAATGAATGACAGGCTGCCAATGATAACAGGAATCTGCTTGCAGCCAAATGAGCACTGCGTTCAGGGAAGGGCGAGGTTACGAAAGCAATCAGACCACCACGAGTGGCACCGCCATCTTCCCAGTCACCGTGCCAGCTTGGAGGAGACAAGTTCAGAGTCCGCATCTGTGGCCACTCACCTGGTGACCACGGCACTTCCTGGTCACTGCTGTGCCGCTCCACAAACCAGGGCGCGGGCTGTGAGTCTCAGGGGAGCACAGCAAACACGTTTGTGCTCCAGCCTAGCACGCGATGAGGACGCTGAATCAGGGACGGGCTCCCTTTCCCAAGGCTGAAGAGCTCATAGTGATGAAGCTGAGATTCCAAAACAGTTTATCTGGCCCCGGCGCCCACCTCTTTAGGCTACCTCAATTATTCTTTCACAAGGACAAAGCTGACATTCTTATTTCATAGACAAGGACACTGAGGCTGAGTCAGACACCCTTTCCCAAGGCCGGAGATTCAGGGCCAGTCTCTGGCCTATACCAAGGCCTCCCTTTATGACGATGGGGACACAGATAACATGCAGTGAGTTACAGGGGTGGGAGGTGCAAGTGTGTACTTTCCTGTAATGCCACCTCCTCCAGGAAGTTTCTCCTGACTGCTCCCCCTATTGGGGTTATAGTTCCCCTATCTGGGCTCCAGTAGCTCCCAGGGATGCTCCTACCATGGTCCTGCTCACTGTGTGACCATGGGCATGTAGGTGGCCAGTGTCCACAGATCATGAGCTTGACCTCATCCCCCTTGCATTTCCAGCCCCAAGCCCCAGGCCTGGCCCAAGCAGGTGACAAGCAAGCATGTGGGGGACAGTGGGTGAACCATGACAGTTGAGGTCCAGGCAATAAGTGACAGAGGGGCTTGGGAGCGAAGAGCTAAGCTACCCAGACCAGTACAAAGTGGGGGGCCCCACATGGGACAGGGACTTCCAGTGGGGAGGGCTGGAGGTGGCCTTGGGGTCCAGAGCTCTGACAGTCCCGAGAAGCTGGTAGGGGGTGGATTTTTCTGTGGTTGGGGCCAGAGCCACAGAGAGTAAGCCAGGGCCTTTGGGTAAATGAGAAGGAGATGCCCTTGCCCCCTCAGGGCCACCAGTCCTGGCTGGGACCCATCAGCCACCACAGATGCGTTCAGCCGGGCCCTGGTGTGGGACACACCCTGTGCGCTGTGTGTGAGATTTCCGGAGGTGTGGGGTGGGGGTATGAGTGGGGGTGTGCGTGCAGGGTGGGGGGTGTGTGCGTGTGTGTACACTTGTGGGGTGTGCACACATGTGGGGGTATGCGTGTGGGGGGGTGTGCACGTGTGGGTGTGTGCCCACGTGTAGGGTGTGTGCCTGGTGGTGTAATGATACATGCACATTGTGCCGCAGTTTCTCAGCCCCCCGGCTGGCTGGCCTCTGAGCAATGAGGGGTGAGAAGCAGAGGCAGGAGGGTCCCAGGTCCCAGAACTAGAAGCGGGGTGTCTCCCAGAGGAGGTGACAGTGGTTCTCATCCTGTCCCGTGGGGACGGGGCTGATGTGAGCCCCTCAACAGGCCATGAACAAGCTGATGGTCGCCGGATGGGCAGGCCACACGCTGGCCCTCTGCTCAGGCAAGGCCTTCCTTCCTCGGCGTGTTGGCTACTCAGTGAGGGGAGCGGTGGGGACAGGCTGAGCAGAGGACTCTGGGAAGGAAAATGTCCCACAGTGGGTGGAGGGGCCTGGTCTCAGAAGACCGTGGCTCAGGTGGAGACCCTGCAGGGCTTGTGGCCATGGCTGCAGGAGGGACTGCCCTGGGAGAGGCCTGATTCTCCGAGGAAGGGGCTGCACGGGGCCAGCAAGGGAAGACTGGGGCTGCCCGACCAGAACGCACCAGTCCCCGTCAGTCGGACCCCGTCGGCCTCCTCCCCGCAGTCCCATCACCCCCTCGGACTGTGTGGCCTGAGGTCTCAGAGAGGAGCCGCGGGACCTGAGTCTCCTCTCTCGCGGGGATGCTAGGACTGGGCCCCAGCGACGGGGAGGCTGCGGCATCCAGGTGGCTGACCCTCCCGTGCTGCTGAGCTGGGCTCACGGGGAGCATCTGTGGCTCCAGAGGCCCAAAGGCAGCAGGAGTCCCGAGCCGACACTTGCTGGGGAGAAGACGCCCCCCAGAAGAGCTGTGCTAAGACCAGAATGGGGTCTGCAGGGGACAGACAGCGGGCTCCCCCTCCCTGGTGAAGCTGCTCCGGGAATATGGGATTCCCCTTTGGGAACTCCATTCCATTAGGCCCCTGGCTCAGGGTGGTCAGCAGGCCGGGAGGGAGAGGGGAGCTGGTGCTCAGTGAGCAAGGACAGGTGGCAGGAGCCCCACGGGTGCCTGAGAAGGTGCTGGGGGGATGCATCTGTCCTCACAGCTCTGATCAGCATCTCCGGGGAAAAGGACTGGGGGGCTGGACACTGAGAATGGATGGAAGACCTTTCCACCCAAGGACAGGGTGGGGCCCAGCAGGTGGTGCGGGGGGAAATGGCCGAGGGTCCACATTCGTGCACCAGCCCCCCTAGGAAGTCTCCCCCAGGAGCTGTGTTCCACCCTCCCAACAGTGCGGGAAGCACCCCTCCTTTGTGCCGCAGAGCTCCCGCTGGGAAACACCTAACAGCTCTCCCAGTCGGAGGTGCCGTGAAGGGAACGGGGCCTCCTGAGAAGCCTTCCTTCCCTTGATCCCCGCAAACTACTTCAGCCTTCCTCGCCCCCCACCCCCCACCCTCCAACTACTCCAGGCTGTCAGGGTGTGGAATTGAGCGCTCACCCTCCCATCGTTCAGATGAGAACACTGAGGCCCTACGTCGCAAGGTCAGCAGGGCGGTGGCCACTCACAGGCATTGGACTGAGCACTTCTCAGCATCTCACCCTGGCCCGGGAGGCCCTCCCTCTGTGTCGCAGAGACTGGGAGAGGTCAGCTGGCCCCTGCTGGGACCATGAGGAGAAGGAGCTGCAGCATTCTAAGAGGGTCCCCTCTGCCTCCAAGCCCTGGCCTGACTCCAAACCCCAAAGCTCACTGTCTCACACACAGCCCTAAAATCAGAGAAGTCCGCTGAGACACACAGTGTCTCTCAGTAACGTCTGCCAGGAGAAGTGTAGTGAGGCTGGCAAGTCATTTTATCTGGGTTTGTTTCCTTCACTGTTAAGTGGGGATAATAATAGTAACAGTAATATTCAGGGCTTGAAAGATTTCGGTAAATAATCCCAAGTGAAGCCTTCTTTTTGAAGCTCTCATTCCTTCTTCCTGAATCCCCTTTCCTCCTGGAAGTGACAGGAGTATAATATTTTAAACTATTTATCTGAAAGCTTTCTCAGTGTTAAGAATGATGCAGACGCTGATTAGCCATGTGACCCTGACAAAGCTTCCAGGAGAGGAGAGGAGCGTCCTTGGTCAGTTTATTAAGGTTTAATCAACGTACAATAAAACGCATGCATCTTAGGGTATGGTGAGCTTTGACAACTATATACACCCACATAGCCACTTCAATGGCTATGGGACATTTCCATCATCCCAAAGAGTTCCCTGTCCTATCCCAGTCCCCTCCCCTGGCGCTACTCCCAGACAACCCATGATGGGCTTTCCGTGGATCATGTAGATTGGCCTTTTCTAGGGTTTTTGCAAAGGAGCTACACAGTACGTATTCTTTTGCGCCTGGCTGACATTCATCCGCTGTTGCTTGTATCAGCAATTCGATCCTATTATTCCCACACAAGGACCTAACAAGTGAGTGGGTGGCTTCCATCGTGGCTCCTGGGACCAGCTGGGCCTAAGCCCCCGCGGGTCACTGGCTCGGCCGGATCCTCAGTGCGAACCACACAGGGCCTGGCCCGTAGTAGGCGCTCAAGTTTGTAGTGAGTAAATCGATTAACCACGCCATGTTTGTGAAAGGCAGAAACCACCGAATCACGGGGTGAGTCATCTCACTGCTTTCTTTGCAAGCAGCCCCACCAGAGTGGAGAGGAAGGGGGTAAAACTTAAACAGGATGAAGTGGGAAGGATGGTTTAAAAGAGTTTAAGCCAACTGGGGAATAGTCCCTGTGTTCATTATCCAGCCGAGCCGCCTTCCCCGCACCCGCCTCCACCAGGGATAATTAAAAGCTTGACGCCTCGGTCCCTTCCCTGGGGAGGCGGCGGTGCTCCTCGGGTGAATGGGCTCTGAGGAATGAATAACGACACAGTGGCCTCATTGTTCGGCGGCCGGGGAAACTGAGGCCAGAGGGCGGGAGGGAGGCCGCCGGGTGACTGGAGGCTGGGTCACCGCGTGAGTCAGCGGCGCAGACGGGCGAGATGGCTGTCATTAAGGTTTACAGGTCGGCCGCCGCCACCGCGGCTGTGCGGCCCGCGCCCCGCCCAGGTCCCCGCGCCCGGCTAGGCCACCACGCCTCGGCGCCCGGCAGAGGCGCCCCCACCGGCGGCTGCGGCGCCCGCGGGAGGCGGGAGCAGCGGGGCGGGGGCCGGGCCTGGAGGCGTGGTCAATCGAGGCCCCGCCCGCGCCGCAGCTCCGCCTCCTCGGCGCCCCGGCCGGCTCGCTGGCGGCGCCCACTTCGGGGCCGGGCCAGCTGCTGGAACCTGAGCCCTGGGGTGGCCCCCGCCCGCGTCGAGCTTCTACCTGCGCCACCCGCGCGGCGCCCCGGGAGGCGGCGCGGGCACTGGGAGCGCGGCGCCGGGCAGACGGCGCACAGCCGGGCCCGATCTCCGCCCGGCGCCGTCGCGCGCGCGCTCCCGCCGCCCCCCGCCGAGCGCCCCCGAGCCGGGGCCCGGGGCGCGCGCACAGCCGGGCTAGTAGGGCGACCGGGGCCTCCAACCCCCGCGGCCCGGAAGCGGGCGGGAGCCGGGCTGTTCCCGGCGGTTATTTCAGAGGAGTAGGGAGCACCCCCGACCCCGCCTCCTGCAGTCCCCTGGGAGCGTCCTCCCCCAGCCCCGCCCCATCACCTCCCCCGCACCCCTGCGGAATAATGGTCCTCTCCTTCTGCCCGGCTCTTAGCCCGCCTCCTCGTGGTCCGGGCTGGGGCGCGACCGCAGGGCCCAGTCCCTCGGCCCCATCCCTCGGCCCCTCCCCCGACGCCCAGGGGGACTGGGCGGCGGGCGGGGCGGGGGGGAGAAGGATGCAGTTATGGAGGGGACCGGGATGACGCCGCGGCCACGCCTGGCACCCTGTGACGGGATGGTGGGGGCGGCGAGGGTGGCCGGGCCGGGGTCACCCGGAGGGGATGCGTCGGAGAGGGCAGGGCGGAACCAGCGCCCTGCCTAACCTTGCGGGCGGGGGGTGGTCTGGGGGTATGCACTGCTGGGCTTGACTGTGGACCTGAATACGTCCTTAAATTGTTAAAAATAGTCTCGCTGTATAGAGAAGAACACTGGAACCTTTAAGTTCCCATCCCCTCGCCCGAGTCCGGAGTGAAACTCCAAACATACTTATTAAGAAACTGTTGCTTTATTTTGACTCGTTTACATAAATTTTCCACTTTGGGGGGGGATGGTGGTGGGCTTGTGGAATCCCTAAAATAACTTTTAATGGAGCGAAGCCTTCCATTATGGGAAGCGCCTAGACTCGAGAGGCGTCTGGAGGCCTAGGTTCCCCTCACAGCCCTGCCACCAACCGGCTGAGCGACTGAGGCACATCGCCGCCCCTCCCGGCCAGTCTTAGGAGAGTGGACGCCCCCTCCACCCCGAAAGGAGAGACCAGAGAGCTGTCTGACCCATTAGGAGACTGGGTTTTCCTTCTTAAAGTGTTCTGATACTATGGAGAGGCAACGTGGATCTGAGAGAAAGAATAAAAGAGGTGAAAGTTTGCTTTTCTCAGTGAGGTACTCTGTGCCCAGCTCTGGTGATATTTATGCCTCAGTCAAAGTCAAGGTGACCTTCAGATCTACGCAGGTCCTTTAATTATATATTATTCTATCAGGATGGGGAAACATCCCGTCATTTCAGGACCTTCTGACCTTTGTACCCTCCTGCAAAAGGACCTGTGGGGAGGAGCACCAAGGGACTGACAGGGAGGGACTTTGGATAGAGAGAAAGAAGAATGAAGGTGGACAGGTGATGTCAACTGGATGTGTCATGTTTCAGGGAGCCATAACAGGTTTATGGCCCTGACCCAGGGAGGCCCTGCCCACCCTATCACTGAGGCTTGGAGAGGCTGAGTAATGTGGACACCTGAGGGAAACAGCCGTAAAGCTTTACCACCTAGTTGGTGTTCTGGAAGCCTGTTGGGACCCCTTGCCACCTCCCCTCTGCTCTGTGGGTGTGGGGTTGGAGGGGATGCCGGTGAGACAGAGCACATAGTGATTTCCGGGGAAGCAAAGCAAGTGTCAGGGTCCCCTCCCATGAACCCCCACCCGCCCCCAGCAAACAAACGCACGAAGTAGCATTTTTGTGAGGGGCCCGATGTGGCAGTGGGAGAGAAGCAAAGGGTTTAATTTCAAATGGTGAAATGGTGCGAAGAATGAAGAGAAGGTGATTAGGGCTCAGCTTTGAAAGAAGGCAGGGGAACAATTACTTTAAAAGGTTTTAATTGGTCTTGTTCTGAAGAACTCACTCCTCCTGTGCTAAAACCCCAGGCCAGCTCAGACCTGCAGCGCCGCATTGCCCAAGTGCCTCCCTGTTTTTTCCCTTTGAACACTAGCTCTCAGAGCAAATGCCTCTGTCGCCCTCCCTCTGGTGCCTTCTCCCTTTTGGGTGTGTGTGTGTGTTTGTGTGTGTGTGTGTGTGTGTGTGTGTGTGTGTGTAGCTGGCTACTTAACTATCTTTATATAGCAGTTTTCCAGCCAGGCAGGCCAGAAGCCTTGCCAGAGGAGGACCTCTCTAATTTACTCTCTCCAGCTCCGCAGCCTGACTCACTTGGGGCGGGTCTACACCACAGTCTAAGAACAGTGAACGATGAAGGAGGCTTCAAGCAAACTGAAAACCATGGGGAAGAAGAGACAGTAGGTAGGCACACAGGTGAGCACAGAGCTACTTCAATCATAGCAACAAACCCAAACAGGGGGGAAACCCCTGCAGAACACCAAACTAGATTTAAAGTTGTTTACAGGGGTGCCTGGGGGGCTCAGGTGGTTGAGCGTCTACCTTCAGCTCGGGTAATGATCGCCCGGTCCTGGGATGGAGCCTTGTGTTAGTCTCCCAGCTTGGAGGGGAGTCTGCTGCTTCCACCTCCTCTGCCGCTCCCCCTGTTCCTGCTCACTTGCACTTTCTCTCTCAAATGGATAAATAAAATTGTAAAAAAATAATAATAATAAAGTTGCTTACAAGTGGCTGGTTTTTACTGGATAATAAGGCTAGGCTATTGCCCACCCTGGAGAATGCTTGCATCTTGAGGGGAGAAGATGAGTTAAAAAGCCAACAATCTGGGATGCTTGGGTGGCTCAGACTGATTCCAGAGTTCTGGAATCAAGTCCTACTCAGGCTCCTTGCTTGGAGGGAAGCCTGCTTCTCCCTCTACTTGCTCTGCTGCAGCTCCCCCTGCTTGTGCTTTCTCTCTCTCTGATAAATAAGTAAATAAAATCTTATAAAAAAAAAACAAAACAAAAACACACCAATCTAGGGGCACCTGGGTGGCTCAGTCGTTAAGCCTCTGCCTTCAATTCAGGTCATGATCCCAGGGTCCTGGGATGGAGTCCCGCATCAGGCTCCCTGCTCAGCAGGAAGCCTGCTTCTCCCTTTCCCACTCCCCCTGCTTATTCCCTCTCTCACTGTCTCTCTCAATCTGTCGAATAAAAAAATCAAAAAGAAAAAAAAAAAGAAAAGAAAACACCAATCTACTCTTTGAGCAACTGGTTGATTTGATTCTAGGCCTGGGGCAGGAAATCCTCAAGATGAGCCTAGAGCAGCTTGTAGCACCAGAAAGTAAGGAAGTGCTCCAAGATCAGAAGGGCGGGGACGTGTCCAAGGCACCAACCTGAAGGGCTCCTGCCATCCAAGGCTGGAACAGTGTGAGCATAAGTAAATAAATAAATAATGTCACACTGGATTTTATTTTATTTTATTTTATTTTTTTTTTAAAAGATTTTATTTATTTATTTGACAGAGAGAGATCACAAGTAGGCAGAGAGGCAGGCAGAGAGAGAGAGGAGGAAGCAGGCTCCCTGCTGAGCAGAGAGCCCGACGCGGGACTCGATCCCAGGACCCTGAGATCATGACCTGAGCAGAAGGCAGCGGCTTAACCCACTGAGCCACCCAGGCGCCCCCACACTGGATTTTAATCCAGAATATCAAATAAGCATCCACGAAGGAACTCATACTGATACAAAGTAGTGATCGGTGCATAAATAAATAAATGGGGGAGTAAAGTCAAATTTTCGATATAGAAAATTCCAAATAATTTATGTAGATATTGGGGCACCTGGATGGCTCAGTTGGTTAAACAACTGCCCTCAGCGCAGGTCATGATCCCCGGGTCCTGGGATCGAACCCTGCATTGGGCTCCCTGCTCAGTGGGCAGCCTGCTTCTCCCTCTCCCTCTGCTGCTCTGCCTGCTTGTGCTCTCTCACTCTCTCTGTCAAATAAATAAAATCTAAAAAAAAAAGCCAAACTCCTGTAGATATTGTCCCCTCAGGAAGTGGAGCTTAATCCCGCCTCCCCTGAGTGACAGCCCTTAGTGACTTGCTTCCAAAGGATGCTGTGTAGAAAGGTGGTCGGAGAGAGTACCTTTGCAGAGGAGGTACCTGGCAAACTCTACCCCAGTGAGGTGACCAAGGTCAACATCACTGGTGGTAGGTCCTATTACTAGCAGGCATCCCTGATCTGTGATGTGATGAGAACGACACTTCCCCTCTCCCCCAAATCCCAGTGTCGCCATGAGAAAAGCATCAGACAGACCCAAGTGAGGGACATCTTACGAAATCCCTGGCCAGAACTTCTCAAAACTGTCACGCTCTTCAAAAACAAGGAAAATCTGAGAAGCTATCACAGCCCAGAGGAGACTAAGGAGACACGAGGTATCCTGGGTGGAACCCAGGGATGGATGGTAGGGAAAACTGGTGGAATCGGAATTTAGTTGATAATAACATACTATATACCGATGTAGTTTCTGAGCTCTCGTGAGGAAAGGCACCACAGCAGCGTTATGATGTTAACAATAGGGGAAAGTGAGTACGGGATATATGGGAACTGTCTGCACTCTCTTTGCAACTTTTCTGTAAATCTGAAATGGTCCTGGGCGTCTGGGTGGCTCTGCCAGTTAACCGTTAAACTCTTGGTTTCCGTTTAGGTCCTGATATGAGGGAGGGTCGTGAGATCGAGCCCCACATTTAGCTCAGCGCTCAGCATGGAGCCTACTTGAGAGTCTCTCTCCCTGTCCCTCTCCCTCTCATGCTCACACTCTCTCATTCTCTCTCTCTCTCCCAAATATTCTTTTAAAAATATTCTTTAAAATTTAAAAATAGTCTTCAAAAAATATTCTTTAAAAAAAGAATAAGTAAATGAAACTGTTCTAAAAGAAAAAGTAAAAAACAAAACAAAACAAAAACTGGTCTGGCTAGGGTTTTGTTTTGTTTTGTTTTTTTGGTTAGGGTTTTAATATCACAGGACTTACATGTTCTTGGGAGAAAGGAATGGGCTAGCAATGGAGCACAGAGACCCTGAGAGAGACTGCTGAGACTCGGTTGGTGAGTTGATCAGGCAGAGTGAAATAATTTGGTTTTTAAATCATTTCATGGCCTGTATAGAGTGGTTTTAAAGCAGCCTGCTGTGTGTTGCCCAAACCAAGAACAACACCGTCTTGAAATTCCTCTTCAGCTAAACTTAAATTTTTAGCTTCTTTAAAAGAAAGTACATTACGGGCGCCTGGCTGGCTCAGTCGGTGAAGCTTGGGACTCTCGATCTCGGGGTTGTGGGTTCGAGCCCCACATTGGGTGTAGGGGCTACTTAAAATCTTAAAAGAAAAGTAATGTAGTGATCCCATTTATATAAAGTTCAAAAGCAGGCAAAAGTAATCTCGGGTGTGAGGAGTCAGAAGAGTGGATATCGGCGCTGGGGGTAGGAAGTAGGAAGCGAATGAGGGAGCTTTGGTATACTAGCGATGTTCTGGGTTTTGACCTAGGAGCGGGTGATATGGATGTATTCAGTTTGTGACAATTCATGTATGCTTATGATCCATGCACTTTTCTGGGTGTGAGTTATACATCCATAAAATATTTACAAATGATAAAATCAACTTATTTTCAAACATCAAACTTCAGAGCTCGGAACGACCACCATGCCTCTCTCTACCCCCCCCCCATCCCTCCACAGGAGGCAAACAGAGTGGTCTAACAGTTGTGCCCATCCTGCTAACGAGGGTTTTCCACTCGACTCGGCTCTTTGGGGCAGTAAGAATCCTTTAACCAACCCATGGATCTCGACACAGGAGCGTCTTCGGGGAGGGAACCTCGAGGACCAGCAACACCAGCACCAAACTTTTATTCATCTGTGCCTCAGTTTGCCCACTGTTAAAGGGGATCTCCCACTACTGTACTGTGTCTATAGGTCACCAAAAATGTCACCCTGTCATCGTTAATTGGACTAGTCTTGGTCTTTCAGATTCCTCAGATTCTATTGCGTGCTCAGGTCCTTGGAAATTTTATGCATGGAAAACTGGGGCTGGGGGCAATGTTAATGACTCAAGCTCTGTAGACAGCTCAACAAAGACTACGCTAAAGCTGGAAGGACACAGTCTGCCCATGGCTCTGTCTCAAGTTCTGACCTCCGAGGGCCATCAGAGGACTGACGTGAGGTCCAGCGAAGGGGACGCTGAGCCGCCCGGGGATAAAGCGACTCTCCCGGGGTCACCAGGCTAATGCTCCCTTAAAGTTCTTATTTCTATCGCGTCCTCTAACAGTCTGGCTCACCGGGCTGCCACTGGGACCAGGAGTTGTATTGTTTCCTTAAAGAAAGGTTTTTTGTTTCCATAACTTCTTTTATTGAAGAAAATCTAGAAAAGTGAAAAGTATAACAACCGGAACTTACTTGTCATTCCAGCAATCAAAAATGCAGCTATCTGAGGGGCGCCTGGGTGGCTCAGTGGATTAAAGCCTCTGCCTTCAGCTCGGGTCATGATCCCAGGGTCCTGGGACTGGGATTGTGTCCCGCATCGGGCTCCCTACTCAGAGAGCCTGCTTCCTCCTCTCTCTCTTTGCCTGCCTCTCTGCCTACTTGGATCTCTGTCTGTCAAATAAATAAATAAATAAAATCTTAAAAAAAAAAAAAGCAGCTATCTGAAAGTTTTCACATTGTGAAGGGACACATATTATGGCATTACCTTTTTGTATTTTTAAAAATATTTAGCTTTTGTGGCTAAGTTAAGCAGGAGAATGGGAATTCTTGGTTTGCTATTGTTGGGAGTTGAATGGGTCTCCAGAGACTTCTCCGGAGGTCTGGAGATGGGTGGAGTCGAGTCATGGGCAGGGTGGAGGACCCGGGGACAGGGCCAACGTGCCCTACACCCAGGACATCCCATGGAGGCTTTTAGAGGGTTTCCTCTCTTGCAGAATTATGCCATCAAACTCACAAATCCGTCCTTTTGAGAACTGAGTTCAGGTTTAAAGTTGGGTTATCTTTTTTTAAAAAGTATTTTTATTTATTTATTTTAAGTAAATTCTACCCCCAGAGTGGGGCTTGAACTCCCAACTCTGAGATCAAGAGTAGAAGTAACGTGTTCTACCAAATGAGCCAGCCAGGTGCCCCTTCACTTTTTTTTTTTTTTTTAAAGCAATATAGATTCATCTGCAGTTGTAAGAAACCCAATGGAGAGATCCTGTAGACCCTTGACTCAGTTTTCCCCAGTGAGAGCATCCCACATTAAGATTGTCTTTTTGAGGCACCTGGCTGTCTCAGTCAGTAGGGGTGCAACTTTTGATCTCAGGTTTGTGAGTTCGAGGCCCACACTGGCTGTAGAGTTTATTTAAAAGTGACCTCTTCAAAAAAATGTCTTTCTGTGCGATCTGCTGGACTTAAGAAACTTAGCAGAAGATCATCAAGCTAAATCCCTTTCTTTTAGTGGTAAGAAAACTGAGACTTGGGGTAGGCAAGCGACTTTCCCAGGCTCACAGCTGGGAATGGCAGGCTCTAGACCCTTTCCTTCTGGGCCTGTATGTACATGAGGTTTCATTTTCTTTTCTCCAAACTGCCTGGGATTAGGCTGGCTTCAAAGGTGGAAGTAGCCAGCCTCTTGGGTTTTCTTCTTCCCCAGTGGTAAAGCAACAAAGATGTCTTTTTCACCTGTATTGGATGTACATCGTGGGCTGGCTGGGGTGTGGGGGAAGGGCGCGGGGGGGTGGCGGGGGGTGGGGGGTGGGGGGTGGAGCTGATCTGCAAGGCCCCCACTGAGAAGGTTTCCTCTCTGAGTGTGCATGATTGCCAAGGGCAGGAAAATGGGAACACGGGGACCAGAGGCTGGCTCTGCCACTGGCTTTGCACTCTCAAGTCATGTGGCTACACCTACTTAAGAGGCGCAAGGAAATGCGTTTCAGTCTGTGCCTGTAAACGGAATTGGAAATATTTGTGGGGCAGCACTAATCAATGCCCCAATAACCCTGAGTTCATCAGAAGAGAAAGCCTTTTTGAGTTGGTCACTGGCAGGCTTCTTTCTTTGTGTGATTAGGATGCTTGTTTTCTGATTTCATCTTCTTTTATTTTTTGGGTGTTAGGCTGCTCCTTTGGCCATCTCCCAGAGGGGTGGGCAGCCATCAGTGGGTCCCACAGTCTTACCTCCCCAGGGAGGGAAAGGCTGGGGAGGCATGCCTGCAAACCACCACCACCACCGCCCCGCCAATGAGTTCTGGAAGCTTCTCTTGAAAATGATGAAATCAGAGGCTGTGTTGATAAAAGGGAGATGATAGTTCTGGTATGTTATGTTACTACTTGGACTACTTGATTCATTCATTCATTCAACACTCATGCCTAGGATATTCCAGACCCAAACCACTGTGATCTGGGTGCCATTCCAACTTCCAGCAGGAGTGCTGACCAACTGAGGATCCCCAGAACAGGGTGACCGTGCTGGTGAGGGGTGTGTGACAATCGCCTGACAGGACAGGATGTGTTTGGCGCATAAGTGAGGAGGGGAGGAGAGAGTGAGAGCCTTCAAGACTTGGCACGTGGTCGCACACTGCTGCAGGGCTGCTGAAGGCAGGAGGTAGATGAATGGATGGAAGTTACCAGCAGGCAAACTCCAGCTCACTTTGGAGTCAGCCTTTTAACTAAAAAGTCCACCAAGGGACAAACAGTTTTCCTTGAAAGCAGGGAATTCTCAGTCCCTGAAAGTCTTCCAACAGGCCGGATGATCTCTCTTATTGATCATTTCTAAAACTCTCCCCGATTCTGAGTCCATAACTCCCAAGGAGAAAGACTTTCTAGCATCTCTTATGTCAGGATCTAAAGTTTCATCTTTGACTACAAATGAAGTCATTTACCTCTTAGAGTAAGAGTTGGTCTCTTTCAAGTTCAGTTCCATTTAAATAATCATAACAAGATCCAGGAGAGACTTACCTTACCGCTAACACCCACTGACCGCAGACTATGTGTCAGGTACCATTCTAAGCACTTCACATATATTAATAAAATTATTAATCTCTTTAATTTCCAGAAAAATCCCACGGGGAAGGAACTAGTCTTGTCAACCCCATTTACAGATGTGAATACAAGGCACATCACCAGTAAGGGGCAGAGCCAAGACTGGAACCCAGGTAGGTGGTCTGACCTTAGTGTTGGTGCTCCTCACCCCTGTCTCTCATGACATCCCTACTTGATAGCTGAGGAACTGGGCCCCATTGGGATTTAGGCATGTGTCTATGGTCATGGGGCTGGTTGAGTGGTAGCACCTAGATGGAGATGGAATCCAGTCTCCTGAACAATATGCTCAGTGTGGAGGGCTTCCACCACTATGACCACACATCCAATTAGGAGCCTGGACAATTGATGGCTTTCATTGACATGGCTGTGCTAAAGCTGAAGCACACGTTCCAGATCTCCCAGCAAGTTGGGGACAAAGTTATGACGATTCCTATATGCCTATCTTCCTTCCTTCCTTCCTTCCTTCCTTCCTTCCTTTAAGATTTTATTTTTTTAAGTAATCTCTCCACTCAATGTGGGGTTCCAACTCATGACCATGAGATCTTCCAATTCAGCCATCCAGGTGCCCCTCCATATGATTTTCTTTTCCTTTTTTTTTTTTTTTTTTAAAGGTTTTATTTATTTACTTGAGAGAGAGAGAGATAGAGAGAGCATGAGAGGGGAGAGGGTCAGAGGGAGAAGCAGACTCCTTGCTGAGCACGGAGCCCAATTCGAGACTCGATCCTAGGACTCCAGGGTCATGACCTGAGCCCAAGGCAGTCTTTTAACCAGCTGAGCCACACAGGCGCCCTCCATATGCTTTTTTTTCTTTCTTTGTTTCTTTCTTTCTTTCTTTCTTTCTTTCTTTCTTTCTTTCTTTCTTTCTTTCTTTCTTTCTTTTTTTGATAGACAGAGATCACAAGTAGGCAGGGAGGCAGGCAGAGAGAGGGAAGGGGAAGCAGGCTCCCTGGTGAGCAGAGAGCCCAATGCGGGGCTTGATCCCAGGACCCTGGGATCAGGACCTGAGCCCAAGGTAGAGGCTTTAACCCACTGAGCCACCCAGGCGCCCCTCCATATGCTTTTCTAACACGGCGAGATTCTTGGCTCTCCTCATGTACCAGGATTTTAAATTCTTCCCCTACTTCAGCTCATGGCCATGAGAATTCCTGAGTCCTAAATTCTGACAGTGCAGAGTTCTGCACATACCCTCCCCAAGATTTGCCCTCTCACCTAAACCTGTAAGAGCGAGTCTGGGGTACTTTAGGCCAGCAAAGATTTGAATATTTCATGTAGGCTAAATTTGCCAATCTTTTAAGGCTTCTGAGTTTAGAAAAAGTTTTCTTACTCTGAGATTTTAGAATTCCCTCTTAGGTTCTTCTCATACAGTTATGGCTTTAGTTTTTCTGTTTAAATCTTTGCTCCATCTGAAATTTCCTCTGTTTTATGGAATGAAGTAGATAACCAGTACTGTTTTCCTCCATGTCTTCATTGAGTTGTCCAATGCTATTTATTGGATATGTAATTTTTTATAGAATATATATGTATATATAGTGTATATATGTATAATATATGTATATATTTATGTATAAAAATATATCTAAAAATATATAAATAAATATAATTTTTTTATTTATAAATTTTCTCTCCACTGGTTTGAGGTACCATTTCCATACAAAATTAAATTCCATATATGTTTGGAATCATACAGAGTATGTTCTCTGACCACTGTGAAACTAAGGTGCAAAGAGATAGCTAGAAAATCCCCCAAATGGGGGCGCCTGGGTGGCTCAGTGGTTTGGGCTGCTGCCTTCGGCTCGGGTCATGATCTCAGGGTCCTGGATCGAGCCCCGCATTGGGCTCCCTGCTCCGCAGGAAGCCTGTTTCTCTCTCTCTCTCTCTCTCTCTGCCTGCCTCTCTGCCTACTTGTGATCTCTGTCTGTCAAATAAATAAATAAAATCTTTAAAAAAAAAAAAAGAAAATCTCCCAAATGTTTGGAAACCAAGCAACATAGTAACCTGAGTGGGGAGGGGCGGGGTGGGGCACCTGGCTGGCTCATTCGCAAGAGCCTGTGACCCTTGTTCTTAGAGTCAGGAGTTCCAGACCCATGTTGGGCGTAGGGAGTACTTAAACTAATAAATAAACCTAAAAAAAATTTTTTTAGATTAATTAAAATAACCTACAACCAAGTGGAAAGTAGAAAATATTTTTGACTTACTGACAATGAAAACATGAAGTGTCAAATCTTGAGAGCTGCAATTAAAGTTCTACATGAAGTCTTATGCAGATATTACAAAAGAAGGAAGGTGAAAAATCAGTGATCAAATTAACAGATTTCAATTAGTAAGGGGAAAAAGAGAGGATATTAAGCACGAAGGAAAAAGGAAGAAAACACTAAAAAAGGGCGAAAATTAACAAAGTAGAAAGTGGGCATATAACATAGAAAATTACCAAAGCCATATGGGTTCTTTGAAAAAACTCTATATTTTTTTTCAAAAGTTTTATTGAGAAATAATTGACCGAAAGTACATATATTTAAACCAATTTCTGGCCTCTCAGTTCCGTCACATGGATCTCTGTATTTATGCCAGTGTCAGTAAAACATTATTTTAATTACTAAAGCTTTATAGTTTCTTAAAAATTTTTTTAATTTAAATTCATTTTTGTTAACATATAGTGTATTATCAGTTTCAAGGGTAGGATTTAGTGATTCATCAGTTGCATATAACACCCAGTGCTCATTACATCCAGTGCCCTCCTTTTTTTTTTTTTTTTTTTTGTAATATTTTATTTATTTATTAGAGAGAGAGAGCATGAGAGGGGAGAAGGTCAGGGAGAGACGCAGACTTCCCATGGAGCCGGGAGTGTGATGCGAGACCCGATCCTGGGACTCTGGGATCACAACCTGAGCTGAAGGCAATTGCTTAACCAACTGAGCCACCCAGGCGATCGAGGGCCCTCCTTAATGCCCCTCCCCCACTTATTCCATCCCTCCACCCACCTCCCCTCCAGCAACCCTCCATTGTTGCCTATAGTCTCTTATGGTCTGCTCCCCTCTCTGTTTCCATCTTATTTTATTTTTCCTTCTCTTCCCTTCTATTCATTATCTTGTTTCTTAAATTCCACATATGAGTGAAATCATATAGTATTTGTCTTTCTCTGTCTCAATTCACTTAGCGTAAGACCATCTAGCTCTATCCACGTGGTTACAAATGACAGTAATCGCACTACTGGGTATGTACCCTGAAGATACAAATGCAGTGATCTGAAGGGGCATATGCACCCCGATGTTCATAGCAGCAATGTCCACAATAGCCAAAAGATGGAAAGGGCCCAGACGTCCATCAACAGATGAATGGGTAAAGAAGATGTGGTGTGTGTATATACAATGGAATATTACTCAGCTTTATATTGTTTTTTAACATTTGGTCAGACTCGTCCCTGTCCCACACACTGCTTTTTCAGCTTCTTTTTTAAAGATTTATTTATTTGAGACAGAGAGAGAGAGTGCATGAGCGTGTGTGTGTGTGTGTGTGTGTGTGTGTACATGTGTGAGCAAGGGGAGGGGCAGGGGAAGAGAAACTCAAGCAGACTCCCCCATTAAGTGCGGAGCCTGACAGGGTGGGCTCCATCTCACACCCCTGAGATCATGACCTGAGCCGAAACCCAGAGTCAGACACCCAACCGACTGAGCCACCCAGATGCCCCTGCTTTTTCAAATTTTACCTGGTATCTGCGTCTCATTTAAATTCTAGGCTTAGTCTATCAGTCTGGTTGATGCCCCTGCATATCCCTAGCTTAAATCCTTCTGGCACTTCCATTGGGATCAAGTTAAATTATACATTAATTTGAAAAAGATTCCCAACTTCGTACCACTGAATCTTCCTATCCAAGAAGAGGGTATGTCTTTCCATATAATCAAGTCTTCTTTTGTGTTTGAAAATTTTCTTCATATAGACCATGCATATTTTTGGAATGGTTTCCCTAAGGATATTATCTTTTTGGGTGTCATTGAAAATGGAAGCTTTTCTTCAAATACATTTTATAGTTTCAGTTGGTCAACTTCCAATACCTCTATTTAACATGTAACGAAGACTGTTTTGGACATTTTAGCTAAACCCATATGAATCATACTTGTCAACCACATCCTCTTCAAGCATGAAATACACATCCGACCTTATGTTTCTTTCCTACTTCTGACAAATAATCTTTAGGCAATTGCTGATATAAATATCCCTGAAGTTTCAGCAAGACTGCTGTAGAGGCCCCAAAGCAGCACGAAATATATGGGGCCACAGTTACTTGGCCACAGTCAGGAGTTCCAGCCCCATACAGTTATGGCTTTAGTTTTTCTATTTAAATCTTTGCTCCATCTGAAATTTCCTCTGTTTTATGGAATGAAGCAGATAACCAGTACTGGTTATCTTTATCATTTTCCCCATATGAAAGTAATTATATGAAAGTAATTAGTGCATACTCATCACAGAACATTAGGAAACATGTATAGAAGATAAGAATGCTCCTATGGGGCGCCTGGGTGGCTCAGTGGGTTAAGCTCTGCCTTTGGCTCAGGTCATGATCTCAGGGTCCTGGGATGGAGCCCCACATCAGGCTCTCTGCTCATCGAGGTGCCTGCGCCCCTCCACCTGTCTGCCTGCCTCTCTGCCTACTTGTGATCTCTCTCTCTGTCAAATGAATAAGTAAAATCTTTAAAAAAAAAAAAAAAAGAATCTTCTATAATGGCTACCACACAGAGATAACCCCTGGTTTGTTCTCTTATGATCTTTTTCCCTTGCAAATAAGCAGTATGCATATTCCAAAATTGAGATCACCCTGGGTAGACGGTTTTGAATCTTCTTTCTTTGACTATTTTGCTGTCATTATGTATTCTTATAAAGCAAGCTTTTGAATGGCTGCATCGTGTTTCCCAACAGATATTCAGTAATCTATTTACTGATTCTACTACTATTTTGCTGTTAGGTTGTTTCTACTCTTTTAAGAATAGGACTTAAGTCAGCCGTCTTGTACAAACATCTTGGCTGTCTTTTCTGATTATACCCTTTGGATACATTCATAGATGGATTCCTGGGTTATAAATTAGGAAAATTTTTTGAAAAATTGTGGTGAAATAGGGGGCCTGGATAGCTCAGTTTGTTAAGCATCTGCCTTCGGCACAGGTCATGATTCTGGGGTGCAGAGATGGAGCCCCGTGTCAGGGTTCCTGCTCAGCAGGGAGCCTGCTTCTCCCTCTCTCTGCCCCCTGCTCTTTCTTTCTCTCTCTCTCTCTCTCCCTGTCAAACAAATAAACAAAATATTTAGAATTTAAAAGGATTGTGGTGAAATATACATAACATGAAATTTACCATCTTGACCATTTCTCAGTGGCATTAAAGTACATTCACACTGTTGTGCCACAATCCACCTCCAGAACTTTTCTCATTTTGCAAAACTGAAACTCTGTACTCATGAAACTAACCCATTAAACCCATTAAACTAACTCCCTGTAAGCTTCTCTCCCCAGCCCCTGGTACTTCCGTTCAACTTTCTGTTTCTATGAGTTTGACTCCTCTAAGTACTTCAGATTCAGCGTGGTCCCAGAATATTTGGACTTTTGTGACTGGCTTGTTTCACACAGCATAATCTGTTCAAGATTCATCTATGTTGCAACATGTGTTCAGAACATTTCCTCCCTTTTCATGGCTGAATAATATCCCATTGTGTGTATAGATCACATTTTTTTTGTTGTTTTTTTTTTAAAGATTTTATTTATTTATTTGACAGAGAGAGATCACAAGTAGGCAGAAAGGCAGGCAGAGAGGAGGAAGCAGGCGCCCTGCCGATCAGAGAGCCCGATGCAGGGCTCTATCCCAGGACTCTGGGATCATGACCTGAGCCGAAGGCAGGGGCTTTAACCCACTGAGCCACCCAGACGCCCCTAGACCACATTTTGTTTATTGATAGGAACATTTTTTAATTTTTGAAAGACTTTATTTATTTATTTATTTATTTTGTGGGGGGAGGGGCAGAAGGGGAGGAAGAGACTCTCAAGCAGACTTCCCGATGAGTTTGGAGCTGGACATGGGATGAGCCACCATTCTGAAATCATCACCGGAGCAAGACCAAGAGTCAGACACCCAACCAACTGAGCCATCCAGATGCCCCTATTGATAGGAACATTTTTAGGGCTTTTAAAAATATTTTATTTATTTATTTGAGGGAGAGAGAGAGAGTGTGTGTGTGCACATGCTGGAGTAGGGAAGGGGCAGAGGGAGAAGCAGATTCCCTGCTAAGCAGGGAGCCCGACTCAACACAGGGCTCGATGCCAGGACCCTGAGATCATATCCTGAGCTGAAGGCAGACACTTAACCGACTTAGCCACCCAGGCACTCCCTTTAGGACTCTTAACTGAAATTATCTACTGCTGTCCTGAAAGATCATACCAATTTACATATCTGCCAGGATTGTATGGAATTAAAATTCTGAAGTTTGCACACCTAACTCTGTATTATATTCATTCATGGTCTAATTTATTAATACTGTATCCGCTTAGAGTTTTCTACTTTTGCAAATACACAGCTCCCAGTGTTTGCAAAGGGACTTCCAATGGATTCCCCTTCTTCCAAATGTGTGTATGTCGGGGTGGGGGGGCGGGTATATGATATACATGTACATATGTATAACTCATATAACTGAAGGTAAACATATTTAGTATTTTTCCAAGAATGAAGGAGCTCTTCTGTAGTTTGGATTAGAGCTTCAGAATCTAAAGTGATGCTCAAACAGGCATTTGTCAGATTTTCACCTCCCTGGGTTTCCTTTCTTTAAACCTGATTCAGTTTTTGTGTCTACCAAGACAGGCACGGAAGATTTTACTTGGGAGAAACATCTGGAATTTGTAGAGTGTATTAGGCTTTGCAAAAGGCATCACTTACATGATATCACCTAGTTTCTACAAGATCCCTAGGAAGCAGACAGGGTGATACTATCAATTACACCTGTGTAGACAGATTTTGAGAAGAGACACTACCTGTTGGGTGTCCTGTAGCCGGGCGGTGATCAGAGGACTCCAGTTCCTATCTCCTGACCCCTGTGTGCTGCTTCTGTCCCCTCACTGACTCCCAACTCAGTTTTGCTGTTGTCGGAGTGTGCTGCTCCTTTACTTGGCTTGTCCATGTACCAGGGTTGTCCAGGAATGTATTTTCTTGGAGAGGAAAGGAAATAGATATTTTAGCTCTATACTGTGCTTGCCAGGCAACGAATAAGGACACTCAATAAATATTAATTAAAGAACGCAGCCACATTGGCTTATGTGCTGGCCAGATCCTTTCAAGTGTCAAGAATATTCCGTGAGAGATTGAGTGTTGGGCTAGAAGGCTGTGTGGAGGCAGAGAGTGGAATTCTGGAGCAATGGACTGTATTCTCTTGGAAGAGGAAACTCCTGGCAGTCCCTATCCATTACCTGGAGAGGAGGAGGAAGAGAACACACATTTGTTGAGTGTCTTCTGGGGCCTGAAGGGATTTAATCGAATCCTCTACTTATGCATTTCTCAAGCCAGGGGAGTACATTGGGAGACAGCTGGCTGGGGTGAAGGGTGAGTGTGATTCGTGGCAGGGTGGAGGGAGGTGGGGGGCACATGGAATGGGTGTGTCCCCCTACTCTAACATCCTCAGGGATTTAGTACACAGATAGACTAGGTGCCTGTTGAGTGTCTCTGGTGTGACAGAGAACCAGTAGAAGACCGATGTGCCAGGAGGAAGCCCTCCCCTTTAGCTTGAGGAGAGCTAGAAGAAGAGTTGGGGATCTCTAACCCCACCCACTGCCTGAGACTGTCCTCTCTTTACATCAGGATCTGTTAGATGCAAAAGCACAGGCAGAGGACATGGGGCTCCTTTGGAAAGGCCAGAACCCTGTCAACACTTTAGGGCTCTGGGCTTTTCCAAGCGAGCCTATATCTGTTTTCCTAGGCCCCTTTTGGCAATTTTTCTTTTGTTTTTCAAAAAGTAAGGTTTGCGTGTTTGTGCAATTTTAAACAAATTTCAGATTGTTTTGGTGTCAGTTTCTTCACCATCCTCACCATGAGATTGTACTTAATATGCTCTTGTTTGTTCAAGGAGAAAAAGAGGAAGGGATCTGAGCTGTATATTTGTATATATAGCCATGAAATAATAACAAATTTAGGGGTACCTGGGTGGCTCAGTTGTTAGGCATCTGTCTTTGACTCAGGTCATGATCCTGGAATCCTGCTCAACAGGAAGCCTGAAGCTCCCTCTCCGGGAAGCCTGAAGCTCCCTCTCCCTCTCCCCCGGCCCGGCCTGTGTTCCCTCTCTCCCTGTCTATCAGATAAATAAATAAAATCTTGAAAAACAAACAAACAAAACAAATTTACTATACAAACGCATCTAGCAGTAATTCCACAAATAGAGTGCTTTCCAGTCAACCAGCCTGTAGAGGCAGACCCTACTCAATGTTAGGCTTGGAAATGCCTGATTGGAGTTTCTTTTTATGTCATGATTCTGTAGCTCCATCTCTGCAGTGTCCTTGGACAGAAGTTAACTCATTTCATCTCAAGACTGTTCCATGTTGGTATTATTTTCCCCATTTCACAGCCAATGCTGACAGACTTGGTCCTTGAACACAACACTCCTGGCTCCAGGGCTAGGGTGCTTTGTGCTTTCCTCTGGTACAATAATTGTCACCATTCTATGCTCTCACAGTGCTTGAGGTCCTGTCACATATGGCCCTTGCCCTCACAAGAGTTTACAGTTGGGGATTGGAGGACAGGCATTAACCAAGGAATTAGAATTAAATCTAGAAGTTCTTGCTTTGTAAGTACTATCAAAGGCAGATGCCTAGGGCATAGATATGGGCGGGGTGAACTGATCTCAAAGACTGGGAGCCCAGAAGAGCCTTAGGAGAGGAGAGAGGAACATTTCAGGCTGAGAGAAAGCATGTGCAGAGGCCCTGTGGTGGAAGGAAGACACTGAGGTGACTGCGAGGGGAAAGATGAGTATCACGTCACCCAAGGCTCATAGGCCAAGGAAGGGAATTTTGTCCTTGTTCCAAGGGTTGTAGGAAGACTGTTGAGAGTGGTGGTGTAGTCAGGCGAGCACCGAGACCCATCTCAGCAGTGGGTCTGAGGGAAGAGCCGAAGGGACAAAGCGTTGTGTGCACCACTCACCAGAGAGGGCTGGTGGCCTGCGTTGGTGCAGGTTGCACTGGCAGGACCTGGGGAAAAACAGAGGGGTTGAGGGGCATCTTGAAGGTAAAGCTGACAAGGTGCTGAAGTCTGGTTTGGGTATGAAGTGAGGGAGAAAGACAGATTCCCGCTACTGAACGGAGGCGCAAGGTTCTGAGAGTGGAGCTTGGGAGGAGAAACAGGTTCTGGGAAGAAGAGCCCTTGTTTGGGGGGCGCCTGGGTGGCTCAGTCAGTTAAGCAGCTGCCTAAGGCTCAGGTCATGATCTCATCTCAGGGTCCTGGGATCGAGCCCCACATAGGGCTCCCTGCTCTGTGGACAACCTGCTGCTCTGCCTACTTGTGGTCTCTCTCTCTATCTCTCTGTCAAATAAGTAAATAAACAAAGTCTTAAAAGAAAAAAAAAATGACCCCTTGTTTGGTACAGAAACTTGAGCTCACTTTTGAGACATCCAAGGGGAGATGTCACATAGGCAGGTGGCTCTGTAGGGCTGCCCTTCAAAGCACAGGTGAGCCTGGTCGTCTGACTCAGTTTCTGCCTCTTTGGCTATAACAAGGGCTGCCTCCAGGGGGTCGGGGCCGGGGAGGTGGCCTTGCAGGAGGAGTGAGTGCGGCCTGGTCCTGAAGAAGGAAGCCTTACTCTCCCTCTTCGTGTCCTTTTGGACTCGCCAAATTGTGTCCCACTATGCATACGTTGGAATCTGGACCAGGTAACCCTGAAAACTGCTGCTAGCTCCCACTCACGTGACTGCCACTTTCTGATCTCTCACCGACAACACATCGTGTTTTCCCCCAACCTGGAAAGTCTTCACAGCCAAAGTTCCTGGGGGGTTTGGTGGCGGACGGGGGCTGAGCTCCGCACACGGCATCCCCACCCGCTGGGCACATCCTTCCCCAGGAAGGTGGCCCTCTTCTTTCCTTCTCCCTTGCCGGCCGTAATTCCCAACAAAGTTATTTCTAGGACATAGGAAAATATATCTGACTCATAGTCATGCTAGAAAAGAATGAGAAACACTTTTCATTGTGTTCACGCTCTCTCATTCTAGGAAAACGACTTCCCAAGCTTATCGGGTTCGTTGCTTTTAAACTCTGATGCTGGCCTGCCTTCCTTGCCACTGTCCCAACTCGTCCCAGGGAAACCCACACAGAGTCCCAGACACCAGAAACAGGACTTCTCCCTTCTTTACCCTACCCCTAGGGCACTGATCTCCGGTTAAAGCTTCATTTCCTACCAGGAAGGTTGGGCAAAATGAGCTTACGGGGTGGGCCCCCCCACCTCAGAATCCATGATAATCATGATAATTAGCATCTGTATACGACTTCGTTTACATAGTGCTTGTGCTGGAGCGGTGTCCAAGCCAGAACGCAGCAACCCCGGGGTGAGGGCTTTGTGCTGGGAACCTCACACCAGGTCTGGCACACACAAGATGTTGTTAATGCGGTGTTTGTTGGATGAAGCAAGCAGACAGACTATGGAAATGGGCTCTCCTAGGGCCTCGAAACTAGTCATGGCAGAAAAGTATAGTTGATCCCAAGACAGGGCTGAGGGTCTCTTCTACTCCCTTAGGAACTCACCAGTAGAAATTCCTTCACCATCACTCATGGGGCCGGGCTCCTTTGGTGGGTCCCAGAACGGGCCACGACCAGCATGTGTGGTCAGCATGACTTGGGCTCCTACTACAGACGTCCTTCGCCCCTTCCGCACACAGCCCCAGCTGATTCACCATGACCAGATGTCTCATTACTTGGATCCTACCCAGCACTTTCTAGGCAGAAATGAGCACCAAATGCATCTCCTAATGACTGCTGGAATGGGAAAGATAAAAATGGGGTTGGGGAGGGGGAGAGAATCAGAAAAATAGCTCAGGTTAATTTGTTAATCCAATTTTTCAAAGATTTTATTTATTTATTTATTTGATAGAGAGAGAGATGGATCTTAAGTAGGCAGAGAGGCAGGCGGGGTGGGGGGGTGGGAAGCAGGGTCCTCACTGAGCAGAGGCCCGATTTGGGGCTCGATTCCAGGACCCTGAGACTATGACCTGAGGCCGAAGGCAGCTGCTTAACCCACTGAGCCACCCAGGTGCCCCAGGAATCCAATTCTACCAGGAGCAGGAAATCTGTTTTTGTTTTGTTTTGTTTTTTGGTGGGACGGAGCATCTGTTTTCACTGTGGCTTTGTAGCCAGAGCACAGGGGTGCAAGAGACGGAGGGGGTCCCATACAGATCACGTCCAGCCACTCCCTGCTGTCAAAAATCCAGAGGCAGAGGAAAAAAGCGTGGTGAAATAAGAATTTATTTCAGGGAGGCCCATCCTGGGAAGATGGTGCATGAATCTCAAAGACTGTCTCTGAAGGGCTGGAAATACTTGAGGTTTCTGCAAGCACCAGGTGGGGCAATGGTAGGTGGGTGCCTGCAGGTAGACAGTGAAGGTAAAATCCATCAAGGTCTCAGGGTCAGTCGCGGGCGGGGTCTTGCTGGCTCCGGGCAGTCCTCATAGCTTGAGGGGGTAGATTTGAAGCATCACGGGATGCTTTGACCCTCAGGGTCTTTTTCCTGAGAGGAGAGCAAACAAGCTGGAAAGGAGATAGGAGCTAGAAAGTTTAAGGTCAAAATGAAGGCCCAAATGAAGACACTCCCTCTCCCCCACGCTTGACCCCACCCCCCCCACTTTGTGCTGCCTGAGGCCTGGACAGCAGGGAATAACTCCAGGGCTCCTTAAGGGGCGTTCAAGTTAGGCTCAAGGTTTATTTTCTTGCTTTGCTGTCTATATATTTATTTATCTTGAATATCTTGAAGATTTTAATTTATTTATTTGAGAGAGACAGAGGGCAAATGAGCACATGTCAGAGGCAGAGACAGAGGGAGGGGGAGAAGCAGACTCCCCGCTGAGCAGGGAGACCCATGGTGAGACTTGATCCTTGGACCTTGGGGAGGTGACCTGAGCCAAAGGCAGACACCCAATGGATGGAGCCACTCAGACACCCCTACTTTGCTGTCTTTAAAATATTTTTTTAGTGCCTGTGCAAATCATCCAAATCGTATGTCTGCGTATGCTGCAGTGGTGAATAGTAATTTTTTGCCATTGGCATTTGAGAGCATTAGCTTAAGAACTCCCATTTCTGAGCTGTCAGAGGCCTACTTCACTGTGGAAGTTCCCTTCCCCTTGTGTTGAAACTGGCATCGTTCTGTGACACGAACCAGTCCCACACAGGTGAGGCCAACTGTTGATCTGAGAAGGGGAGATCGTGGAAATTTCTCCAGTTATTTGAAGAGAAGCTTTCCTGTAACTCAGATGTTCTAGTGTGGGTCCTGCCATCCCTTTCTATGAAAAAAGCTTTATTCTGAGGGAGATGATCCCCAGAACACCGACGGCAGGGGCCTCCCCTCCATCACGGACTTCCTGAGGCTCAGGGCTGTTTTTAGACAGAGCGGTACACGCGCAGTGACGAGCACGGCGTGGGTTTTGAGGAGTTAGCTCTAAGTTGGCAGAAAACTACAGTTTGTCTCTTTCTTTCGTGATTCCCTTTTGAATGTGACCGTTCATACCTTGAGCCCCTCTGCCCGGTTAGTCATCTTAGCCCATCTAGTTAGTCTAAAATCTTTCTTTCTTTGAGAAAGCTTTCTGCACCTCTCCCTCCCAGACAGAATAAATGGCTTAGTTTTCCATTCTTCGGGCAAGCGCCTGCATTTACTGACAGGGGAAGCTTTGGTCACGATTGGTGAGGGCTGATTATTTCCCTACTTCTAGCCCCCTTCTAGATCATTCTTGAGGGCATAGGCTCTTTGGTACCACCCTTAGATCCCTTAGCGGTCTCGTCTGGAATCAATGCTGGCTGACTGGATGGAGACGCATGTGGACACACTTTGTTCTAAAAAGCAAAGCTCTCATGTTCTCAGGGGCAGAACTTGGGGCAGGCTCCTTCCTGCACTTCTGGTCGTCGCACATCAGTCTTTACGAGGCCCTCCGTCCTGGGTTAGAACTTGCACCTGACTGATATCTAGAATGACTTTTGATTAGGACTGGCGTGTTTCCTCAGTGACTCCTGCCAGGGTCATGACGAGGCAGCCTCCACCCATGCCGTCTGGGATGACACATTGGCCTCTGTTGTCATCGGCCTTCCTGTAGTAACTGCCCCACAGAGAGAGAAGCTGTCTGCGGCCTCACTTCCACATGGGACCTTGCCAACTAGCCCTTTTTCTACAAGGACATCAGAACAGCAAATTTCAGGAAATGAGAAAAGCAGGCAGGGATTTCTAAAGAATAATAATAATAAATCGTGAAGGGGCGCCTGGGTGGCTCAGTGGGTTAAAGCCTCTGCCTTCAGCTCAGGTCATGGTCCCAGGGTCCTGGAATTGAGCCCCGCATCGGGCTCTCTGCTCAGCAGGGAGCCTGCTTCCTCCTCTCTCTCTGCCTGCCTCTCTGCCTACTTGTGATCTCTGTCTGTTAAATAAATAAGTAAAATCTTTAAAAAATAATAATAATAAATAATGAAATCTCTATTTTTTTGAATAAGTAACACATTCACGTGGTGCCCAAACTCATCAAGGTACAGAAAGTTCTCTGTGGCGGTTTCCCAGCCCACTCTGCTGGTCAGCTGGTGCCCCTCCCTGGAGGAAACCATATCCCCTACACGACGATGTATCTGGATGGCTCTGTGGTCCTCGATCTTTACTTTTTCTGGCTGTTTCTCTCATTCCTCCATAACGATGTTCTTCTCATTCTGGCAAATAGTATGGATCAGCTGACAGCGTGTCTGTGCTGCAGGAATATTTGATGAGTTGGGGCGTATCACATCTCTATTGGATTGTGAATTAGATGCATTTTCATTCACTTACGTTCTTGCTCTCCTAAGAGAAGCCAAGAAGCGCCGATTGTCGCATCGGCCTCACCCGTGCGGTCTTCTGTGCATGAACCATGGCTTCCATCTGTCCTGCTGCCAGCTCAGGATGGTTTAGAGCTCACTCACACATTTTTCAGGGGACGGTTGTGCAAGAAATGTCGATATTTTCCAACACTTTCTTGGCCTCTTCAACGGTTTCGTCTTTTGGCTTCTGCTAGAAGAAAATCCTCCTCCCTGCCTCACCCCTGTCCTCAGCTCTACCAGCGCACACCCACCCACATGTGCTCTGGGGCCTCTGGGCTCCTCTCTTCCCGGAACCGCCAGCGATGAGGAAAGGATGGAAAGGAAGAAGCTGGCTTCGGTGGACGGATGCCTGTAGGTGTGGAGTTGGCAGGGTCTCTTTCATTCCTACTTTCCCTCCCCTGACAGTGTGGAGGGTCCGCTTGCTTCTCCTCTGCGTCCGCCGCTGGGCGGCAGGTCTTCCTCGTGCACGCCCAGGCCCCCGACTGCTGGGAGCCCAGGGGCCTTGGACCAGCTTCCCTCCAGTTTCCTCCTGCCCCTAGATGCTCAGCCGGGCGGTCAGTCAAGTGGCAGCCCCCACCGTCCTCCGGGGGCCGGCGGCCAGTGATGAAGTAGCCAGGTCTTCAGCTGACTCCATCCTTGTTTGTCAGAACTCTGCTGCAAGTTATTTTGGTCTCTGTGACTTGTGGCTGCACCGTGATTAGGGTTTGATTACTATCACCAAAGTGACTAAAAGATGAAAATAGAAGCCACAACAGGAAATAAACAACTGCAAATGAGAGATTTTATTCCATATTCCCTGCCAGCAAGTGATTAGAATCAAACTCATTCACAATAGTTTGGTGAACTCCTAAACTTCCCCCCCCCCCCCCCCCCCCCCGTCCTCAAGGATCAGAATAGTTTGAAACGGGGTGCTTGTCGGTCTCATTTACTCCGGTGGAAAGGAAAGGAACTCCCTTTCTAGGCACACCAGCCGGCCAGGAGGTCCTCCATGGCCAGGCTTCTTTCTTGGAAAGGAAAGGAACAAGAATGCTGCGGGGTGGGGCTGGTTCTCAGGAAGGCTTGGCGATGTCGACTGATTCAGGGGTTGCGCGGGAGCCATAAAGCAGGACCAATCATTCACTGTAGCTAACTTGTCCTTCATCCCACCCCTCATCTCCCTAGGGTAGTAAAATGGACGAAAGCTGTGCACAGAGGGTAAGGCAGAGGCGACGCCTGAATTCAAACACCCACAATTACACTATATGGGAACATAGCTCTGCAAGTATATGCATGTTCTACTCAGACAAGCTGTGACGTCAGATTCAGCTCCTGAAACACCCACTAAGCCTACCTGCCCTGTGTGAGTGCTCTGGCCTCTCATCACGGAGTATTGGCACCACTGGCCAGATTTCTCAAAGACTCTGCACGTTCTCCACTTAGCGGAGATGGTTCATTAGAATTATGACATTTGATTTCTCTGTTTATTTATGTCTTCTTGTCGCTTTGCAGCCTTGCCTAGCCTCTCTTGAAAAGCAAAGATCTTCCAGCGAGGCCCAGAGCAGAGAGAAGGAATGGGACCCTGAGAGGGCAGGAAACTTGCCAGAAAGCTTTTTAATCCCTGCCAAGTCTAAGTTGAACGTGAGGATCCCCACTGGTGCAAGTTATTGCACAAGGAGGGCAGAGCCCCAGCCTGGAACCAGGTTTTCTGACTTCCAGTCTGGGATTCTTAAGAAGCCCTTCTAAGATGAGTTATATTATACATTTCCCAGAAATCTGGTTTCTGTCTCTTTTGTCTTTCCCACGTGTGATGATAGGATCACCCAGAGCCAAACCTCCCCTCCGACCACGTCCTTCTGGGCTGGTTTCTTTGCAAGGTGCTTCTTTACAAAGTTACCCCCCCCCCCCACAGTCTCAGTGCCATTTTCAATAGGAAACATTTTTATTTACAATAAAATTATGATCTTATGCAACTGCAGCTATGTGGCCTTTCAAAGTAAATGTTTAAAATGCCAGCTCTGCCCTCTCCTGCATACATTTCTGCGACCGTGAATAAGCTTCAGGACTCCCTTCCCTGGAGATGATCCTGTAATCGATGTCGCTGATTTTTCTCTCACATTTTTACCTCCAAAGGTGCTTTTGTTAGATTTGGGGGGAGTGATCCAAATGCCCCTTTGTGTTGTCCTGAATTGATTCCTAAATGTTCACTAAGGATGTATGGTAAATCATGGGCCTCTGAAGTTGCTGGACGGGAAGGGGTTGTAAAGCTATTTATCCCTTTTCCTTCTAAGAACGTATAATTTAGCTGGGATAATGAAAATAGTACGTTTTACCTTTTATAAAGATTCGTCGTTCATCTCATCCCCATGAGTTTTATTATTGTCCTGATAGTACAATTGTAAATGACTTTAAAATTTTTTTATTTCACTGAATAATTTGTGAGGTTAGATCACCATGCCAACTAGTGGCCTCGTCAATAGTGATGTGTATATATTTAAATCATTTCGCTTCTCAGTACCATCAGCTTTCACGAAATAAACGCATCTTGGTCCTGTGCGTTCGGAGGCCTTACCCATTTCCTTGCAGTAACCGGCCAGCTGGGTCTGTGCTTCTCCCGAACAGGGGGTCAGGCGATAAACTCTATGACCCTAAGCACCTTGAAAGCTTCGGGGCCGAGAAGGGCTCAGAAACAGGCCCCGCATGCATATGCATGCCCCAGGCAGGTCGGCTAGGAAAGGTAACCTTCCCGCGCCGGGAGGCGGGGTGCCGGAGGTCTTCCGGGCTCCGGAGGAAACCTGCCGGCGGCGGGCTGGAGAGCGCCCCCCCCCCGCCCCCGCCCCTTCTCCAGCCTGGATGCTGCCCCTCGCAGCCCGTCAGCCTGCCAAATGCATTCCAGAGCTGTGCACAAGACACACTTCTCCAGGCAGTCCTAGAAACCCGAGCCCGGAGCGGGAGAGGGCGGGAGGGAGCGCGCGGCCGCCGCTGAGGTCACATTCGCGCCGCCTCCCCGCCCTCGGCGGCCCGGCTGTTCCCTCCAGCGCACACTTCCCAGGGCCTGGGTCCAGTCCGGTGTAAATGTCTTCTGAACGGAGACAGCGCTCTCCTCCCCCTTCCCTCCCGCGCGGCCAGGGGATCCGCCGCCAGGGCCTTTAAAACAAAACGAATGAATGAAGCGCTAGGGCGAGCGCGCGCGGGACAGCCACCGCTGAGCTTCCCGGGCTGGGTCTAAATCGGGCCACCGACCGGTTCGTTCCGCTCCAAAACCTGCCGGCGAAGCCCGCTCGGTGCTGTCGGGTCTTCCCGTTTCTTCTCTGATCCTGCCAGGGCTAATCGATTCTGGGAGCTGCAAGGCTCCCCACCTTTACCCACCCCCCTCACCATGGTCCCCCTTCTGCAGGCTGGGGAGGGGGTGGCGGTGACGGGGGGGCGGGGGGAGAAATAGCTTTTAGAAACCCGATCTGTTGTTTGCGAAACACAATCGCTTTTTTTTTTTTTTTTAAAGCGACAGGGTGTCTAGACGGCCACGTGACGAGGCCGGAGCCGGGCGCGCCACTGCGCAGTGGAACCAGCAGAGCAGAGGGCCCGAGGCGGGGGGAGCGGGGGGCGGGGAGGAGGCGGCGGCGGCGGTGGCGGCGGCTGGGGGCGGGGGAGCGAAGGGGGAGGAAGGGGGAGGGAAGGGGGCGGGGGCGGGAGGCCTTGCGGGAGGCAGCGAGCCGCGGGCACACTCGCTCTCTCGCTCGGCGCACGGAGTACCCTGTCCCCAAGCCGCGCCAGCCGAGCCAGCCGGGCGCCGTGCTCGGTCCGCTCGCCGCGCGGGAGAGAGCTGCCCGAGACAGAGCCAGCCCGCCGGCGCCGAGCTGCCGAGCGTCCGGCCCCGGAGACCCTGAGTGGGGCGCGGCGAGCCCCCGGCGGCGGCAGAAGGACCCGAGCGCCAGGAGAGGGCGGACGGGGGACAAGGAGGCTCCCGGGCGCGACGAGGAGAGTCTTGGTGGAGGAGGCGGCGTGAGGACACCCGGGCCTCCTTGCCGCCGCAGCCGGGTCGGGGCGAGCAGCTCCTGCGGGGAGTCCCGGCGGCCAGGCGCGGCTAGGGGAGGGGGCGCCGGCGGCCCCCGCGTCAGTGAACAGCTTGCGCCCAGGAGGGCGAGAGCGCGCGACCCGCCAGGGGCCCGCCGCCGCCGCCGCGCCGCCCTCCCCCGCGCTGTCAGCCCCGCCGGGCGCAGCCGCCGCCGCCGCCGCAGCAGCAGCAGCATCTTCTGCCCCTGCGCCCCCGCCAGCCCCGAGGAAGTCCCCGCCGAGGACCGGGGCCCCCGGGAGCGCAGGAGGAAAGACCAGACTCCCCTGAAACACCCAGATGCCGCGGATTGAAGCAGCCTAGCCAGAGCTTTCTGTGGATTAAAAAAATATACGATTTTTTTTTTTCTTGGCAGAAGAAAAGGAGAGGAAGACCAGCGGGGCTCTGTAAGGAAAAAAGGGGGATGTAACTCGTGGATACGTTTTTTTCCACCCCTCAAACGTCTTGTTCTACTTTGTAAACATTTCTTTTTTTAAACCTTAGCTCCAGCCGGACGCCCCCAGACCTCCGGGGGTGCGAGGAGGTGGTGTTTTTCATTTTGGGCTTTGCATATTTGGTTCTTAGATTTTTGAGAGCCTTCCTATTTCGCCAGACATCTCATGCGGGGTGAAGTCCACTCGGCCCCCTCCCCCGAGTCTTCGTGTGCACGGAATTCGAGGAGATCCGGTTACTAAGGATATAGAGGAAAAAAATAAATCGCGTGCCTGCTTTTTTTTTTTTTAATTGCTTGTTCTCCCCACCCCCAAATTAAGTTGCTTAGCAAGGGGGAAAGAGGCTTTTTCTTCCCTCCAGCAGCCCAGCCGAACGTCTTTCGTTTTTTGCCCCCGCGGATCTTCCATGTAGGAAGCCGAGGCTGGCGAGCCCGACTCTCGAGAGCCGCTGCGGGGGGGCCTCTTTTTTGGGAGGCGCCGACTGGGGTAGGCTTCGCCGCCCCCAGGGAAGCGGCGGCCGCGTTCCTCCGGGGTGCTCCGGGGCCCGAGAGCCGCGCACGGCGCGGGCCGCGCGGGGTGGGGCAGCCAGAGCGCAGGCCCCCGAGCCCCGGCGGGCGCCCCCGGGCCCCCGCGCGCGCCCCGGTCTCCGGGAGACTGGCGCATGCCACGGAGCGCCCCTCGGGCCGCCGCCGCTCCTGCCCGGGCCCCTGCTGCTGCTGCTATCGCCTGCGCCTGCTGCCCCAACTCGGCGCCCGACTTCTTCATGGTGTGCGGAGGTCATGTTCGCTCCTTAGCCGGCAAACGACTTTTCTCCTCGCCTCCTCGCCCCGCATGTTCAGGACCAAACGATCTACGCTCGTCCGGCGTCTCTGGAGGAGCCGTGCGCCCGGCGGCGAGGACGAGGAGGAGGGCGCGGGGGGAGGCGGAGGAGGCGGCGAGCTGCGGGGAGAAGGGGCGACGGACGGCCGGGCACATGGGGCCGGTGGCGGCGGCGCTGGCAGGGCTGGCTGCTGCCTGGGCAAGGCGGTCCGAGGTGCCAAAGGTCACCACCATCCCCACCCCCCAGCCACGGGCGCCGGCGCGGCCGGGGGCGCCGAGGCGGATCTGAAGGCGCTCACGCACTCGGTGCTCAAGAAACTGAAGGAACGGCAGTTGGAGCTGCTGCTCCAGGCCGTGGAGTCCCGCGGCGGTACGCGCACCGCGTGCCTCCTGCTGCCCGGCCGCCTGGACTGCAGGCTGGGCCTGGGGGCGCCCGCCGGCTCGCAGCCCGCGCAGCCGCCCTCGTCCTACTCGCTCCCCCTCCTGCTGTGCAAAGTGTTCAGGTGGCCGGATCTCAGGCATTCCTCGGAAGTCAAGAGGCTGTGTTGCTGTGAATCTTACGGGAAGATCAACCCCGAGCTGGTGTGCTGCAACCCCCATCACCTTAGCCGACTCTGCGAACTAGGTAAGAAGTTGATCTGCGCGCACCCCCTCCCTTCCCTTCCGCTGGCGCACAAGTGGAAGAACCCCCTAACCCCCCGGGGCGTGTGTGTGTGTGTGTGTGTGTGTGTGTGTTTGCGCGCGCGCGCGCGCGCTGGTTGGGAAGGGTGTACATTCTCTCCTGGGAAGATTTTGGGGACAAAAGTGGAGAACAGGACACGGGGAAACTGCAAGGGCATTTCCTGGGGGTTCCCTTCCAGGTTCTTTTGCTCTGCTGCCCCTAGGTGGGTTGAGGGCATTGTCTAGGCACATTTTTCCCAGGCAAGCGGTTAAAAATGAGTTGCTTTTATTTCCACATCGGCTGGGGGTGCACAGAGAAGTGGGGGGTCACGCCTCCCATGCACCCGGAAAAGCGTTGAGGTGTGTGGCCGAGTTGGATTCTGTCCAAGCCCGCCAAGGAAGGTTGGGAGAAGCGAGTTGTAGAAGCTGGGAGTCTCTGTGCGTTTAGTAAACAAGGAGAGTCTTGTCGGGATCCTCCCTGGCCGCGCAGCCCTGGGGTCTTGGGGCAGAGGGGGTTAGGATGGGAGGCCCAGCTGGGTTTCTCACGCTCAAGTCCGCCAGTCAGAATGGAAAAGAGCCAGTGGTCAGAAGTTGGGTATCCCCAGCATTTTCCCTTCTTCCAGTACAGTAAAGCAGAGAATTGACTGTAAGGTGGTCTGTCCCCTGCTCCTCCAAGCCTCGGCCTCCCTTCGGAGACCCCAGCCTCCTTCAGCCTTTTCCACCGCTTCCCGTTTCTCCACGTCTCTGTGCGTCGCGGGGGATGTGCCTCGGGCTCCCGCAGATCCTCCCAAGTTCGCCCGCGCACTTGGGGCGCGTCTCCCGGGTGGGCTGGGAAAGGGGATCCCCGAGTTTTCTGCGCGCGTGTGCGGCGGGGGCGGGGGGTCGCGGGGAGTGAATTGGCGCCCCCGGCGGGCAGGCGGACAGGAGGACGGAGTCGGGGTTGGGGAAGGGGAGGGGGCTTTGTCCCTCCCCCGCCCCGTGAACTGTGAAGTGCGCGGCCCCGGCCGAGCCGGTGCTTTCCAGCCGGGCCGGCGGAGCGCGGCGGCGGGGCTGCTGCAGACGTGGAGGAGCGGAGCGCCGAGGCTGGCGCCAGGCGGCCTCTTTTGTTTATCTGACAGCTAAATATCAAGGCAATCACCGCCTCGCGGCCCTGCCTCCAACCCCCACAGCTAAGACAAACAGTTGGGCTGAAAGAATGCCTCTGTTATCGTAAGTTTCTATCTCTCTCTCTCATGGCTCGGCCTTTATTTTCTCTTACTTTTTTAATTCCAGAGTCTCCCCCTCCTCCTTACTCCAGATACCCGATGGATTTTCTCAAACCAACTGGTGAGTGGATGATTTTAAAAATATCCTTCCTATCTTAAGTTAGACGTGGAGCCTCTAGACCTCGGATCGTTCTGTCGAGGCAGCGGCTCTGGGGAGGCGCTGGGCTTGCCCCGAGGTGATTCTGGGCTTCCTCTGTTGGAAGTTTGGTGGATTTTTCTGTTTTTGTTGTGGCTGGGTTGGGGGTGTGTGTGTGTGTGTGTGTGTGTGCGCGCGCGCGCGCGCGCGCGCGCGCATGCGCGTGCGTGTGTGAATGAATGTCTATCTCGATTTTCTTTTTTGCAAAGGTGTTCCTTAACGTTTTGTTACTTTTTTTTTTTAACGTATTTTCACTCTCACCAGTGTTGGCTCAGCTTTAACACGTAGAATTTGATCCACGCAGAGTGTCTTCCAGCGCCAAATAGGACAGGTTGCTGGGAAAATGCAGACCTTGTGAGTGCCAGAAGAGTCAGTGAGAAGAATGGATAATTTGAGGAGAGAGAAGACTGTTTCAAAGGGGCAGGGAAGGCTTTGGTTGAAAGTAAGAGGTTAGAAAATCTGTAAACAAGCCTTTCTACCTGGCCAGTAGACATGTTTTATCAGGGAAATGATTTTTCTGTTACTGTGCCTCTGTGCCCGTAGGTTGGGACACTTTTCCGCTCTAAAATAAAACAAAACAAAAACAAGTGAAGGCGACAGAAGCAGAGGACACCTGGAAGTCACTTCGTCCCTGGGTTTTCTCAGAATTCTTGGGACTACACGAGTTTTTAGCATAGCTCTGCCTGCCTGTTGCTTTGTCACTGGGTGGCGCGGGGCCAGAGCGGAAGCCCATTTGAGACTGGCACAGCCCCATTGCGGTCGTCTGCTTTCAGCTGCTGGCTGGCTGGGCAGGGGCTCACCCTTGGGGCACACAGTGCCAGGGGGCAGCGGGGCAGCGAAAACTGGGACCCGGGAGTGCCAGCAGGGATGGGCTCCAGTGTCCTCGAGCCCCTTCTTGCACGGTGAGGGGAGAAGGGATTCACCCCCTGAAAAGCAGGGACTGTGTGTAACCTGGGCCTTCAGACCCATGTCCTGGTACCTGAAAACTGCAACCCTTGTGACGTTTTTGTTTGGCCAAGGTTCTGGGCGCAGGAGACGTGAAGGGTTGGGCCCCAGTTCTCTCTTGGAATTCCACAAGTCCTTCCGCCTCATGAGTTTTGGCCGTTGGGCCTTTCCCCCCACTAATTAAAAGTTTTGCTGGGGCGTTGTCATAAATTAAATACTTTAATGAACGGTGTAACCGAAGCCTGTGCTCTGCAGCCAGCCCTCCCGGGACTCCTCCGCTCCCTGAAGTCGGGAGGCGTTGCTGCCTGCCTGGTGCTGGGCTAACCACTGCCTGCAAAGCCCGAGATATTTTGCTTTCGATTTACAAAACACCAGATAAATGGTCATTAATGAGATAACCGGCTTTGTGTATTTGTAACAAACATCACCACGATGCTCTGTTCGATGCTCTGTTCTAGAACGGAGCTTGGCTGGGCTTCTGGCTGGGCTTCGATATCGAGACCCAGTGTTTGTGAGGTTCGTCCTACAAGGGGCCAATCTCTGCCCTGTTCTGGTTTTAACTTCATCTTTCCCATCTGGAGGGAATCCATAAAGGAGAGAAAGACCATTCACCTTGGTCCCAGGAGTAAAGATTACTAGGGGTCGATAAATGCTTGTGGAAACCTGAAAGCATAGAAAGGGAGGGTGTCGTCTTGGGTCTCCTGCAGGGACATGAGGATAAATCCGTTCATAGGATGGATGCAGGCAGTCCTCTTGTCAGGCCAGGACTTCATTTTCTGTGAGTGGAGTGATAGATTTATTCATTAGCAAGTGTTGACATTAGGTAGCAAAATGTGTGTAAACAGAGAAGCCACAAAGACAGGAGTGTGCCATTTCCAAGGGGGAGAAAAGTTTTCAAGATCAGCCAATAGGAAGTGATTAGCCTGCCAATCGGAAACTCAAACAGCTGGTTACTCACCCAAAAACGTTTTGTTTAAAACAAAACAAAACAAAACAAAAACAAAAGAATGAAAAAAGGAGCTGTTGTGTAGGGGCAGGAGGTGGTTAAAGGGGCAAAACCACCCCCCCAACCAAGAATTGTCTTCATACCCTGGCGGGTAGCCAGGTCTGGGAATGGTGGGGCTGGAGATAGGGCAGGGACCCGGGCCTTGAAGTCACACACACAGATGGGATGCTGCCCCAGGTTTTTGTCTACACTTTGCACGGGGGAGGAGAACACTTGGCTGGGGAATTGAGATCAGCTCATTGCATTCTTAAGCGTCTGAGCTCTAGGCTGGATTTTTGGTCTTGGGTGATTAGGTGAGAACCAGTTACAAGGTTTTACAATGGACAACTGTTAAAATCTTAGCCAGTCGCACAGCTAAGAGAATCCCTTCTGGGAAGTCTCCAGCTTGGGAAGAGAGGCCTTTGGGGCCTGGTACCTCTGCAGCCTTTGGAGGAACTCCAGGGCTTAAAGCTGGGAGCTCCTATTTTGCTGTGGTTCAGGCCGTCCTGGGGTAGCTTCTAGACATGGGTGCCGGGTGGTCCCAAACCAGCAGGATTTTCCGGGAAAGAGACATTAACTGAACCTAGGGGCAAGATGGCTGGGACTTGGGGCTATTTGAAGTCCAGAAGACTCCCTCCCTTCCCACAAGGGATAAGGACGTGCTGTTTCAGAGTAGCAGCTGATTTATGGTCTGGGGCTGCTGAGGGGAGTGCTCTGTGGGCTCCGCTCCCTGTGTCCTCCGGATTGTATCTGATGGTGCAGAGAGGGCTTGACTGGTGGGCGGTGGGAGGGGGTCCTTGCTGGAGACAACTACTTGAGTAGGCTGGGGACCCAGGTGATCGGTACCCACTAGGTGGATCAGTCCTCCAAAGCGTAGTTGGGAAGTCTGGGATCTAGCCCTGTTTTTACTTCTTAACGCATGCCTTTTAACTTTTCCGAACCTCTTTAAATCTAGATCAAAGAGTGAAGAGTTAAATGATTCATTCATTGGCTCATTAACTGGTTCATTCATTCATTCTACAGGCCTGGTGATGTGCCTGTCTAAAAATGTGAATGATTCTGATGCCATGGATTGTGCTGTCCCCAGGGTTCATGGGCTTGTGATAGGGGGCAGAGCTGGTGCATTGAGGGTACAGCTGTGGTTGGCAGGGAGTGGGGTTGGAGCTCCTCTGGCTCTGGTGCCCCTTAACGAAGCTCAGAACTAAGTTGACAGAGCATCCAGGCTCTCCAGGAATCATTCTCTTGGTGAGAGAAGTTGGATCTCCAGCTCCCTCACCTTGTACCCTCTGAACAGCTTGTTCCTTGGCTGGTCCCCAGGTTAGCGTCTTTTAAGGACTGTCTTCCTCCCAGAGAACCCAGCACTTAACTGGGTGCTTGGTAATGTTTAACGATGGGTGAGAGCCAGGAATGGCCTAGAATGTGTGTGTGTGTGTGTGTGTGTGTGCGCGCGCGCGCGCGCGCGCAGCCTGGGCTCTGGAGAGCGGTGACACAGGGCAGAGACCGAGACACTAACTTTGGAGGTCTGTCTTGCTGGAGGTTTTTAGTGGGTGAGGGATGGAGGTGTGTGGTCTCTTGGACCTTTACAAGCTGCGAGCCCCTGGCTGTGTAGCTCGAGGTCAGGCTGGATGCTGGGACTTTTGGCCTGACTACCTTCGGGGGCCGGGGATGCCGGGGGAGGGAGAGCTCTGGGAGGGGCGAGATGAGCTCTCGGGCATGGCCCAGCTCTCACTGGGTGGCCCCTTGGACTGTCAGGGACGCCTCAGTTTACCCGGGTGCGGGTCGAACAGGTATACTTTGCTACTTCACAGGGGTGGTAGGGAGGCTTAATTAATGTTTGTAAATCCCTCCTGAGATCAAAGGCTCTGTAGAAGGGCAGAGCACCATTTCATAAAAACGCTTATGGTTGTCGGTGCCGACCTGGCTTACCTTTGATCTGAGCGGGGCTGACACCCTGAATGTGGTCCCAGCTCTGCCCCACGAGATGCTGGGCTCTTCCTTTGAAACACACTTGGCCCCTGGGACCGAGCCAGCCAAAACTGAAGGAGAGCAGGGGGCCGTGGCTGTGGATCAGTTGTCATCTTTAACGGGGGTGGGGGAGGTGTGTCTTCCGCTTGTGGGTAGCTAGGGCCTATCTCTAGAACATGGTGAAGGCCATCAAAGTAGTTTAGAAAGCGTAGGGTCTCCACCAGTTAACAAGCAGCTCCATTTCCTGCTCCCCCTATTGTTTTGCATTTGATTAAGTGTATCCTGTAAAACTGTATATTCCTGTTAGGAATTACACTTCACCCTGATAAAAAGAGATTACACGCCGTCTTTTTCTCTCTCCCCTGCCCACTGCTGCGGCGCCTGCGCTCCCCCTTCCCCTGGTGAGAATTTTTGAAAAGTTGTTCTTCCAGCCACAAAGAGAAATGCAGGGGCAGGTGGGAGAAACCCAGAGGTGGTGGTTTTGGGGTCCTGTGTTAAGCCCTGCTCAGCCCCTCACCTCTTCTTTGAGGAGGGGAATAGAGACTGTTGATGGGCTCCTTGCCTCCGGGCTGCTCTTGACTTTGGCTTCTATTGGCCCGTCTGGCCAAGTGGATCCAGTGGGAAGCTGGTTAGGACACTACCCCGGGGACATGCTGCTGGTCACCTGGGGTGGTTGGGGGGCTGGAATTGTGTGCTTGGGTGACACCAGGAAGCCTCTTTCCTGAGCTAGCTTTTTTCTAGGGCTCTCTGGAAGTTTGGCATTGTTAGTGGTGCGTGACACAGCTTACAGGGTCTTGTGTATCTTTGTTTCATGGCGTAATTAGTTGTGGTTTGGAGACTTTTTTTGTTTGTTTGTTTAGTTGCTTGGAGGGAGACTGTCAAGTCTATTTCTCAGGTAGAATTGTCATTAATGATCCTCGTGAACATTCAGGTCACTGTGCTGAGCACCCGAGGGTGACAGATGTTGAAGAGAAGCTTCTAGTCTGGCTAGGACAGGTGGGATCTGAAGGGAAACGATCAGCAAAGACGGCAGAAGGGAACTCCCAAGTGCTGGGTGCCAGAAAGATTTTATGGGAGCCGAGGACAGGGAAGGCGGGTGTGGGGGGGTGGGGGAGGCTTACAGGTCTGGGGCTGCCCGCGAAGGTTTTTAGAGACAAGGAGTTTGGACCAGTCCTGGAAGGAGGTATTTCCCCTCCAGCTGTGAGCCTTGAGATGTTCTCTGTCCTGATCTGGTGGTGGTGGCTTTATGCAGGCATGTACAGGAGTAGGATTCACGGAGTGGTTCTGAGATGTGTACGCTTTCCCATACTACTTACGCGTCATTTATAAAGGGAAAAGCTGGGGTCTAGGTGGATCAGTTGGTTAAGTGTCTGCCTTTGGCTCAGGTCGTGAGCCCAGGGTCCTGGGATCGAGCCCCACATTGGACTCCCTGCTCAGCGAGGCGTGGACAGGGAGCCTGGAATAAATAAGATTCAAAAACAAAAAAAAGGACTTTTTTAGTCCAAGGGCAGTCTTGAAAAAGTCCTAAAGAACTGGGAAGTTTATCTTTCACAAGATGAGGGAGAGACTGGTCTGTGGGAGTGGCAGAGAGGCCCCAGGATCTGAGCAGAGTCTTCACCCTTGATCGAGCGATAGCTGGTAGGCAGACCGCAGTGGGGGTTGAGAACAGAACCCAGGCGTTCTTTGACCTTGGGAACTACCTGGTTTTCTCAATGGGGGATTTGCAATAAAAGAGAAATTTCCAGCCAGTCTGTGATGGAGCCTGACTTGACCAATGATTAACTGGCTGCCCGTAGCCCAGACGGGTGACAAGGTGCTGTGGTCTGTCTTGCCCTGGGCAGCGAAGCCTGAGCAGTCCGTTAATAATCAGCGTCCTCGCAGCAGGAGTCAGCTGCTTGGAATGTGTGGTTTCTCTTTAAAGCTGTTTAGAATGTGCTTAAAAATTCATCTTGGTGTTTTTATTTATTTGTGTATTTATTTATTTCTCTTTCATTCTCAAATCCACAGCGGACTGTCCAGATGCTGTGCCTTCCTCCGCTGAAACAGGGGGAACGAATTATCTAGCCCCTGGGGGGCTTTCAGGTGAGACATTTCCCCTTATTTTTCCTGGCAGTTTCAAGACCTCTTGAAATGACTGGACGCTGGAGGAATGGGGGTGGCCTGCTGCTGTCCCCACGGGTTTGGGATTAATTCTCACTTGTATGTGCTTAAACTGGATGCATCCGTGTTGACTTAGGCCCCTGAGCTGGTCATTCTGTAGTCCCCTGTGCCTGCTCTGTGGATGAGGAAGTGGGGGCCAGCTGCAGGCTGGCGGGGTGCTGTTTCCTGATTATTGTGAAAGAAGCTACTGGCTCAGGGGGGTTGTACTTGGCTGACTTGGGTCTCATTAGTTGATTGGTTTAAATCTTTTACCGACTTGTCCTTAATGATTGAGCAGCTTGAAAGGGATGGATCCAGCTTTCTGGAACTTGGAGAGATAACGGGTGGGAATTCTGCATAGATGTCCTCCATGCCTTTGTGAAAGTTGCCATTCCCGGTCTAGCTTAGGGCATATCTGTGCCTGGGAGTCACAGGATGGAGGCCCTGCAGACTGTAGATCTCAGAGGGCTTACCCGGGAGGGAAGCTTTTCCTCAGGGTCCATGGGTGTGCTGGAGGGCCTGGAATGCCAGTGCTGAAGGGTCACGGAATTGAGGGAGGGGCATTGGGGAGCCGAGCATCCTTGTCCTTGAGAGGCAGGAGAAGAGAGTCATAAACTTGGAGAAACTCATGAGCAGTGTAAGTGGGAAGCATTTTCCTCTTTTTCTGAAGACATCCGATTTACACCTGATTTTTGCACCCCAGTATGGCGTCACTGGGTTTTCTGAGAGCTCGCTAGAGCAAAGAGGCAAAGTAGACTGGGGGTTGGGGGGGTGGGGGAGAAATTCCACAGAGTTCCATGCATTTGTCGTTTCTTGCTTTGGGACATTTGGTATAGGATCATGACGGCTTGGATGGAAGCAGTAGAATTTATCTCGGGGGGTGGGTACTGTGGTGTACCCCCTTCTGTGGGGTGACTTCTGGGAGTCAGGCGCTGCTTCCATGCCACGGTCATGCTCAGCTCATCCTGGCCAGACCCTCCTAGGCTCTCCCTGGGAACTGAGCTTGGAAGACGCCTTTAGGAAGACCCTTGTTTGTTTTTATTTCAGCGCAGAATTTACTCTGACTGTTGTCTGGGACAGGAGGGTTTTGTTTACACAAAGCTCCTAATGAGGAGTGAGCAGGAAGGAGAGGGGGACTCGGAGAGGGGGCGGGGCTTCGGGCCTGAGGACGGGGCTGGACCAGAGCGATGAAGCGGGGAACACTTGGCAATTTGCAGGAACGTGTGAACTGCGTCTTCTCTGCTTTCTAAGACGGAGAAAGTTCCTGAAAGAAAGAAGGCCAGGAAGAGGAGAGGGTCTGGGCAAAAGAACACACTCAGGATGTTATTAGATGGGATTATTTTTTAGATCTTGAACGTGTAGGGAGGAGCCCCAGCCCCTTCGAACCACATGAAATAAGCAAGGGAAGTGGTAGCTTTTGAAAGGGGGGGGCTTTTCGGAAGGGTTGTTCATTGATAACATCTTGTCTGTCTCCTCTGCTGGGGGAAGTGACGACACCAGCCCGAGCTTCTCCTCCCTTGGCCCAAGAGCCAAACAACAGCACAGCATGCCCCAGGCAGCCCCGTCGGAGATGGGTGGGCGCTTGACTTCACGTTCCCAAAGCCCTCCCCAAACGGGGGAAGGGGTGTGTGGGTAAAACAGTGACTTAACTGCTGCCCCCTAAGGTAATTGCAACCATTTAGATCACTAAGGAGCTGCTAGGGAGGAGCGGTTGTCTCTGAAGGGATCCAATGGTTTAACCAAACTGCAAAAGGAAAAAGACCAGGGGGCCCCCCACATGAAAGAGCATTTGTTTTGAATTTTAGCTCTTAATTTACTAATTCCCAAGGCTTCAAAGTTTGAGCTCTTTCTTCTTTCCGTTCAGGGTTGGAGCAGTTTATTAATAATGTGTTGTGTGGGGAAATTGAAGAAACTTGATTTTTTGGGTTGGTGCCCAGTGGTTTGGGAGTGTCAGGAGGGGAGGTGATGGGCATGGAGAAAGCCCGGAGCTATGCCCTTCGGAGCGAGAGTGCCTCCTAAAAGATGATTTAATGGCCCGGGTCCAGGATGAGGGAGATGGAGGGAGCCCAAACCTCCTCCTTCCCAAGTTGATGTTTCCATCAGGGGAGGGGGGTGGCCTGGGTGTGTCCACCTTGGAGGATGAGGCTGGTGGGGGCTGTGGTGGTGGCGTGGCTGAATGGGGCAGGGCCCGTGGCCAAGTGGGACAAGGCTGCCCAAGGGGTCAGCAGAGGCTAGAGGGTGGGAGCCTGCTTCGGGAAGGGGGCGGCAAGCGGGCAGTCAAGGTGGGGAGCGGTGAAAGCGGCCGCCAGGACCTGCCCCCTCCTCCCCCTTGAAATAACCTCTGTGAGTGTGTCTTTCACAGGCCCTGTGTGCTGTTTTCCTTCCTGTCCTGCCCTGGCTGAGAGCAGGCTTCATGAATGGGGCTCAGTTTAGGGTGGGAGGGAAGGTCGGGAGCGGGAGCCAGAGCTTGATTCTCTTGGCAAGGGAAGAAGGGAAAGAAAAAACAGCCACATGTGAAAATGTGGTGCCTCGGAGGTTGGGGTGGGGGTGTGCTCAAAGGCATTCCCCTCCTGAACTGCCGGGGTGACTCCGAGGCTGGCCCTTCCCTCTCCTGCGGGGAAGGGGAGTGGGTGGCTGGGAGCCCTGGGCGCAGGCCCGCTGCCTGCGTTTGGAATCCAGCCTTGCAGCTTGGGTCTGGCCGGGGAGGCGATGGGCCCAGGCCTTCGGGACTTCGCAGTGAAACACGCCCCACCCCTGCAAGTTTCCTCAGTCTGGGAAAACGGCACATTTTTAGAAGGCTGGGACTCGGTTCCAGGAGATTGTACTTTCATTTCTGACAGCCGGCTCTCTGAGACAGATGGATTGCTTGGTGTATGGTTTTGTGTGTGTGTGTGTGTGTGTGCTTGTGCGTGCTGCAGACGTACAGATCGACGACTGTGCACCAGCGCATAAGCAGGCAGGGGTCCCCAGGCAGGCTGTGGGAGAGGCGTGGGTTCCTTCCTCTCACCTGGGGTAGGTGGATGGCAGAGCAGCTTTTCCACGAGGAGATGGGCTTTGGGAGTGCGGGGGGTGCTTTGTGGATTGGTTCTGGGCCCTGATTCGGCAGCCGCGAGTTCAGTTGTTTGTGTGGTGCCTTTTGAAAGGCATGGAGCTTCTGAGTGGGCCCTTGACGCTGGACCAGGTCCTGGCCTGGGGAGGACCCGCCTGGGAGAGGTCTGATGCAGAGTGGAAGCTTCTAGGGTTTGGCCCGGTGGTGGAAGCGGGAGGAGATTTTGCTCCCAGAGTTTTGCCTGTATCCCTGGTGGTACAGTGATACAAAAGCATGTGCTAGAAGCTGCCATCTTTGCAGTCTCTGTCTGGAGTTCGCTGTGGGGTTTTCCTTTAGCTCATCTGTCCTGTCCTGGGTGGGTTAGAGGAGCACCGTCTCTCTCCCCTGCAGGTTCTGGGCGGTTGGCCCGTCCTCCGTCCTCCCTGTGCGTACTCCTGTCTGGAGCTGGCCTTAGTTGGGGCTGGGATTGGAGGCTAGCAGTTCGTAGTTATTTAAACTCCCAGAGAGATGCCACCGTGGAATTCAAGGAAGGAAGTGGAGGGCAATGCTGATGTGGTACTGATGTGTCTTGAGGGGTTGGGAGTGCGGTTGAGGGAGCCCCAACTCTTGGCTGTTCAGAGTCCTGCTTATCGGAGAGACATGGTCCTACCAGCCCAGGGGAGGGCCTTAAGAGCCATGTATTTAAAAAAACCCAAAACCAACAAAGACCATGTATGGCTTCTCGTTCCCACTTACGGGTGATGGGAGTGTGCTTAGGTCCGTGGGCGCTCCTGGAGCTTGTCCCTTCCTTGTCTCTGATCCCTGCTGGCATCTGTGATCGCTACAGAGAAGGAAGTCGTCAAAATTAGCTGTATATAATCTGGAAATGTGCTCTGGCTCAGTCCATGGTCAACTTCGGTTCAAACCAAGTAGCTTAGGAAAGATGATTCCATCTTGTTTCTAAACAAAGTTCATCAGCTCCGTGGGAACAGTTATTACTGTCCAGCTTGGAATGGTGATGGCACGCTGGGGATCTGGACCTGGGTGCCTGTCTGTTTTTCATGTCTCCTTCCTCTGCCTGGGAACAAGCAGCTTGTGGTTTCACTGAGGTCTCTAATGCCAGGGGTGGTGGTGGTGGTGGTGGTGGAGAAGGAGGGCTGAGCTCATCCAAGCAGGCGCTGGGAAGAGTCAGCTGTACCAGCACATGGGACTGTGAGTGAACTCCTTGCCTACTCACTCCAGACAGTCTGGATCTCTAGGGACCCAGCCCACAGCTCCCTAAAGGCCAGGGTAATGAGTCGGGCCTGGACCAGCTCACCTGGTGCACACCCACTCCCCCGTGAAGACCAGTCCTGGACAGCAGCTCAGGCGTCTGCAACGCTTGGGGCCATGCTCTCAGCCCTGGATGTGGGTTCATTCATGAAATCCCCTTTGTCCCGGAAAGAATGAGGTAGGCAGGCAGGGGTTAAGTGCAGGGAGACGAAGTTCTCTGGAGCAAATCTGGGCTGCTCTCCTGGCCAGAACTGGCCAGAATGCAGCCTCCTGCATTCTGTCACCAAGGCAGAACAGGGCCTCCCAACAAAGGGGGAGAGGGCCAGGTGAGGGCCAGTTTCCAGGGTCACGTCCGGCTGTAGTCTAGCACATGAAATCTCACCACCCTCCTTCGAGCTTTCCTTAGCAGAGCCTGGCTGTAGCAGGGTGGACTTCTAGACCTGTTGCGGGGGAGGAGGCTCTGTGGCAAGCTCCAAGCCAGTAGGACAACGGAAAGGGAAGAAATGCTAAAGTCCTGCTCAAGTTTGGCTGCTTTTGCATTTATTGCTGTCGCTGTCCCGAAATCCAGCTCTTGCCAGTGTGGCGTGACAGCCAGCCTGAGCCGTTCGCTTCAGTCTGGGCTTGGAACCCACAGTGGCAATTGTAAAGCAGGTGGGGGGGACACGAGGCCTAGGGTGGTGGTCCCAGACTTTGCTGCGTGTTAGACACCCTGGGATCTTCTGCATCATGGTGTGCAGGTGAGCTTCTAGGATGTGGAGCTCCCCAGGTGCTGACAGGTTGAGGAAGCCCTGGGAGGAGGGGCAGAGAGATCTGTGTTCCTGCGGTGGTGGGGGGGTGGATTCTTGTGCCTTCTCTTGGTGGCCACACAGGTGTCATTCTCTCTAGCAAAGAATTTGAGTATCTCACTGAATGAACCTCTTCTCAAATAGGATTTTTGCTTGATGAGTAGCTTCACAAGGTGTGTTAACTTGGCACCTTCCTCCAGCTGATTCTGCCCTTTAATGAGATTGTAAAAGTGGCCCGTGGGACAGAGTTCCCTTTTTGGGGCAAAAAGAATGTTCTGGAACCATGTACGTATTGCTGATGCTTACATAACTCTGGGAATACACTCTGTCACTAACGGTATATTTTATGTTACATGTATTTTACCCCAATTTTTAAAAGTAGTGACCTATGGTCACTTTTTTTTTTTTTATAAAGCATTTTTTTTTTAAAGCTTTTATTTATTTACTTGTCAGAGAGAGAGAGCGCGCGCAGAAGCAGGCAGAGTTGTAGGCAGAGGCAGAGAGAGAAGCAGGCTCCCCACCAAGCAAGGAGCCCGATGTGGGACTCTATCCTAGGACCCTGGGACCATGACCTGAGCTGAAGGCAGTGACTGAACTGACTGAGCCACCCAGGCATCCCCCTATGGTCACTTTTAAATGCATGCTGATACTTGGATAATCAAGAACGGTGATTCCAGAGAATAAAAATGGAGACGCTTGTGTTCGGTACCTGGGAGCTACTGTTGACAAGCGCTTGTTCCCATAATACCTCTGAGGTCTCCTAGGTTGAGGGGCTCCCGTGGATGGGCCTGTCTTCTCTAACTCTTAACTCCCTGAAGAAGTGGGGAGAAGCAGGCACTTCTCAGTGTTGTTTTTTCTTTTTCTTTTTCTTTTTTTTTTTTTTTGACCTTCCCTTTTCCATGTGGGTTGCAGAAATGAGAGGCAGGAAAGTTCCCTGTGGTTCTTTCCGAGCCTGACCTTTTTGCAAGGGAAGTGAGTGCCCTGGTGGTGTCCTCTCTGCCTCAGATAGTATTTTCCCCCCAGGTCTGCCCAGCCTGGTTCCCGACTGCCTGGCCAGCCTGGGGATTGGAAACTGAGTACGATGCTGGGGCTGTCCCCATCCCCCAAAGCTTGGGACCCCGGGTCTGTGTGACATCCCCACTGAGGTTTATAGGGCTGCAGAGGGAGGCGGGTGACTTCCCCGGGGGCCCTCCCTTTGCAGGAGCCTCGTGAAAGGTTACTGTACATCACGGCCACTGGGAGGTCACTCCTGGTCCTACCATCTTCCTTGCGCGGGATTGAATGGCTAGCCCAGAGTCTGGCCGGGTGCCTACTGTCACAGAGAGGCTTCCTCTTGGGGCTATTTTCAGCGGGAAGATATTATTAACAGCTGAGGTCCAGTTCTCAATTTAGTGGCTAACATACCAAGAAAGCAACATTGACTTGGTCAGCGACGGCTGTACCCAAACACGCTAGTGCTGCCCCCGGCCCCTTTCCACGTCTGCCTGTGGGGTGTCCTTGGGGATCTGGGTTAGGGAAGCTGTGATCCGGGAGATTTTGTCTGCCACACAGAGCTGGGAGACATTTTAATGAAGCCAACTCTAAAAAAGGTGTTTGCCTTCTAAGGTGGGGAGATTTTGTGCTGGGAATGGGGGCCCTGGATGGAAAAAGGAGCTTTTTGTGGAGTTCAGGACAGTTTAAAACAGTGATAACTTTCACCTTGTAAGTGAACAGGAAATATTGGGATAAGACAGGAAATTGCATCATTCCTTTTATAAGAAGAACTCCAGAAAAAAAAAAAAAGTTGTTCGCAAAAGGTAGTGTCTAAGAGGAGGCCAGCCCTGAATTTTTGTTGTTGTTGTTGTTGTGTTGTTTCTTTGGGTTTTCAACCCCCCCCCCCCCTTCCACTCCCACGAGGACTGTTAGGCCATTTTCTTGAAGAAAGGGGCTGTTTGAGAACTTTGTTATTTTTATTATTAAAAAAAATATTTGACCAGAAGGGTCACCTTCAGTTGAAATGTTAACTGCAGCCTTATTTCCTGGTTCACTAAAGAATCTTTTCATGACTTTTTCAGTTTCCTTCCCCAAATGGTGGGGCCAAGCAGCTCTTGGCTGGAAGTGAATTTTGGTTTGGCTGCTTGAGGTCCTCAACACGGAGCCCCACCCAGTGTCATTAGCTCAGTTTTAACTTGCAAAAGACAAAAAAAAAAAAACAACTTATTTTTTTGGTCGGGGGTGGTAGGTAAGAATTTGCTCGTGCCTGCAGCTCTCCACCCCAGCCTTACCTTCCCCTAACATGGGTACCTGGCATGGGGTAGGTGGGGAGTCCAGGCTGCCTTGATTTTTTTCCAGCCATAGAGCCCAGCCCCGTGTCCACCCCACAACCCCCAGGAATTCCTTACCTTCTGAGACTACGTTTCTGGGGTGCTCCTGAGGAGTGGTGGGGGAGGGGGGTGATGGGGCCCACCAGTCACCCAGAAGCTTCCCCCAGCAAGAGGGCTTGCCACAGCCCCAGGCGGTATGAAGTAGGTGGGATATTGTCCCTTGGGTATAAAAACACAAGTTTCCATTTACTCATCTCTGGGTTTCTGAGCCCCCCTCCTCCCCCTTATGATGTCATTGTTCGGGTGACACAGGCCAGTGCCCCAGCGTGTGCTGCAAAGGGGCCCCCTTTAGGATAGAGACCCGAAGGAGATTCGTGTGTGCCACGCTCTGGTTCCCCACTCACTTGCCCCGCACCCCAGCTTTTTTCCCTTAGCGTGCATTGTTTTGTTTTCATAACACAACAAGAGCCGTGGGGTGTGTAAGAGTATTGTTGAGAACACTCGGTGAGCGGAACTTGTCCAAACAGAGCAGGACGCCAAGGCAGAATGCTGTGGGCAGGTGGTGTGCCCACAGAGGTTGCCGGGCCGGCGCCTGGCTTGGAAACCCCTCTCTGTGGATCGGCCACAGCTAGCTGGGAAGTAGCTGAGGACAGGGGCTTCTCTTTTCCCACCAGGCACTGGGAGTGGGGCCTGGACATTTTGGCTGACCCCTGGCTGGAAGGGGTGCTCCTCCTCCCAGCTAGGTTCACTTGTACCTCCCTCTGGCCGGTGTAAAGCTGGGGTGGGGTGGGGGGTTTCCAGCCGCTTCAGGAAGCCAGCAGGTCTCTGGTTCGTTCATTCAGTGATGATTTATTGAGTACCTACTATGTGCTAGGCCCCGTGAGGTGTGGAGGATGCAGTTTGGGGGCCCCTGGTAGAAATTTTTCCTGGAGGTGTTTTTGGGTCAGTGAGGTAGAGGGCTCAGGAACGGGATTCGGCTGTGTCCGGACTACAGATAGAGGGCAGCTTCTCAGGCGGTTTCCACGGGTTTCCAAGGGACGGAATGAGCCAGGACCCTTGGGCTCTGGAGGCGGGCGGTGGGGTGAGGTGTTGGAAGACATGAGGCAGAGGTGCAGGGATGGGCCCCTGGAGGGATTGTCTGAGCACGCAGGGTAGGCAGAGCTTTGCTCTCAATGGCTTTTGCCTCTGTTTGGTTGTGTGGTCTGCTGAGAGTTGAGATAAAACAAAGACAGAGGCCTGTCTCCTCCCGCTCCAGCCCCCTCCCCCATCCTCCCCTTGATGGTTAAGATAACAGCAGTGGCATTAGGAGGTACAGTTATAATCCAGACTCTGATAGTACTTGGGTGTGTGGTGTGGTGGGGGGAGGTGGCCAGCCACGCCCTGGCTGGGTTGTGGGACCATAGCCCCGGGGCGGGGCTGGGCGGGGGAGAAGGGCCACAGAGACACTGATGTCTCTGAAGATAGTATTAATGTCTGGACAGTCACAGTGCAGGGGCAATCTGAAAGCCCTAGAGCTTGACTTTCCTTTTAGAACTCTGGTTCTGAATGCACCCATTTAGGGATGCATCTCGCGCTTTTTAATTTTAAATCTGCCGGTCAAGGCCGATTCTGAGATGCCAGCAGCATGCGGCGGGGGCAGGGGGGGGGGGTCCGGGCCCACGGCGGTGGTGTTGTGTGAGGTGATCTAACAGGCAGTGACCAGAGCGTGTTTGTTTCCACGCTCTCCCCGCCCCCGGCTGCCGGAGGGCTCCGTTCGTGGAGGTCACTCGCTCTATTGATCTTCTCGCTCTGCTGTGGAACCCCACTGGCCCGAACAGTCTGAGAGCTGGTTTGGTGTGAGGTTTGATCCAGGGCAGGAAAGGAAAGTACTGATCTCCACTCCGGTTTCATCTTGTCAGGCTGGGAGTTCCCGTCAGCAGACAGGCCCAGTTCGCTGGCCAGGGACTGTTTAGTGGCTCTCGGGTTTGTTCATTTCAGAATTGCCTTTTTAGTTTGAACTTGGGATGGCCGCTCAACAGGAACAGAAACAATATGACACCGGGCGGTGACTGTGCTCTCTGGACGCACCTTTCTGCGTCTGCCTCTCAGAGGTCACAAGCTGCTCTTGTCACCCTGTCCCGTTCACCCCTGCCCCAGCTTCCACCGGCCCCTAATAAGTTGAAAGCGTCTTCCTTGTGCAGTAGGCAGAGTGAAACGTGGAGGCCAGGAAGGGTCTCCAGGAGGTGCTAGGGAACCTTGGCCAGCCCCTGGGCAGCCTCTCAGCCAGCACGGGCCCCTCCCCCTCATTAATCAGTAACCCAGAGCGAAAGAGCCATTTGAGTCTTCTGCGAGCTTGGGTGCACAGTACAGCTCTTAAAAATAGATGGGCCCCATCTCCAGCTCAGTGGGGTCAGAGTGAAGACCCCTGCTGGGTGGTGTTGCCTGGGGGAGGAGGCCTGTGGTGGGGGGCATGCAGGAGTCCTGGGAGGGGCCCTGGAGAATGACAGTGGGAGGGAGAGCACTCCCCTCCAGGTGTCTGTCCCTAGGGGCTGGCAGACTTTTCCTGGCTGAAGGTGGAGCTTTTTGCTGGCCGGTGGCCTCCAGGGCCTCAAGTTTTTCTCATCTGCAAAATAAGATGTTGGACTGGTCTCTCCCAAGTGCCCTTGCAGAACTTGCAAAAAGCATCCTGTGATCTGTGTGGTCTTTGGTTCTCGGATTTTGAGGGGAGGTAATGAGACCCCCTGTTGCTGAGGTGCTGCGCGAATAAAAACATGATGGTTCTTCACATTTCTTGGCTTGCAAATTCTCCCAAGAATGAGTGAAAGTTGAGGAATCCTTCCCCATAAAAATGCATATGCATACCAAAATTTGCATGCATTTTCAGGGGGCCTTTGTGCTTGTGATGGGTGGAAGCCCACCAATGAATCACCTGTACTTAAGGCCTCCAGGTTAATGCAGAGCACCGGAAAGTATTAAAAGAGGTCGGGCCTTCTCTTCTGTTTTGTCTATTTTCTTTCCTCTTTCTCCCTTTCCCTCTCCTTTCCTTTCCCCTCCAACTTCTTTTTTTGTTTTGTTAAGATGGCAAGAGAGGGAACACAAGCAAGGGGAGTGTGAAAGGGAGAAGCAGGGAGCCTGATGTGGGGCTCAATGGGGGTGGGGGCTCAGTCCCAGGACCCTGGGATCATGGCCTGAGCTGAAGGCAGATGCTTAACTCACTGAGCCACCCAGGTGCCCCTCCCTTCCAACTGTTTGGGCAAAATACACCCCACATTTCCCATCGTGACCGTTTTGAAGTGCATAGCTCAGAGGCACGAGTCTGTCACCTTGTGGGCAGCCTCCCCCACTGTCCTTCTCCAGGACCACTTCTCCTTCCCAAACTGAAACTGTCCCCTCAAAACCCTAACCCCCCAGCCGGCCTCCCACCCCCGGCTCTGGGCAGCCCCCTTCTCCTTCCGTCTCTGTGCATTTGACTGTGCTCGGTATCACATAGGAGTGCAGTCATCCCACACGTGACGTTCTGTGGTTGGCTGATGTCATGCCTCAGAACCTCCTCAAGGTTCGTCTGTGTCCTCGCCCGCGCCACAGTGTCGGTCCTTTCTTAGTGTAGGTGTCTCTACATCTTCATTCATCCTTCAGTGGACGCACTTGTGTTGCTTCCACTTTCTGGCTGTTGTGAAAAATGCTGCTGTGAACATGTGTGCCATTAATTTCTTCAGGACTCTTCTGGATACACATTCAGAAGTGGGATTTCTGGGTCATGGGGTAACCCTGGGTTTGGTTTTTGGGGCAGCATTGTAGGGCAGCGCCATCTTGGCCCGTGTGTCTGTTGCGGACTGATGCCATGGGGCGGGGGACTCAGATCAGCCCTCCTGCTCCCTGATGCAACTAGATGGCTTTGAAGGGGAGCCCCAGCGCAAGGGGTGGGGCCCCGAGTCTGTCCCGGGGTGGTGGGGGATGGGCAGCCTGGTTCTCCACAAGTAATACAAGCCAGTTTGGAGCCCAAATGTATGGGAGGCCCGAGTCCTATGAAACGTGGGGCACACAGCCCTGAGCGGCAGGCGATTTCTGGTGGGTTTTGGGAGCCTCGCCATGGTAGTCAAGGGTGGGGGAGGCTTCATTCCTCTTTCACGGGGTGGGCACCCCAGGCCTGGGAGGCCCTGGGTGCTTTGGGGGTGAAAGGGCTGGGGTGGGTGAACAGCGAGTGTGTCAAAGCCAGAGAGATTAGATTACAGAGGTAGACAGAAGTAATGATTAACTTTTCCAGTCTGCACACTGTCTCCAGTCTGTCGTACTGTTGTTTTTCCCTGTGAGTACAGTGCGGGCCGGGTCGGGTTGTAAAGAAAGAGGAGGAATGATGGCTCTGGGAGTGAGCATGGGGGCGGGGATCCAGGAGCTGGCCGGAGAGGGAGGCTTTTCCATCAGATCCTGCATTGGAATTTATTGGCCGGAATGCAGTAAATGTTCAAATGCCATCCCATCCAACAGTTTTCATAATTGTTGTGGAACAAGGGGAGCTGGGGGAGGGGAGGGATGAAAAGGACTTTTGTTTCTCCCTGTGTTTTTCCACGTCTCCGACAGTTTTCCTACCCTTTAGAAAAGCTGGAGTCCAGCAGGAGCTTTGGGGAGGTGGGGGGGGACAGGGCCCGTGTCTGGGTCCTGTAATACTGTGCTGCTTTTCGGGGTACTGGAGGTCGTTGTGCATGGGGCTTTTATTAAAGGGCCCCACAGCAAAAGCAGCTCCCTGCAGAGCCCTAAGACCCGCAGAACCAGGCGGGAAGTGTTCTGTACCTCGTACCTCTGGGGGTCGTGTCCTTCAAAACAGTTGACGTCTGCATCCATTTTTATGAAGATGCTTACGGAGTTTGAAGGTGCAGCCCACATACTTAGAGACGGGGTCAGTGCAGAGAAGAAGAGGAGGAACTTTCTACTCGTTTAAGAGCTGATTCTTGGGTCGGATTCATGTATGCCTTCCCACTTGGGAATCCAGATGTGGAATGTGGGGGGTAATCTCTGGTCGGTCTCTAGGAGGGAGGTTGGGTGGGGGGTGAGCCTGGAGATAATGATTTGGACATTTTCCTGTTGGGTGATGGTCCTACTTGTTGTGTCGTCTTGGAGTGTGACCAGGGTCCTACCTGGTACCATGGCGGATACGTGCCGTGCAGGTCTGGGGGCTGTGTGTACGCAGGTGTGTGAATGCCCTTTCTAGGGGGAGGGTGGATCACGGTGGGAACGTCAGGGTGCGCCATGGAGGGGGGAAGAGTCTTGAGATTCGAACTTGAAATGAGGAGCCTGGGTACACACTCAACAGCCAGAGGCCCATTTACTGTAAATATTATGAATGGAGTTGGCCGGGCTGGGAGTCCCCACCCTTCCTCTGAGTCCTGTTGGAGCTGGGCAGAGCGGGCCTCCTCAGAAGGCAGGCAGCCGGGTACACGCTATAATTTGCATGGCTGAAGGCTGGGCCACAGGAAGCCGTGTCAGCCCGGCTGGCGAGACAGATGGGAGCTTTTGATTTGTGTGGCTTCCCCCCCTGCCCGGCACTGCCCTCAGTTATAGTCTCTGCCGGCCAAATACTGCTCTTAGGGAGGTCTCCTGGGCTGGGGGCTGGCCTTGGACATTTGAGGGACCTTGGGGGACACAGGTGGGGCCTGTTGGGGGAGTGGAGGGTAGAGGAATCCATTTTAGTTTCAGGAACTGGTTGTAAGGCACAGTCAGCTCTCAGTCTCCTAGATGATAAGCAGGATCTGCTGAATCCGTGAGCTCAGGAGTTCGCAGGAGGAGAGAGGTGATGGCGAGAAACTTGAGGGGGCCAGGCCTGGGTAGATATTGGGAAGCAAAGTGGTGATATGGGCGGAGACCCTCCCCTGGCGATCCTCCTCTACCTGAGAGCGGTGAGCGACGAAAGAGCACACACAGCTTGTACCTCCCCACGTTTAAAAAGAAACCGGTTTAGGGGCGCCTGGGTGGCTCAGTGGTTTGGGCTGCTGCCTTCGGCTCGGGTCATGATCTCAGGGTCCTGGGATCGAGCCCTGCATCGGGCTCCCTGCTCCGCAGGAAGCCTGCTTCTCTCTCTCTCTCTCTCTCTCTCTCTGCCTGCCTCTCTGCCTACTTGTGATCTCTGTCTGTCAAATAAATAAATAAAATCTTAAAAAAAAAAAAAGAAACCGATTTACAGAGGGACACCGCAAAATCTGGCTCAAATCTCTTTTCCCTTTTGATTTGATTTTGTTTTGTCTTATTGTTGCAAATTAAATGCAAAAATGTGCCAGGCTCCCCAGCGTGATTTTCTTATTCTCCGGAAGGTAGTAAAAATAAATGGAACCTGTGTTCATACTGATGGGGCACTTCTGTGGATCACAGAATATAGCCAGAGACTGGAGAGCCTGTGGTGGGGGGGCTGTTGTGTCCTTGCCTCCTTCGTATTAGTTAGGGTTGGGTCAGACTGAGCCTCTGGGGGAGGGCAAGCCACTTGGCCAAGATCGTAGAGCGGCTTGCTGGCCAAGAAACCCGGTTCCTTCCCCCGCTTGGTGCAGAGGAGCTGGACCCCACGCTCGGGGTCCTCATTGAAAGGGAAGTAGTGAAGTAAAATGTGAAGTAGGCATCATGTTTCCAAAGCGTGTTCTGAAGGACACTTAATTTTCTTCCTCTAGTATTTGGAGAGGGCCAGTAACCTCAGAGGTCAGAGGTAGCTGCCCACTGCGGCTCACGTCGGCCACTGTTCTGGCCTGGAGTTCCAGCTCTGTTGGGCAAGTGATCGGTGCCTCTTTTCCCCCTTTCACAGCATAAAGACACTAACAGGCTGCAACCTCATAGCGTTGTCATGTGATCCCTTCCACCTGGGCCCGGGCATAGTTAAATGCTCATTAGGTATGGGCATGACCCAAGACTGTTCTTTTCCCTGGGGGGGAGAAGGGGTGGGTAGCATTGGGTAGCGTTTTCAAGAAGTTGGAGAACCCAAGCAAGATGTCTGAGAGAGGAGACCAGCATGTGTAGCACAAGCCAGGTCATGGCCCCTGGCCACTTCATATCAGATTGTCACAACAGCCCTGGGAGGCTGGCCCTGGGAGCTCTGGGAGCTTAAGTCACTGCCAAGGTGCTGAGGGAGAGAGGTCTGAAGGGGTGTCAGACTCTAGCTGGGTGTGGGGGTATCGCACAGTCCGAGTTCCCTGGGGGCCAGGTTTTGGGGAGTCCGGCTGGTTGGACCACAGGGACCCCAGAGCAAGTTCTCTGGCTTTTGAAGCAGACCCTGTGGTCCTCCTGTGTGCCCCCACCCCCACCCCAATCCACCTCAATGAAGAGATCTTGTTCCAGAGTCTGGAAACAGCCCAACCTTCTCAGTCCTGCCTTCTACCAACCAGAATCCATTCCCTGATCTCTTTGGTGGAGGAACTTGGGGTTAGCGGTGATGGGCTGAGTCTGAGCATTTTCAGGGTTAACTGGAAGTGTTTGGAGTTTGTTTCAGCCCCTGTGGGTAACACGTTCCAAACCCCAGGGTTGTCTGTAGGAATCAAAGGGAGCCCTGGCAGAATCTTGGGTGTTCTGGACGAGGTCGTAAACCTGACAGATTCGAGTTCCCTCCAGAACCTGAGTGGAGCTCAGACCCAGTGGGTTTTCTCCACGGCTGCTTTAGGTTTCAGTCTTTGGGGCTTGGACAGTAGACCCAGCAGGGTTCCTTGTTCATTGCAAGTGTTTGGGTTGAGAGTAGATGGGACAGATGGTCCCTCTTATCTCAGTCCTTGTCCCCGAAGTGGGCTGGTTGCTCTTGGGACAGCCCGGTTTCCTGACCAGGGTGGGGAACAGGGCTGACGGGTGCTGTTAACCTTTGAGATGTCTGAGGTGGGGGGAGGACAGGATGAGGCAACCTAGGGTGGCGCCTGAGTCCCGCGGAGGGAGGACCCTGGACCTGTGGCAGGCGAGGCGTGGCCGTGTTTGCGTACCAGGGTTGCTGGGTTTAACTTGTGTGTCTCCCTGTGTGCCCTTTGCTTGCCCTTAGCCATCTGCGTGAAAGCAGCTGTTTTCTGCCCAGTCTCCCTCTGCTGGGGTGCTGGGGAGGGGGCATACAGGCCTTGACCCACTGTGGGATTTTTGGCAGAGACGTCTCTATTTATTTTTTTAAAGATTTTATTTGAGAGAGCGCGAGGGGGAGAGGAAGAGACAGACTACCCGCTGAGCCTGATGTAGGACTCGATCCCAGAACCCTGGGATCTCATGAGCTGAGCCCAAGGCAGATGCTTCACCAACTGAGCCATCCAGGCGCCTTGAGACATCCTCTTTATAAGAGCCTTGCAGAGAGGAGAGTGGGTTAGACCTCTCCTAGCCTACCTCTTACTCCTGTCCGCTGTGCCCCAGCAGTTGGGCACGGGTAACAGTGGGCCCCACTGCTGTGGCTCAGTCTATCTATACTGGCCTGGTTCCCTGCTGTGTTCCTGTCTGGAAAGGCCTGAATCTCGGGGACCCCACATTCCCCAGCAGCACTCCTCTGTGTGACGTAGCCGGGCACCAATGGCCTCCTGTCCGTGCCCGTGCCCGTGCCCTGTCCTCAGAGCACCATGGGATGTTTTGGAACAGTCCTGCCTCTCTGGCCCTCACGGTCAGCTTCATAAGCAAGAGACCAGAAATGGTGCCATTGAGGCACTGAGCTTGGTCTGTCCTCTCTCTCCATTTCTCTTCATGTCCTCACGCCTTCAGACAAAAATGGAAAATTCTGGGGTCTGGTCACCCACTGCCTTTGAGAACCCTGGGCGTGCGAGTCATTCAGGAGTCTCCGGTCTTCTAGAAGGGTCAGGACTGTTCATTCATGAGCCAGGGTAATTAAATAACTCTTTGTAAAGAGGCAGGGAGCTTCTTGTTAAGTGGTCTTCCCTAATGCAAGTGCAAACACAAGCAAAATCCTTTCCTTTCTCAACAGCCCCCCCTTCCTTTTAAAGGGTAGGTTTTTATGCTTTAAGGGAAATGAGGAAGGGGAGGGGGAGAACAACCTTAAAGGAATTTCAGGCGGATTCAGCATTTTTCTGGGGTTGCTCCAGAAATTCCCTAAACTGTAATAAAAAGAAAAAATTGTGAGCAGGCATCTGATTAGTTGGCTTTTTACAACACAGCTTTTCTTTTGGATGCTTTAAAATGCACAAATACAGTTTTAAAACAAGCCCCTGTATAGTTTTTTGGGAGGAGGCAGAGAAGTTGCTGAAAATACCGGAAAAGGTTGTAAAGCTGAGGGAAGTTAACAAGGGCCTGCGAGTCTTGCCTTTGGAGAATAAGTATCAGCATCCATGAGGAAAAGTCAAAGGCAGGCTTCTGTGGTTCATTCCTTAGTTCTTGGAATGAGGGACACTTTTCTGTGTGAGAGCCTCCCCGCTTCTCCCCCGGAGGCCCGGGGAGCCCCTCTAGGAGCTAAACCTTTTGACCTTTGTGGGGAGATGGTTGTGGGCTGTGGCCCAGTTCAGGGAACTGTGCTTCTCTGAAGATGATGCTTAGTGTTTCCCAGAAATGAGCCCTAATGGTGGGGAATTTGGGGCACATCTCTGACTTGGCAATGTAGGATGTTGTCCCAGGCCCCCAGAAGTGTGATGTGTTAAAGAGGCCTTTGCTGGTGGGATGGTCTTGCTGGAAGGCATGGGTTTCTGTGTTTGTGGAGATAGCCCAGGAGCGGTGAGGAGAGAGGAGGTAGCTGGCCGCTGGGAGGCTGGGGGTGGCCGTGGGGCAAGCAAGCTTGGAGGGGCAGGGCTGGGAAGGAGCTGGCGAGGGTCCTAGGGCGGCTTAGGGCACCTAGTGGGCTTCCCAGGGTTTTGCTCATGCACAGGGACACCTATCACTGCTGGTGATCTGGGCTTGGCCATTAACCTCAACAGAAAAAGGTTTTTTCCAGGGATGTCTGGTGGCAAATTGCTGGGTGGACTGGAGGGCTACACAAGATAAAAGAGAAATGTGCCCAAACTCTTCCCCCTCCCTTTCTCCCTCCCCCTCCCCCCAGGGCTCTGGGCCTCTCCAACCTCAGGCCCACCCCTCACCCCCAGCTTCCCCTGCCCCCAGAGGCTGCTGGGCAGCCGGCGGGGGAGCCCCCCCACCCCTTTCTGGTGGAGCCCCCCACCCCTTTCTGGTGGGCCTGGCACAGGCAACTTGATCCAGGCCCCCACCCCACCCAACCCTACCCTGCACCTCCTACCCCTCCTCCTCTTCCCAGCTAGCTGGTGCCAGGTTTCAGGAGGGCCGAGCTCCATGAAACAAAGTATCTTGAGGCTCCACCCAGGGTCTCTGAACCTCCCTCCCAGCGACTCCCCCCCACCCCCGCCCATCTCCCCATCATCTTTCCAGACCAGGTTTCTTGCCCCGAGAGGGGATAATAAGCATAAGCAAGAGTTTCTTACATTTCAAAACACCTTCCTCCCTAAAACAGCAGGGCGGTCTTGCCTTCCTCCCCAGCAAGCTTGCATGCCAGAGAACTCTTACACAGATCTCACGGGTCTTTGGTACAGGCCCCCGAGCCCAGCTCCCTCCACAAGAAAGTTCAAAGAAGATTGCCAGCACTCGGGAGTTTATTAGCAGTTGATGGATACTCTGCAGAAACAAGTTAATGCCTGATGAGTCACCTCTGCTTGGAGCCCTTGTCCCTCTCTTGTTTTTCCATATGTTCCAGAGTGTACGCACGCAAACGCTCACATGCTCACTCGCCCTCACGGACTTACAGCCTCTCTCACACGGAGGCTTCATAGAACCATGGGTTGGGGGTGACAGGCCAGTTTTCTGGGGTTGATTTTTGGAGGGGGGTACTGAGAGCAAGGAGCCCTCAGCGTCCTCATTTTGTCTGGCTGGCTGGGTAGGCGTTGGGAAGGCCAGTTTGGGCGGGGGAAGGTGTGTGTAGGAGGCAGTGGTCACTCAGGTTAAGGCTGTGTGTGGCTGCCTCCATGGGTCACAGTGCACGTTGTACAGACTTCCTCACAGAACACCTCTATGCGAGACTGGCTACTGCTTTAAAAAAAAAAAAAAAAAAAGTTAATGGAACTGACGGGTTCCCAGGTCCTAACATGCCTGTGAAGGTTGGAAGCAGTTGTGTGCAGAGCTGCCCTGGGTTTTACCCATCCTGCTGGGGCAGCAGGACACAGGTCCCTGAGCCCTCGTCCACCCCCAGCTGCCATGCTCTGTCGGCCTTGGCCATCCCACAGCCAGCCCCCACCTTCAGGCCCTGAACCCCCAGTGAGTGAGTAGCGGGGCTGCAGGGGAAAGCAGGAGGCCTCTGCCTTTCCCCATTTTTGTTAACAAATACAAGACTTCCGGTCTCCGCCCTGCCGCCGCAGACCACAGCGTTCCTGCAGCCTGGCCTGGCTGGGGAGATTTATGGTTCCCAGTCTGAGGCCTGCCCCGTTGGCTCCAGCTTAAGGAGGAGTTGGAATGCCAGCCGCTGGGGCCTCCCTTTCCCTCCACAGGATCCCCCCCTCCCCCTAAAGAGCTCTGGGTGTCTGTTTGGGAAAGTCACCTTACCAGAATCACCCCGGTCTCCTGGCTGCCTGTGGGAAGAACAAGTCTAGGGAAGCTGGGGGGGGGGCGCTGGAGGGGGGCAGGGCAAGGTGTCTCCATGCTTCTGAGGAGGGGGGGTAGAGGGGGGTACAACAGGCAGAGGAAGGGCACTGGAGGGAAGGTCAGCCCATCCCAGACACATAATCTTCTGTCTGGGCTGGAGGAAGCTTCGTCAAGGTAGTCTGGGTTAACACCAATCCGTGTGTTGTGATTTGGCATTTTGACTGAATTCGCCCTTTGTGTACAGAGCTGCTGCTGACAGACACACTGAGCACGCCGCTCTTTCTGTGAGGAAGATAGATGTTTGTGCCTCAAACCACCTGCACTTTCATTTTATCAGATGGTGCTCTTTTATGACCAAGGTGCTGATCTGAGAAGTTGGTGACAAACACAGACACCGCCTAGTGAGGGGACCCTGGAGTCTGGAGACTTGGGTTCTGGGTCTGGCTGTGTCATCTGTGAGGCCCGAACAATAGGCTTTCTGGGTCCTGGTTTTCTCCTGAGGAGGACCAGGGGCTCTTAGAGCTGTAAGCTTTTCAGGTCCCATTGAATTTAAAGGGCTGTAACTCTAGGCCATCTGGAAGGCCTTTTCTTGCCCCCAAACTGGGACCAGTGGAGTTCCTGAGTCGCTGGCTTCTGAGCTCTGCAGGGAAAGGGCTTCCTTTGGCCCCACAGGCAAACACGCTGGTGTCCTGGGTCTCTGACCTGATAGTGGGGGGTGGGATGGGGTGTAGGGAGAGGGACAAGGTGCCCCAGGGAGCCCCGTGTTGAAACGCGGGTTCTTCATCCCTAGCCCCCATACAAGGACTCCAGAGCTGGCCGCATACGTATCCAGCACCAGCACCATCCCTGACGAGAGCTGAGGTAGTCTTGGCTGTTGTGGAGGAAGAGGGAACCATCAGCCCCCATCACCACCAACCATGTCCGCCATCTCGTTTTGCAGATTCCCAACTTCTTCTGGAGCCTGGGGATCGGTCACACTGGTGCGTGGTGGCATACTGGGAGGAGAAGACGAGAGTGGGGAGGCTCTACTGTGTCCAGGAGCCCTCCCTGGATATCTTCTATGATCTACCTCAGGGGAATGGCTTTTGCCTTGGACAGCTTAATTCGGACAACAAGAGTCAGCTGGTGCAGAAGGTGCGGAGCAAGATCGGCTGCGGCATCCAGCTCACGCGGGAGGTGGACGGCGTGTGGGTGTACAACCGCAGCAGTTACCCCATCTTCATCAAGTCAGCCACACTGGACAACCCGGACTCCAGGACGCTGCTGGTACACAAGGTGTTCCCCGGTTTCTCCATCAAGGCTTTCGACTACGAGAAAGCGTACAGCCTGCGGCGGCCCAACGACCACGAGTTCATGCAGCAGCCGTGGACTGGCTTCACCGTGCAGATCAGCTTTGTGAAGGGCTGGGGCCAGTGCTACACCCGCCAGTTCATCAGCAGCTGCCCGTGCTGGCTGGAGGTCATCTTCAACAGCCGGTAGCCGCACGGGCCGGGGACGCAGCGGGCGCCGCGCGGGCCCAGGCCAAACGACGTTGCTGCTAATACTTTCCTCCCCAGTGCTTGCTTTTCATGCAGACTCTGGTCCGTCGCGTGTCGTCGTCGTCCTCCTCCTCCTCCCCACCCCCACCCTGCTGCTTGTCGTTCTCGTTTATGTTCTGTTTGTTTCGTTAACTTTGAGAAATAGCTTATGAAAAAAACGGTCAGGGTTTTTTTTTTTTGCGGGGGGACGGGGGTGGCAGGGTATGGCTGGCAGGACAGCCCGGGAGGAAGAAGGGAGGCAAGAATTCCTACCACCAGACGGAGTGTAAGAATGGGGAGCAGGCCCTCATGGGGGGTTCCTCGATTCCCTTGTCAGGCCGGACGCGTGGGCGAGTGCGTGTGCGTCTGTGGGTCGTACAGGTGTCCTTGCGGGGCGGTCTGTGCTCCCAGCTCTGGGTCTCCTGCCCTGTGGACATGCTCATTGGGGCAGCGGCAGTGCCTGGGCAAGCTGGCAGCTGGGGTTCCAACAGCTGCCAGGAGCCAGGCTCTGTCCCCCATCCCTGGAAAAGCCTCCCCCCGACTCCCACCCCCTGCTTCTCCCCTTCTGGGACACGGGCCTGTCTGCAGGCTTCGTAGAAGCAACCCTGCAAAGAGGCTGAACTAGAACCAGTTGTTTCATGCTTGTCTTCTTCCCCCTCCAGCCACCCTGCTGTCCTTGTGTCTTTTTTGGTCATCTGTTCCTGGATATCTCTGAGATGGGCTTCCCGAGGGCTACCCGTGCAGTATTGCCCTCCCACGGCTCCTCCCAAGCCCCTCAGCCTCTCCCTTGTCCTGGTCACATCAGGTCGTGTCCCCCCCCCCCCCACCCCGCCCCACCAACCCCAACTCAGAAAACCAGCTCAGCACTTTCCTCCCCTCTGCCGCCTGGGTGTTGAGCTCTGCTGTTAGACCAGCGAGGGGAGCAGCCCTGGAAGGGAGACTTCTCGGCAGCCCCCCTTCCCACCAAGAAGGATTCGGTCCATCATAACCCAAGGTACCGCCCTGGGCTGACACCTAACTCTTCTTTCATTTCTTCTACAACTCATACACTCGTATGATAACGTTGACACTGCTCTTAGCTCAATGAGCATGTTTAGACTTTAACATAAGCTATTTTTCTAACTACAAAGGTTTAAATGAACAAGAGAAGCATTCTCATTGGAAATTTAGCATTGTAGTGCTTTGAGAGAGAAAGGACTCCTTGAAAAAAAAAAACAAACCCTGAGATTTATTAAAGAAAAAATGTATTTTATGTTATATATAAATATATTATTACTTGTAAATATAAAGACGTTTTATAAGCATCATTATTTATGTATTGTGCAATGTGTATAAACAAGAAAAATAAAGAAAAGATGCACTTTGCTTTAATATAAATGCAAATAACAAATGCCAAATTAAAAAAAGATAAACACGAGATTGGTGTTTTTTTCTATGGGTGTTATCACCTGGCTGAATGTTTTTCTAAAGGAGTTTATGTTCCATTAAACAATTTTTAAAACGTATACTTGATTCCATGTCCTCCAGCTCCTTTTTCTTCTGGTGGGAGGGACGCAGGAGGGGCCGTCCATTGGAATCCAGGACAGTGGGGTCCTCTTGGCCCAGTGCTTGGCTGGGGAGGAAGGGGAGGTGGGCCACAAAAGGGACATTCAGGACATCCTGCTCAGCCACCATCTATTCCGTAGCTGCAAAGACCCCTCTTTTTGTTAGTACTTAGTGACTCTAGGCCGTTACTGGCCTGGTGTCCTGAATTCGTCAACCTCAGGGATCCCTGAGTTACAAAGACGGGGGTGGGGGAGGAGGTTGCGCTGGAGGATGAGATGGGGAGGAACCTGGTTCCCTCCGGTTTCTGGTTCTTAACTCCTTACTTGACATCAAACCCTAAGCCCCACTGCACCTTTCCCAGAGGAAGGTCACTGTCACCCTGGATTTCAAGACTGCTTCCCTGAGGGCTAAGGACCTAGAGGGAAGGTTGATGGAGGTTGAGTGTTGGTGGTGGGCAGAGGGATCATGCCACCTCCTAGGTCTCTCCCAAGCTCTGTACCAGGCACTCAGGGAGTTGGCTGCAGGGAACCTGGACAGGCCCTCTTCGCTCTCCCTTGTCCGCCAGAGCTTTTCCTGTGACTGTTCCCTGTCTGCTGGCTCGCCACAGTTCCCAGTGGCACTTGCTGAATCACCTCCCTGGGCCTGTCTCTGCCCCTGCCCCTGGGGTTTCTGCTGTTGGATCTAAGCCAAGTTTTGGATTCAAGGCCTCTGACACAAGCGGTCGGTCCAATCTGGGCACCAGACAGGGTTGTGTAGGCGTCTAGATCTTGAACCTAAGATTGAGGGGATGGGGAGGTCTCTTTGGAGTGGGGGTTAAGATGCTGGATATCATGGGTGCCTGGGTGGTTCAGTTGGTTAAGCATCTGCCTTTGGCTCAGGTCATGATCTCAGGGTCCTGGGACGGAGCCCTGCATTGGGCTCTGCTCATCAGGGAGTCTGCTGCTCCCTCTGTTCCTCCTGCTTGTGCTCTCTTGGTCTCTCAAAATCTTTATATATATATATATATATATATATATATATATATTTTGGATACTGCAAACTGGTATAATTTCAAAAAACCTTTTTGGAGGGCCAAAGTAGGATTATCAATATTTTATTTTGCCAAATAATGACCCAAAGCCCTACGGCCTACAGGCACTGCTGTCATTCAATAGAATTACTATACAGTTGTGTAGTGAGAAATACTAATGCATTCTCATTTATGCTTGAGCATGTCTGCCAAATGGTCCGGACCAGCTTGTTACACATGAGGTGATGGGGAGCTTACTACCTATCAAAGCAGCTTTTTGCTTTTTATTGGTGGAAGCGAAACCGCTTCCATTCTAGTTCTGCAACCCAGAATAAGTGTAAAATCCCATTGTCTGGAAAACACCCAAGGAGGGTTTTAATTAACTCTGGGGTGGTAGTGGTGGAGGAGGGGTGGGGGTGGGAGGTGTTACTTTAGGGAGCAGGCAAAGCCATTTTCATTTACTCTTGACTTGCATCGGCCTGCAGGAAGCACTTTAATAATAATAATAATCGCCACTTACTGGATGCGTAACCAGGTGCCAGGCATGATGCTAAGCTAAGCATTTAAGGGAATTACTTAATCCCCACTAGGACCCCTCTGCAAAAATGTGGGTGTTGAGAAGTTAAAAGACTTGCCAAAGGTCACTTAGGGAGATTGCACATGGAGAGCTCAGGATCTCACTCCAGGGTTGAGAGATCTTTGTCCTTCGTCCCTGTGGAGACGTCTATTTGACGGCTGGTGGTGACAGCCTTGAAACTCAAGATCAGAAGAAGCTGGGCCACTACTATGCCACCTGCCTGAACAGCAGGGCCTCTGATGCCGGAGGCAGAAAGCTGCCTTCTTGCGTTATCTGGACTCAACTTGCAGCCCTGGGAGGCTGGAGTTGGGGTGGGGGCACATGGGCCCTGGAGGCATGGCTGGCTGTAATGCTTAGGGGGAGCCTGGGGGTTTGCTGGCCACCGTGGTCATCCCCTCCACCCAGTCCTCCCCTGAACGTCTTCCACGTGCCAGGAGTACCAGGACTGCTGTGGGGGGGCACCTTCCCTCGGGGGATGCTGGAGGACAACATGCCCACCCAACAGGGTAGTGAGGTCAGTACCCTGGACCACCTGGGCCTCCCAGAGGAGACCAGGCTTCCAGAGCAGCTGGGGTTTGGATTAATGGAGGGCAGTGAAGGTGCCCCCCACATTGGAAGAAAGCTTTCCTGCTGCCTGATTCTTCTCCTTTGTCTTTCAGCTCACGCCTCACATTTTGGGGTGTCTTGCAGGGTTCTGCCTTCTCCCTAGGCAGCCCCATCCCTCTGATGGCCGTATCTCCCCTCACCTGTGGCTACGTCAGCCACAACCAGAAACCCGGGTTCTCTCATCTCCCTGGCCCTGGCTGCCATGTGAAATAACCAAATCTTGCCCTTCCTGCCTTATTTGATCTGTAATTAGAAAATGCAAATGTCTAGGACTCCTGGGTGGCTCAGTTGGGTAAGCAGCTACCACTAGCTCAGGTCGTGATCCTGGGGTCCCAGGATCGAGTTCCACATCAGGCTCCCTGCTCAGCGGGGAGACTGCTTCTCTCTCGGCCTGCCACTTCCCCTGCTCATGCTCTCTTTCTCTCTGACAAATAAATAAAAATATTTTTTAAAAAAATGCAAAATCTGTCACCCACATTCTCTTTCAGGCTCCACTCGTATGATTCAGTTCAGGGCCTTGGGGCGCCTCCGTGGCCTGCCTTCCTCTCATCCCACTGGCTGGCCTTTCAGCATCAGCCCCTGCAGACCTCACCTTTTAACCTCCCCCCACCAGTCCCTTGGCCCCAGGAGACTCAAACACACCTTGCTCCTGGCTTCCAAGCACATGCTTGCCAGCTTCTTCACTGGCCGTCTTTTCCTGCACCTTCAGGATGTAACACGGGCCATACCTTCTCCAGAAAGCCTTCCGCCTTTTAAAAATGCCTGCCCTAAAGAGCCATCCCCAGTGTAGAATTCTTTTTCCTCTACTGAACCCATGAGCTCTTGGCACTCGGAAGCCTTGGTTGGGGCCCCACTTAGGACCCGCTATCCTAACAGCTCCTGGCACAATGCTAGACCGGGCTTGCCGTATGAATGAGGCAGGCAGGCAGGCAAAACTCTGCACTTAGCTTGGGCTAGGAATAGTAAGAATAACAATCAGCACTGATCCTGTCCTGACTATGTGCTAGGCAGTGTCCTGAGCGTTCCAAGCACATTAGAATGACCCCATATAATCCTTCCAACTACCCTAAAAAAAAAAATGCCATTACTAGCCCCATTCTACAGATGAAGGAACTGAGGTTAAAAGAGTCGCCCCCCCTGCACCCCCCCTTGCCGGTAAGTGGTAGTGTCAGACTTCACCATTTCTCTGCTATCTGATCTCTAGGGGCAGGCCTGGGTCATGGGGTGACTACGTTGGGCATGGTTTTTTGTGAAACAAGTTCTGGTTTGGAAGGACCGAACTGATCTGATCACCCTTGAGCCCAGCACGTGCAGCCTCCCCCGCGGGTCACTCGTTCCCACGCTCTGCCTGCCGAGGGGCTTTCTGTCAGTGAGCTTGTTGGCAGAAAACAGCCGAAGCCCGGCTCCTGAATGAGTGAGCGTGGGGGCAGGTGGGATGGGGGGTCTGACCCCAAGTAGGATGTGACTTGGCCCTGAGGTGTTGCAGTCGGATAGACCAGGTCTGAGTACTTTCTCAGGCAAGCCGCTTAACCTCTCTGAACCTCAATTTCTGAAACAAAATGGCCTCGGGGGGCCACGAGGGGGGATCAGCGAGAAGATACATCTGAAGGGCTGGACATATGGTAATTAGGTTGAGCCACGTGGGACAGCTACGATCTGATCATCGTGACCTACAAAGACGGCAATTTCTTATCATTTAATCTGCTAGATGCTCGAGTCAAGACAGCAGCTTTGATCAGGGGTCCCCAGACTTCTTTTTGTCCTGGACCTGAAGGCAGGGGCTGAACATGACCTCTATGTGGTGTAGCCGAAGCTGGCCACACAAGGAAGCCAATCCACTGTGGGGGTGGTGGTCAGTTCCAGGGTGATCCTTCCTGCTCCGAACGCCAGCAAACTGCTGAGCCCAGGCCTAGAGCAGGAGGTACATGCTAGCTGGAGTCAGGTGGGGGGCTGGGGTGCCTTGGCCCTGGGGAGGGGGAGCCCCCAAGCTGTGCCCACTGAGCGACAAGTAGCTAGACTAGCCCCGGGTTTCCTGGTACTTTGGCAGGAGCCCCGATCTACCAGCTCAGCAGTCTTCCCCAACCAGAAGAGCTCCCCCTTCTCTTTCTGAAAGTAATGATTTTCTAAAAATGGGGTCTCTCCCCACTCCCAGCTGCGATTAATGTGCTGAACACAAAGTGGCCGCTGGAGGAGGCCCCTGGTGAGTTCGGACCAGTGCAAGAACTTTGATTAATTCAGAGACGATTTACTGGCTGGCGGGGGTAGGGGGCTGGGGAGGAAGACTAGGTGAGGGCTGCGGTGGTGGGGTGGGGACGGGCCACATTGGTGCCTATCCCTGGCCCAGTGTGTAGAGGAGTAGGAGACAGAGTCTGGGCCTTAGATTTGCAGGCAGGACACAGAGGCCTTGGAGGTAGAAAGAGCATATGTCTCTTAGGGTTGCATTGAACCTGAATGAAAATATGGCTAATTCGGAGATAATGATGTCACCTTCGCACACGTTCTGCTAATGGTGCTGGAGGGAGGCTCTGACCAACCCCATGTTAGAAGAAGAAACTGAGAACGTGGGATGTCAGTGGCTTAACGGGGTCACCCAGCCTGGGGATGGCAGAGCCAGGCCGGGCAGCTCTCCTTAAGTCTATCCTGGGGCTAGCCTTCCCAAAGCACGACACTCGTCTGCTCCGTCCGAGGACGTCCCTTTGGGATTCCTCTTCTACTGCTCAGCCTGCCACATCCTGGCGGGAAGGAGGGGTCACTCAGGGAGAAGCCATGTGCTCCTGCCTTCCCAGCCGCCCCTGTAGTTTGTACGGGGCCATTCGACTCACTCTGGCTGATGCAGGGGGGCTCCTGTCTAGGCTGAAGCATTGCAAGCCTGGTCAGCCCGTCCCCCTACCCCAGGGACCTAGAAGGTGCAAGCCCGGATCCCTGGATCCTGGCCCCCAGAAGCCACAGGGCCCATAGAGGACCTTGTGTGAAGGTGCACCTTCTGTGTGTTATGTGGCTGAGATCGGGCAGTTTGCTGGTGCACATGCATCCGGGACCTGTTCCTCACACTCCCGTGTTCCCCGAATCCGTGGTGCCCTCTGCTTCTCGTGAAGATGGGTCTTGTATCTGCAGCTTGGCTGGGGCTCCTGTGGGTCGGGCCCCAGCACTCATCCTTCCTGGAAGCTTCCAGAGCACACACCTGGCTCTGGGCTTGTAGGAGGGGCGCAGTAAGTACCCACTGTTGAGAGTGTGAGCGGCAAGGTCACCCGCACCGGTGCCCCTTGAGGGATTGCTGGGGTGCCCTCTGAGGGCACAGTCTCCCCACGGCCTCCTGAAAATGCTACCCCCCACCCCCCCACTGGCCTGCTCCTCACCTCCTATAAGCGGCCCCTCTCCTCCTCAACACACCCATCTCCTCAGGACCAAGCCACCTGTACCCTTCGAGCCCAGCCCAGAGCCAGCTGAGTCTCCACCAAGACCAGTGCCCTCCTGGGCTTCCTCACTAGTCAGCCAAGGAGAGAACGTTCCGGAAACAGAGGCCCGGTTCAAGTGAACACACTGATTTGAATCCTCAGGGGGCATTCCTGGTTTATCACTCTTATCTCACCTTAGTGGTCTTCATAGCCCTGTTTGACGTCATATGTCTTGTAGGAACCCTACCTGTCTAACACTTAATGATGTATCTCTTTGTAGGTTCTGCTAAAGGCTGACTCTCCCAGCAGAGACAAGGCTCTGAGATGGCCCAGGCTTTGCTCTGGTAGCCGCCATATCCCCAGCATCCAGAGCAGGGCCTAGCCCTCGACAGATAAGATATTCCTTGGGTGAACCAATGTGGAGTAACTACTTATCTTTCAGCTAAAATACATGCATTTGAGTTTCAGGTGAATTCAGTTTCCCCCAACAACAGTGAGTCTTGTTTGCTTTATATTTGCGAAAAGAAAGGAGTGCACCCTTGCATTTGTCTCCCAAAAGGTGAGTGTGAAACTCTGCCTCGTGGAGTGACCGTGACCACGACAGCTCCCCGCCCGGGCCCCAGCAGTCACAGCAAGCTGCATTTACCGAAGGCTAAGTCTGTGTCAGGCACTGTCTGCCAGGCACTTGGTGGTGTCTCCAAGGTAAGGGCTGTCATTATCCCATTTTACAGATGAGGATATGGAGGCCCGGGGAGGGCCTCAGAGTTAGCGAGTGGCAGAACAGCAGCCAGATCTGCCTCCTTCTACACCCCTTGATGTGAGCCCCGAGACCCCTGGGAGGCTGCCGCTTGGCAAGTGCCGTTTTCTCGGTTTGTTTCCTTGAGGAGGTGCAGAGACCTCCTGAGGCCCACATCCCACTGAGGCGGCTTGAGACTCTGGGCGTATCTCTGCCAGGAGGCCTTCTCCTGGCCAGGTGTTCCTGTCCCATCAGGGCCTGGAATCTTTGCTGCATCTGGGCTTTGTGTCATCAGCGCCAGATCTTTTAATGACACACCGCAGCCAGGGAAATTACAGTGCCCGGGAGACTTGTCCCAGAGGCCCTGCCCAGGGTAATTCCAGAGCAGGAGAGGATGCTGGGAATAACAAGAAAGACAGGGTCGGGCTGCCAACCTTGGTAATGGAATGGTGTGTACTGGGAACAGAGCATGGGGGATGGAGAGTTTCCTTTTATTTATACAGACTTTTGTTTTCAAATTTTAAAAATACCCCAAACCCCCAAATCAAAGGTAAAAACCATCTTCCATGTCATCATTTAAAATTATGCCTTCCAGAGCCACTCCCAGAGCCTACGGAGGCTTTAATACAGCCCCTTTCTAAATTTGGCCTCAGCTCCTACATACACACACATATACACGTCTCATAAATGAAGCCGTGGTATACACATCAGCCTGCAACCTGCTTATGTCACTTAATAATACATCCCAGACATTTCTGCAGACTGTTCATTTTCATGTCTAGTATTGGAGCTGAGTTTAAAAGATGCTGGTATTCATTTAAAAGATACACCCCTTGATGCTGGGTGAGACTGATGGAGCGGGACGACTCGAACCTTCTGAAGATGGTGTAGGTATGAAATGGTTGAGTGATTTTTGAAAACTGGCAGTACCCTCTAAAGATAACCACACCTGTATCTGAAATGCATACACGTACAGGCAACAAAAGATGTGTCCAAGGATAGGCATAGCAGGGCTCTTCAAATAGTCCCGAACTGGAGACAATGCCCATCAAAGGTAGAACAGATTTTTTTTTTTTTTTAAATGCGGTTAATTTATACAGTGGGCATCACGCAGCAGCGGGGACGAAGGACCACAACCAGACATAAGAGCAGAGTGACCCTCATGGGTAGAACGTGGAGCTGAAGGTGTCCGACAAGAGCACACGATCTGTGACTCCATGAATGTGAAGTTCATGTGTATCAGGCTGAGTGTCAGGCAAAATGAGTCTCGGTGTTAGACTTCAGGAAGGGAGCAGGAGAGGAGCTCCTGCGGCGGATGAGGTTCTGCTCAATCTAGTGGGGCTGTTTAGGTGAAATGCTCAGTTTGTGACGTTCACTAGCTGTACCCCCAGGACTGGCACACATTCTGTGCATGTGTACTGCTGTTAGAGTCTGGTTTTTTTTTTTTTTTAAAGATATTTATTTATTTATTTGAGAGAGAGACAGTGAGAGAGCATGAGCGAGGAGAAGGTCAGAGGGAGAAGCAGACTCCCCGTGGAGCTGGGATCCCGATGTGGGACTTGATCCCGGGACTCCGGGATCATGACCTGAGCCGAAGGCAGTCGTCCAACCAACTGAGCCGCCCAGGCATCCCTAGAGTCTGTTTTTTAAGGAGGGACTCAATGGCATGCAGTCCCTTCTCCCCTGGGGGTGTCTCTTTCTCCCTCTCTCTCAGGACCCAGTCCGCGGACACGCGGGAGCGCCGCGCCTGAGCGTTGGACATTCCGGTGGTGGCATCCCTGGGACCTGGTGGCCAGTATCAGGTGAAGACTCAGGCTGTCCTGCCTCGAAGCCCTTCTCGGGTTGGTCAGTGGGCACCTGGGGAGGAGGAAGCTGAGGGAGAGGAGGAGCAGAGCAGCAGGCCGCTGAAAAGGAAACTGTTGCCCCGACTGGAAGGGGACAGACCGACTAAGAGCCTCGTGGATGGGCAGCTGCGCGAGTGGTGGAATTTCTGGGATCCTGGGTACTATTATGGCAACAATATCTATGACTTCCACTATTGTTAGTACTACTAGGAGCTAACATTTCTTGAGCACTTACAAAATGCCAGGCACTGTGCTAAGGGCTTTATATGCAACACTCTTTTTAACACCTCTGTGGGTAGTTTTTAGTATCTCGTGTGCATCCTGGAGGCTCACATATGTACAGTCTCCCACCAGACCCTGCTTAATTTTGATTGTTCAGTTTGTTCATTCTGAGGACCTAATAGGTTCTAGACCCTTTTGGGCACTGAGGCAGAACACCTGGTGTGTCCTACAATCCCCAGTGTCTGAGCAGGTTCAAAGCCGCTGCTTTTCCAAGCCAATACTCTTCGCTTTAGTAGGTCTTATTTTGGGGGTGCTCAAAATACGTAAATGTATAAGTAAAGTTCCATTTGTTTTTGCTAGTTATTTTGATCTCTTTAGCAACCTAGGTTCACTATTTAAAGATCAGAGACGAAATTAATAAGAAAAAATAATTTTAAAAAATTGCTTCTGGCCCCACAGTCACAGAGCACCTGCTAACATCTGAGCATATCCCTTTTGGATTATTAAAACGTATATTCTATTGGGCCCACCATGTAGGAGATGGTCAAAGAAAATTTGTTAAATTGTTATAAAATCACATTATCATATGGTTTTGAAGCCTCAGCCCCAGCCTTTCTGTGATATCCTGAGGACATGTTCCAGGTCCGGGAATGCCTGGCCACTTTTGACATTTTCTCTCCTCACCGAGCGGGGAAGGGGTGAATTATTTTCATGTGTTTGAGGGACATTTGCATTTTTTCTATGAAATTCTTATTTATTTATTTATTTAAAAAGATTTTATTTATTTATTTGACAGAGAGATCCCAAGTAGGCAGCAGGCAGAGAGAGAGGAAGAAGCAGGCTCCCCGCTGAGCAGAGAGCCTGATTCGGGGCTCAATCCCAGGACCCAGGGATCATGACCTGAGCAGAAGGCAGAGGCTTAACCCATTGAGCCACCCAGGTGCCCCTATTTATTTATTTATTTAAAGATTTTATTTATTTATTTGACAGAGATCACAAGTAGGCAGAGAGGCAGGCAGAGAGAAAAAGGGAAGAAGGCTCCCCGCTGAGCAGAGATTTCCTATGTGGGGCTCAATCCCAGGACCCTGGAATCATGACCTGGGCCGAAGGCAGAGGCTTTAACCCACTGAACCACCCAGGCGCCCCAAATGAATTTCTTATTTATTTCTTTGCCTATTTTTTCCTCTTGGTTTCTTATTCTTTATGGTCATTTATTTTTCAATTAATTTTTTTTCAAAATAATTCACACACAAAATTTAAAAAGTCAAAGACTACCGAAAGCCTTACAGTGAAAACCAGCAGTTCACTGTCCTTCCTTCTCTCCCTTATGTTTACCAGAAAACCCTTTCAACTCTTCCAGTGTTTCTTTTGGTATTTATGGCCATATTTCCTCTTTTTTTTTTTTTTTTTTTTTTAGTATTTTAAAATTTCTTACTGTTTTTTTTTAAAGATTTTATTTATTTATTTGACAGAGAGAGATCACAAGTAGGCAGAGGCAGGCAGAGAGAGAGGAGGAAGCAGGCTCCCTGCTGAACAGAGAGCCTGATGTGGGACTCGATCCCAGGACCCTGAGATCATGACATGAGCCGAAGAGAGAGGCCTTAACCCACTGAGCCACCCAGGTGCCCCACTGATTTTTTTTTTTTTAAGATTTTTATTTATTTATTTGACATAGAGAGAGAGAGATCACAAGTAGGCAGAGAGGCAGGCAGAGAAAGAGGGGGAAGCAGGCTCCCCGCTGAGCAGAGAGCTCAATGTGGGGCTCGATCCCAGGACCCTGAGATCAAGACCTGAGCTGAAAGCAGAGGCTTAACCCACTGAGCCACCCAGGCGCCCCATCTTACTGTTTTAAAATGTAAAAAGATGTTCATCAGCAAACATCCACAGGTGCAGAGGTGTGCTGAGAAAAATGTGAAAGCCCTTCTCAGTGTGTTCAGGACACTTTCAGAGGTAATCCACATTACAACTGTGATTACATCACAATGTCTCTTTTTTAAATAAAATTTTTAAAGTTTGTTTACTTATTTATTTTTTTTAGTAATCTATGAGCCCAGTGTGGGGCTTGAACCCATAGCCCTGACATCAAGAGTCACACGCTCCACCGACCAAGCCAGCCAGGTGCCCCTATCACTGTATTTCTTAATAATTCCCTTATTCTAGTATTTCTCGATGCACCAATTTTAGACATTATCTATTAAGTTGCTAGTCCGTTTCTAGCTAGGGGTTAGCTCTCTTGAATCTTCACACTGGGTCCCTTCTCATCAATACTTAAGTTGACTTCTGCCAGGACTCTTCATTGTTGAGCCTTGGAGTAGACTCTGATTGCATTTCCTTCCTTCCTTCCTTCCTTCCTTCCTTCCTTCCTTCCTTCCTTCCTTCCCTTCCTCATTCCTTCCCTTTAAAAGATTGTATTTGGGGCGCCTGGTTGAGCCTCTGCCTTCAGCTCAGGTCATGATCCTAGGGTCCTGGGATCGAGCCCCATATCAGGCTCTCTGCTCAGCAGGGAGCCTGCTCCCCGCCTCTCTCTCTGCCTGCCTCTCTGCCTACTTGTAATCTCTCTCTGTCAAATATATAAATAAAATCTTAAAAAAAAAAGATTGTATTTATTTTATTTTTTTTTTAAGATTTTATTTATGTATTTGACAGACAGAGATTACAAGTAGGCAGAGAGGCTAGCAGAGGGGGAGGGGGGGGAAGCAGGCTCCCCGCTGAGCAGAGAGCCTGATGTGGGGCTCGATCCCAGGACCCTAGGATCATGACCTGAGTTGAAGGCAGAGGCCTCAACCCACTGAACCACCCAGACACCCCTAAAGATTGTATTTATTTGACAGAGAGAGAACACAAGCAGGGGGTGCTGCCGGCAGAGGGAGAGGGGGAAACAGGCTCTCCACTGAGCCAGGAGCCCCTCATGGGGATAGTAGGATCATGACCTGAGCCAGAGCCCGCTGCTTAACTGACCGAGCCACCGAGGCACCCCTGTATTTATTTTCTTGCACAACTCCTTGATATTCCTGGAGTTGAGACTTGCCAGTTTCTTTTCATGTTCTTAGAGTTCACTGCACTTTCTGCCATTGCTTTTCACACTCCTCAGGCCCTTCTCTACACAGTTTTGCTGCAGATCAATCCTGTCAGACAGCACCATTCTCTCCCCAGGCCTCTCTCCTTCTGCTCTCACCTGGACAGGCTGCCTTGTTGGCCTGGCGCACGGCACCCCTGCTCCTCTCTGGGATCTGTTCCCTAGGGCTCATGAGTTCACCTATGCTGTTTTAGTCTCTCATTTGGGTGCCAGTCATCTTTAAATGCTGCATGTACCATGTTGCCCTTCTTCCCCCCCTCCCTCCCCACTCCTCCCTTAACCTGCCTGAGGACTGCGTGGCGGAAGGGAAAGGACGGACCCATCAGCCGCCTCCGCTCCACCGTCTCCAGCAATTCCACTCTGGCCCTGGACTTGCAGAGTCCCTTCAGCAGTGCTAAAGCCCTGTTGGTAACTAGACTGTCCCCAGCCAGAAGCTTGTTCTGGGACACCTTTTGTGACCAGATCTTCCCTAATGGGGAGTCCCCCCCTACTGCACACAGCTAACCATTCACTCGAGAGCCCTCTGCAGAGAAATGACCTCTCCTGTTGCTTTCTCAGTGATTTTTGGTGCCCATCATAGAAAGGGGCCTTGAACATGGGATCCAGCACCTCAGATCCATCTGCTGGAAAGCTGAGTCATCTTCCTCTTTTTCCCCTCTGCTCCCTACTCTCGCCCGCCATGTGCTTTTCTTCCATTCTGGACTAGAAATTTCTTTCTCTCTCTTTCCCTTTCTTTGTATTATTTATTTATTTATTTCACACACACACACACACACACACACACACACAGCACAAGCAGAGGGAGAGGCAGGCAGAGAGGGAGAGGGAGAAGCAGGCTCTCTTCTGAATAAGAAGCCCAACATGGGACTCCATCTCAGGACCCCGGGATCATGACCTGAGTAGAAGGCAGATGCTCAACGACTGAACCACCCAGGCATCCCTAGCGGTTTTGTTTGTAAAAGCTATGCACTTCCACAACTCCACAGCTTTGCACGGGCCCCTCACCTGGCATGCACCCACCCCCCCATCCCCCGCCACAAATCTGATGAAATTCATTTCTTCTTTCAAAGTTCAGCTGAAGATCTAGTCCTCCAAGAAGCCTTCCAGTCTCACCTGCCAGTGTGAAAACACGCTCTACACCACTTTATACAACACTTTCTTCTAACCTTCTTCTTTATTGCTGTGGGAGGGCAGGAAGAGGAGTCACGAAACCCAGGCCAGATCCTGTCCCCAACTAGCCTCTGCTCGTCCCTCCGCACACACTCTTCATGGACAAGAACCTGACTGCGTTCAACACCGGTTGTGTGCCATGTCCTACACTAAGAATCTTGCTTACATAATACAATTATGCACCGAACCCCAAGCCCTTCTACAACAGCCTTCTGTGTGTCTGTTCACTTCTGAGCGCGTGGGCGGGGACGTCAGAAACCAGGACTTGCGGGGCAGGGAACGCAATCAAGAGGATGTCTGTTGTTGATTCGCTCTATGTCACCTGGGCTCTCCACCTGGCTTGGGGGAGGCTAAAGGACGAAAACACCTGTTTTCCCGGCTTCCCTAGCGGCCAAGGAGAGGCACGTGAGCTGGATTAGCCAATCAGATGTCCCCGCCCCGGCCCCGGCGTCAGGATCTGGGAGCAGAGAAGCAAGGATGCAGCAGAGTCATTCAAGGGGTGGGAAGTAGCCACATCCTGTTTCTGGGGGAACAGCAGTGTCTGCAGGGCCAGCGGCGCGGTCCAGTGTTGGGTGTCCAGTGCTGATGTCAGTGGGGAGAGAAGAGTCATCTGCCGCTCCGTGGCGGGGCCAGTGGGTTCTCCAGAGGCCAGGTTTATGGTGTGGTTTTGGCAGCTACCCCCGCTATGGAGAAGCTCTCTGCCTGCTGTGGATTCTGTGACCTACCCAGATCCCGGCATGACTTTTCTTCTGTGTTTAACTCGGCCAGGATAATCTGCTGCAGTTTGCAGCTCTGAAGCTTGACCGTGGATGGAAGCAGGGAGAAGTATGGGGCATGGCTGGCTGCAGGCAGGAGAGCCGGGAGTCCCTGCCCCTGTCAGTGGTGGGGATGGTCATGGCATCCTTCCCACCTGGTGGTCACTGGGGTCCTAAGCAGCCAGAGGCCACTCAGCAGGGGCAGGGTCATAAAGTTACAAAAGCCCTTGGGAGTGCTCTCAGAGGACCCAGTCTTCGAGACAGGAATGTCCTAGGCGGTGTTCCTCCATGAAGAGAGCCATGCAGCTTTAAAACGGAGGCCATCCTTTGGAGCAGGAGGCTGGGCTCATGTCTTGCGGCAATTACCTCACTGTGGGGCTTGTGCGAGTCACTTTTTTTTCTCTGGGCCTCAGTGTCCTCATCTGGAACCCTGGGCTGTGGGCAGATAAGCGGGAGGCTTCTTCTAGCACTAGTGCTTCCAATACGAGCTCCCAGAGCCTCTGAGGTCTCCCCCGCCCCTCCTGCCACCCTACCTAACCCCTGAACTGGGCCACGACTGAGGATCTTTTTCAGGGAACTCAAGATCTATCTCTCCTGGGTCTCCACAGAGGAAGAGAAGGTGGAGGGGGAGAGGGGGAAGGAGGAGAAGGGGGCGCGGCAGGCTGGGCAGCGGCCCGAGTCAGCTAAAGCAGGCACTTTCTGGGAAGCCGCCCCCAGAACCTAGCCCAGTGCAGGCTGAGGAGGCCCCGTCTCCAGCCCGTTTCCCTTGAACTGGAGCCAGACGGTCCTCACGCATTACTCACTGGCGGGGCGGCCCTGGCCCTTGGCCAAGGCAAACAGGCCTCCAGCCTGCCCGGGGCTGGTCGGCCCCAGCTTGGGAGGGAGGGAGGCGCCCACGCCTGGCCCCCGCTGCGGCCAGCATGCCTGCGTCCCCCTGCCAGCCCAACCCTAGGCTGGCTGAGGGGTCAGGTTTTGGCCCAGCCTCCACTGGGGTTGGGCCTAGCCCTTCCCTGAAGAACTGGTGCTACAGAGGGCCTTCCTCCTACCAGTGCCTCCGTCCTCCCGCGTCCTCCAAGGGAGAAGCCATGACTTTCTACCCATGGGGCCAATGCAGTGTCTTCACCCCGTGCCTGCCACCAGCCGCCCCTGGGATAGCAGAGGGGGAAGGAGCCAAGGCCCGTGCCCTCCCCAAGCTCCAGAGCTAAATCTCAGGACAGGATCATCTACAGGAAGTAACTGGTGGTATGGGATGTCCACCAAATATTGCACATTAGAAGGAGTACAGACCGCATAGACCACACAGGCCAGGTCGGCTTTGCGGGAAGTGGGGCCTGGTAGGGCCTTGTAGGATGGGGAAAGTTTGAATAGCCTTCATGGAGGAAGAGAGGAGGGTCTGCGCTGTGAGGGTGGGTCTCGGGCTGGGTTGGGCCTGGAGCCAGGGACAGGGGAAGGAGGGAGGAGTAGGAGAGGAAAGGCAGTGAGGTGAGGAGGGTAAGGCTGGACAGACCCAGTCAGCCTTTGTCCAGAACCCACCTCTCCACCGTTCCAGATAACCATCCACACCCATCTGTCTACCTACCCACCACCCACCCATCCACCTGTCCCTCCATCCAAACTCCAAATATCTATTGAGTACCCACGATGAGCCAGGATCTGTACCAGATATTTTCATGGACTCTATTTTTTAAAAGCTACTTGTTTCTTTTTTAAAAGATTTTATTTATTTATATTTGTTTATTTATTTGAGAGACAGTGAGGGGAGGGACAGAGGGAGAGAGTCTCCAAGCAGACTCCCTGCGGAGTGCAGAGCCCCATGCGGGGTTTGATCCCACGACCCTGAGTTCATGACCTGAGCTGAAACCAAGCCTCAGACGCTTAACCAGCTTGAGCCACCCAGGTGCCCCAATAATGTCGTTTTCTTAGCAGCTTTATAGTGATATAGTTCATATACCATAGAATTCACCCATTTAAAATGTATAATTAGGGACGCGTGGGTGGCTCAGTCGTTAATCGTCTGCCTTCAGCTCAGGTCATGATCTCAGGATCCTGTGATGGAGGCCCGCATCTGGGCTCCCTGCTTGGAGGAAAGCCTGCCTCTCCCTCTCCCACTCCCCCTGCTTGTGTTCCCTCTCTTGCTGTGTTTTTCTCTGTCAAATAAATAAATAAAATCTTTTTTGAAAGTATAATTGAATGGTTTTTAGTATGTTCATATGTGTGCAACCAGCACCATCAATTTTAGAACCTTTCAATCACCCTACAAAGAAATTCTGTACTCTCTAGCTGTTACCCACTTTTCCCAATCCCTTCCCCACCACTGGCCCTCGGTAACACTAATCTTTCTGTCTCTACAGATTTCCCAGTTTGGGTTATTTCCTATAAATGGAATCATACAGTATGTGGTCTTTTGTGACTGATTTCTTTCACTTAATATAATGTTTTCAAGGTTCATCCATGCAGTAGCCTGTATCAACACTTTAACTTTTCTTTTTAGCTCTTAAAAAAATTAATATATTTTGGGAACTCCTGGGTGGCTCAGTCGGTTAAGCTTCTGCCTTCAGCTCAGGTTGTGATCCCAGGGTCCTGGGATCGAGCCCCACATCAGGCTCCCTGCTCAGTGGGGAGCCTGCTTCTCTCCCTCCCTCTGCCTCTCCTTCAGGTTGTGTTCTCTGGCTCACTCTCTCTCTCTCAAATAAATACATAAAATCTTTTAAAAAAGTAATATATTTTTAAGAGGAATTTTAATTTCACAGCAAAACTGAGTGGAAGGTCCAAAGTTGCCACCCACCCTACCCGCCCCGCGGACAGACTCCCCTACCATCCCACATATCCATACCCATGCGGTACAGGGTGGCACTGGATTGTTATAATCAATGAACCAATATTGACACATCATTATCAACTAAAGTCCGTAGTTTATATTAAGGTATAGTGATTTTGGCTAAAAGTCTGTCATCGTATAGATATACCCCATTTCATTTATTTGTTTCTCAGTTGATGGGCATTTTGGTTGTTTGCATTTTCTTCATATAGTGAATAATGCTGCCGTAAACATCTGTGTATGAGTTTCTTTATGACGATATGTTTTCATTTCCCTTTATATATATATGCCCAGGAGTAGTAGTTCAGGGTCATCTGGTAACTCTATGTTTAATATTTTGAGGGGCTGCCAAACTTGTTTCCAAAGTGGCTGCACCATGTTCCATTCCCACAACAACGGATGAGAGCTCTGATTTCTCCACATTCTCATCATTATCCAGCTTTTTGAATCTAGACATCCAAGAAACTATGAAATGGTATCTCATTGTGGTTTTGATTTGCATTTCTCTGATGACTAATGATGTTGAGCGTCATTTCATGTACTTTTGGCCATTTGTACATTTTCCTTGGAAAAATATCTACTCATCTCCTTGGCCTATTTTTATTTATTTATTTTTTAAAAAGATTTTTATTTGTTTGAGAGAGGGAGAGAACACGAGCATGGGGGAGGAGCAAAGGGAGAAGTAGGCTCCCCACTGAGCAGGGAGCCCACTGCAGGGCTCGGGCTCAATCCCAGGACCTGACCTGATCATGACCTGAGCTGAAGACGGACGTTTAATCAAGGCGCCCCCTCCTTGACCCATTTTTTTTTTTTAAAGATTTTATTTATTTGACAGTGGTCAAATAAATAGAGAGAGAGAGAGGAGGAAGCAGGCTCCCTGCTGAGCAGAGAGCACGATACGGGGCTTGATCCCAGGACCCTGAGATCATGACCTGAGCTGAAGGCAGAGGCTTAACCCACTGAGCCACCCAGGCACCCCATCCTTGACCCATTTTTAAATTCAATTATTTGTCCTTTTATTATTGAGTTGTAAGAGTTCTCTATGTGTTCTGGATGCAAATCCCTTATTAGATATATGATTTTCAGATATTTTCTCTGATTTTCTCTGATTCTGTGTGTTGTTCTTTAACATTATTGATGGTGTCTTTTGAAATATGAAAGTTTTCAATTCTGTTGAAGATCAATGCATCTATTGGACTTCTGTTGAAGTTCAATGTATCTAGATATGTACCTAGATATCTAGGCATATATAATAATCTTTTGAAATTTCAATGTCATGAAGGTTTACCTTATAAGTTTCTTCTAAAAATTTTATAACTTTAACGCTTCCATTCAGGTCTTTCATCCATTTTGAGTTAATTTATATCTATGGTGTGAGGTAATGGTCGAACTTCCTGTGTGTGGATGTCCAGTTGTCTGGGCACTATTTGTCGAAAAACCATTCTTCCTTCTCCATTGGATGGTCTTGGCACCCTTGTCAGCAATCAGTTGACTATAGATGGGTGAGTTTATGTCTGGACTCTCAATTCTGTCCCATTGACCTATGTGCCTTGTGCCAGGACCACACTGTCTCAGTTACTGTCGTTTTGAAGTAAATTTTGAAGTCAGAAAGTGTGAGTCCTCCTACCTTGTCCTTTTCAGGATTGTTTTGGCTATTCTTGGTCTGTTGTAATTCCATCTGAATTTGAGAATTAGCTTGTCAATCTTTACAAGGAGCTCAGCTGGTGTTCTAATAGGAATTGCCCTGAATCTGTAGATGCATTTATTTGTTTATTATAAAGTTTTTTTTTAAAGATTTTATTTATTTACTTGACAGAGAGAGATCACAAGTAGGCAGAGAAAGAGGGGGAATCAGGCTCCTCGCCAAGCAGAGAGCCTGATGTGGGGCTCGATCCCAGGACCCTGAGATCATGACCTGAGCTGAAGGCAGAGACTTTAACCCACTGAGCCACCCAGGCACCCTGTAGATGCATTTAGTGGGGACTGCCATCCTAACATTAAGTCTCCTGACCCGTAAACTTTAGATAGTCTTGAGAGCTTGTTTGGAGGTCCTACCAGGGGAGTGCAGCTCCTCGTATACCCTTGACCGAAGAACAGTCCTCTTCTCTCTCAGGGACGGTTGTCCTCTTCACTGGAGTGCACAGCTTCGGGAGGGAAGCACATGGAGCCGTGAGGGAGGAAGGGGACACCCGCTACCCAGCCAGATCTGCCAAATCAATGCTGGCGCTCAATGGGGTGACAATGTCGTGGCCAGATCACCCTCACATCCAAACTTGGTATATTCTTCCAATTCTCTGGTTCTTTTAAAATTTATTTCAAAGGTTTGTAGTTTTTGGAGTATAAGTGTTGCACTTCTTTTATTAAATTGATTGCTAAGTATTTCATTTTTTTTTTTAAATGCTATTGGAAATAGAATTGTTTAGGGCTCCCGGCTGACTCAGTCAGAAGAGTATGCAACTCTTGATCTCAGGGTCCTGAGTTCGAGCTCCCTGTTGAGTGTAGAGATCACTTAAATAAATGAAAAACTTTAAAAAAAAAAAAAAGGAAATAGAATTGTTTTCTTAATTTCATTTTTGGATTGCCCAGGGATTTGCAAACAAATGTGTATTCTGTTCAGCACTGCACAAGGTGCTGGGGACACAGCAGCAAGCGTGTTATGAGGATGAATGAGACAATACACAAAAGCACAATAATGTACTTTGTATTACTGCTTTTCCTGCCTCTCCCCTTTTCTTTTCTTCTTTTTTTTAAGATTTTATTTATTTATTTGACAGACAGAGATCACAAGTAGGCAGAGAGGCAGGCACGGGGGGGGGGGGAGCAGGCTCCCCGATGAGCAGAGAGCCTGATTCGGGGCTTGATCCCAGGACCCTGGGATCATGACCTGAGCCGAAGGCAGAGGCTTAACCCACTGAGCCACCCAGGTGCCCCTCCCCTTTTCTTTAAGCATAGCATATGAAGACCTCCTGCAGAGACAGGAGGGAGCTCTTTAATACAAGAAGAGGAGTCTTGTGAGTTGGTGATGCACCTTCAAGCCGTGGGAGGGCTGAACATTTACAAGGGAGGCAGCCACACCTACTCTGGGTGGACTCCAGGGAAGCAGAGGGAGTGCTTCTGGGAAATGGGCATCCTTGGGAGGCCAGAGGGAGGGAGCCAAGCTGAGGAGCCCGAGGGAGGCCTGCTCTACCTGTAAAGGGTTCCCGCAGGAAGCAGCCTTAATCTTACCCCTGAGCTGGGCTTCTTCCTCCCTGGGTTTTCATCTTTCGTCTTGCGGCTTCTCCTCAATTTCACACCCCTTTGGAGTGTCTTCTTGTTTTTTTTTTTTTTTTTTTTTTTTGTTTGTTTGTTTTTTTAAAGATTTTATTTATCTATTTGACAGACAGAGATCACAAGTAGGCAGAGAGGCAAGCAGAGAGAGAGAGAGAGAGAGAGAAGCAGGCTTCCTGCGGAGCAGGGAGCCCGATGCGGGGCTCGATCCCAGGACCCTGAGATCATGACCCGAGCCGAAGGCAGCAGCCCAAACCACTGAGCCACCCAGGCGCCCCTGTCTTCTTGTTTTTGACGCATGTCTCCTGCTGCCATATTTCCCTCCCACCCCTTCATGCCTCTCTAGCAGGATCTGTCGGGGACCCTTGGATTGTGCCAGACCCTGTCCATCAGACTGGATGGAGAGAAGGAAAGGTGCCTCTTTCTCTGCTGCCTCCCCCTAGAAGCAACAAGCCAGCAGCGGGGAGATGTCTCATGGCACCTGCTGGCTTTTTCTGCATCTGCTTTCAGGCCGGGCCCCTCTCCCTGACCCACTGCCTCCCAAGCGGAAGAGTGGCTGGAGGCCTGGCCCGGCAGGAGCCTGCACCCTGAGACAGCCAGAGCTGGTTCCAGCATCTCTCTCCGTCTGTACAGGACCTCTTCCTCCTGCCTGCAGTCTGAAAGGCCCCAACAGGTTCCTCATGTCAAGCTCTTTCCTCTCCAGTTCAGGCCCCCATGGTTCCCAGAGGCAAACTGACAGTCCTTAGCCTCACATCTGTCCACCACAGATCTGTCTATACCAGAGCCTTCATACCCACTCCCCCATGTCATAGGCCAAACCACAGAAGGCTGACTGAGGCCCAACTGTGGGTAAACGGTCCTGGGCCTAGAGTAGGCTGGGGATGAAGATATTGCTGTTCTGCTTTCCATGTAAGGCCCTGCACGTGAGATGACTGGATGTCATGCATGGGGCTGTGACCCCATTGGAGAAAAGGGGTCAATGTGGGTTTCAGGGCTGGTGGGGGCAGGGCTTGGTGCAGGATGTCCCATGTCCTTGGGGCTAGTGGAATGTGGCTAAGTACTTTGGGACCCTCTGAGAGGGAGATGGCTTCAGTGTTGTGGATAGGCAGACAGAGCTGCCCACAAGGAGGGTCCTGGCTATAGGGATGAAGTGAGATGCCAAATGTGTGGACTGCAGCCTCAGCTTGGGTGAAAATCACCTGCTGATCAGCTGTGTGACCTTCAGGAAGTTACTTAACTTCTCTGGGCTTCAGTTTATTCAGTGGTAAAATGGAATAAGAATTATAGACCTTACCTTAGGCGCTATGTCTTAGAGCAGGGTTTCTCAGGCTCAACACTATGGGCTATTGCGGCTGGACAGTTCTTCCTGGTGAGGGGCTGTCCTCTGCACCATAGGATGTTTAACAACATCCTGGCCTCTACTCACAGATCCCAGGAGCATGCCCTGCCCTAAGCCATGACACCTGAAAATGTCTCCAGTTATCGCCAGAAGTCCCCTGATGACAAAATTGACCAAGAAGTGATGGCTTAGAGGGTTAGGTAGGACTCAGAGGTATTAATATAGTCCATGTACTGAGGACCGTGCCCAGCCCCCAAGCAGCACTCAAGAATTCTTATATGTTATCACTGCAAGCAGGAGACAGAGGCAAAAATACAAAAAAACAAAGTCAAAACAAGAAGGTGTCTAATATTCTTATGCTGGGGAGTAAGTTCTGGGGTAGAGAAGAGCAGAAACTGTATTTTATTTATTCATTTATGTATTTATTTTTAAAAAGATTTTATTTATTTATTTGACAAACAGAGATAACAAGTAGCCAGAGAGGCAGGCAGAGAGAGAGAGAGAGAGAGAAGGAAGCAGGCTCTCTGTTCAGCAGAGCAGATGCGGGGCTCAATCCCAGGACCCTGAGATCATGACCTGAGCTGAAGGCAGAGGCTTTAATCCACTGAGCCACCCAGGCACCCCCAGAAACTGTATTTTAAAACTTACTGGCTGGAGAAACGCCTCCGTTCTTGGGTCTTTTAACCAGAGCATGGATCTGGAGCCCCACCATGGGGGGAAGGGGAGGGATGCTGGAGCCCCTGGGGACACAGGGAAGGGGGTACTCAGCTCTGCCTGGCTTCTGGGGCCTGGACTGGACTTAGCGAATAGCTCATATACTTCACTCTCCAGGCTCCGAGGCCAGAGCGAGTAGCCGCAGGTCTGGTGGTCCGGCAGACGCTGTGGGCACAGACCCGGAGAAGGAGGCAGGAGCATGTGCAGTGGTTTGACTGAGCTTCCGACTGAGAGAGAAGGAGGAATGGCCCCGAGCGGGGAGCCGGCGGCGAGGGTGGGGGAGTTGATCAGGCAAAGGCCCAAAGAAGGTAATTTCCGGATGTGCTAGAGAGTTAGAGGGGTGGGTTGGGGACCCTTGGGAGAGCCTTCGAGTTCCAGGTTAGAGACCTGGGAGCTCACTCTTCTCCATTCTTGAAGCATTTTGAGAGAGGTCCAGAGAGCCCCAGGTTGGCCGCTGGAAGACAAGGAGCTTGGGTCTGTCTGGGCTCCACAGGCCTGCCCTGTCAGGGCTCCGGGTGAGCCCTTTAGGCAGGATCCATGCTTGGGCTCCTCTTTCTGCCCATGAGGCCCTATGGGGCTGCCCAGGCAACGCCCTGGCCTGACTCATCTCTCACCTCTGTGTGATGCTCCACCTCAGTCTCCCCAGCAGAGAAATGGGATGATCCGCCCACCTCCCACAGCCCTTCCTCCACTTGGGCGTCATTGAACTCGCCTCGGATTGCTTTGAACTGCATGGCGGTCAGACAGCTGAGCAGGAGGAGCAGCATGGTGGCCCCTTTGCTCTTGGAACAAACACCAGGCCTAACCTTCAGGCATGCACGTTAATTAGGTTCCCCAAGGAAGAGCCGGGGACCTCCTGGGCCTGGAGCAGGGCCAGTCAGCAAGAAGCCAAGCCTGTGTGGGCATCTCCTCCTCACCTCCATCTTGGCCACTCCCCTCGGCTGGGGCTCTGCGCTCTTGCCTGGGGCACCAGGAGGACAGTGCCTGGGCAGGGCCTCACCCACGGGGTTGTTAAAACCACCTGGGCCAGGCTGGGCCATGGGGGAATGAGCTCACAAAGTCACTCCCGTCTGAGAGGCCAGGTTCAGCCACCGGTGTGGAGCCTGGCATGGAGAGGTCGGCCAAGGCTGTCCAGCTCTCGGAAACTCAGTCTCCAGATTCAAGCTGTCATCCCCATGGCGCCAGAGAGAAGTTGGCAAATGTGATCTGGCTTTCTGGGCGCTGCCTGCTCCTTGGCCCCTGGGCCACCCGTCACGGAGAGGGTGGGTGGTCCAGCCGAGGCCCATATGGGGCCCCAGCAGAGGGCCAGGATTCCAGTCTATGCTGCAGGATCATCCGGGGCTCGGAGCCCAGCCAGGGGGGGTCACCTTGAGCAGGTCCCCTGCCTCCTCGAACCCCCATTTCCACCGGGGCCAGTGGGAGTCACAAGTTTTGTGCTCTTTTCCTTCAGGGCAGTTGTGGGATCAAATGAGATCACGGAGATAATAGAGAATAGGAAAGAAAAAAGCTCAGCACACACGTAAGTGGTTGCTATTGTCAAGGCTGTTATTATTAGCTTCTGGCCAACCCCTCTCCGAACAGAGCACTCCCAGCAGCGTCTCAGCCCTAGCTGGGAGCCCCAGGGGGTGCCAGGCTGCCTGCACCCTGCCAGGACCCTTGCTGGACCCCAAAGCTCTCTTCAGGGGCTCCTTGGAGGTCCAGAGCCTCAGCTGCTCCCAGTCTTCCAGCACAGGCCCCTAGGGGTAGAGGAGGAAGAGGAGAAGGGCCTGGGCCTCTCTGGGGTGGGTTCCCTCTGGGCGCTGCTAATGTCACACGGGAACCCACATACTCCCAAATACACACACATGTTCACACATGGACACATCCCAGGCACATAAACCAGCACCTGTGGGCATTCCCCCCTAGATCTTGATCAACACACATATCTCTTACAGACCTTCTCCAAAGCAAATTCCATTGTCATCTCCTTCCATCTGGAGGCCCATGGGGCAGGCAGGGATATTATTACCTGGGTGGTGGTGGTGGTGGTTATGATCGACCTTCGAAAAGTCTCGACTAGGCAGAAAACATCAAACAGCGGCCAGCAGCTTCAGATAGCAGAGGCGACAGGCCCTTTGGGGCCCTTTCCAGTGCAGACCTGCCTCCTTGTTTGCAAAAATGACTTATTATTAATCTGTGATTGAAACTATAATTATGCCATCACCGTGTCAACAAGCTGCAACATGGTGAGGCCTGGCAGCGCCGTCTGGAAATGGGCTCTTACCCTCCGCCACGACCATGCTGGCATCTTCCCCGTCCCACGGAAGGGGCCACGCACACACCTGCCAGACTTGGGGCCCACATCCTGCCTGGGTGCCCGGCGCGTGCGTGCGTGTCTGGCGAGGGGAGGTGCAGTCCCTGTGTGCTTCTGAGAGGAGAGCAGCCTTCAGGGGACCCCAGGAGCTGCAGGGCCCCAGCCCGTGGCTCCAGGAGGGGGATTCAAACGTCAGAATGTGCTTCAGAGCATTCGGGCTGACAGGCCAGATCCCCCAGGCTCTTCCTTTCTCAGCATGGTGGGCCTGCCCTCAGCACACTGCCCAGACCCAGGGCCTGGCCTTCCAGCCCTGTTCCTGCCCCTGGTGGGCCTTGAGGTGTGGCTGGGCAAAGTCCCGCTCCTAAGCTGCGTTCAGCTCTTAATGGCTAACTTTTATTGACCACTTACTACAGACCAAATCTGGTGAAAATAATTTGCGTTCGTGATCTCATTTAATTTTTTTAAAAAGATTTTTATTTATTTATTTGATAGAGATCACAAGTAGGCTGAGAGGCAGGCAGATAGAGAGGAGGAAGCAGGCTCCCTGCTGAGCAGAGAGCCCAATGCAGAGCTCGATCCCAGGACCCTGAGATCACAACCTAAGCCGAAGGCAGAAGCTTAACCCACTGAGTCACCCAGGTGCCCCTCTCATTTAATTTTTTGAAACTGTATCAGTTCCAAATAAAGTAAATATTTTTTTTTAAAGATTTTATTTATTTATTTGACAGAGAGAGATCACAAGTAGGCAGAGAGGCAGGCAGAGAGAGAGAGGAGGAAGCAGGCTCCCTGCTGAGCAGAGAGCCCGATGCGGGACTCGATCCCAGGACCCTGAGATCATGACCTGAGCTGAAGGCAGCGGCTTAACCCACTGAGCCACCCAGGCACCCTAAAGTAAATATTAATATAAGCTTTACAGATGAGGCAAGGGTAGCTCAGTGGAGTTAGGTGGTCTGCCCAGGTCCTGCAGAACTGGGGTTTAAAGCCAAATGCTCTGACTGCCAGACCCCCCGTCCCAGCTCACACCCCTCTGGCAGGCCTGGGGGTTGGAGTGCCCTGGCTGGCGCCACTCTGCCTGGCTGTCTACGGCCTTGTGTATTGGAGCTGCTCAGGAGATTGTCAACGAATAAAGGAATGAGGTGAAGGTCAAAAGTTTGGTATTGGCAGTTTAGGACTGGCCTGAAAGACAGGAACTTTCCAGAATCTGTGGTGACCTATAGACTCAGGTTTTGGCTCTTCTTAGAGACACTCTACCTGCAGGTGCTTCTGGGTCTGGGAGGGCTCCTTTGGTGCCGAAGACCACTTCTTTGGTGCATAGTGGGCCCTGCTCTGAGCAGCTGAAGAAATGAACCCCAGTGGCCTGGAGGGCAAGGGCTGTGTGTGCGTGCGTGCGTGTGTGTGTGTGTGTGTGTGTGTGTGTGAGAGAGAGAGATAGAGAGAGAGAGAGAGAGACATATCCTCAAACTTGTGGGTATGATTTCTAGAGGCAGCAGAGAAGGTCGCGGAGCTCGCTAGCAGCCGTGCTGAGATGAGAATCCAGAGTTCCTAACCTCTTCTACGCCGGTATCAGACAGGGTGGATGCCAGGCCCTGTGGCCAGTCAGGGTAGGGGCAACTCTGGTGGGCTGGTCAGAGCACTCGGCTGTTTTATATCCATCTGGAGGGAGACCACAGACCCTGTGACTACATGCATTCACCTCTTTTTTTTTTTTTTTTTTTTAAGATTTTATTTATTTGACAGAGAGAGAGACACAGTGAGAGAAGGAATATAAGCAGGGAATATAAGGAGAGGGAGAAGCAGGCTCCCTGTCTTCCCACCCCCCAAGCAAGGAGCCTGATGCGGGGCTTGATCCCAGCACCCTGGGACCATGACCTGAGCAGAAGACCGATGCTTAACGACGGAGCCACGCAGGCGCCCCCATTCATCCTCCTCTTGCCAGCCTCCAGGGTCGTAGGAAGGAACAATGGGTAGGAGGACTACATTTGGGGCGAAGAATTACAGAGGAAAGAGAAAGGGCTTCGGAGTAAGATGGGAGCTGGGTTCAAATGCTGCCTCACGTTCTAACTAAGTGTTCTTGGGTAGAGTAAGTTTTCTGAGCCTCAATTTCTTTATCTGCCAAACGGCGATAGTAAGGCCTGCCCCACAGGTTCTGGTGGGATACAATGAAGCGTCCCTAGGATGGGACAGATCCTATACATCCAGGGAGGACAGGTGTGCTGCCTGGATTGCTCCGTAAACCACATTCCATGCAGGCTCGAAATTTCTGTGGCCTGACCCAGTCGCCCACCGCAAGGTGGATTTCAGTCTGGAAACACAGTCCCTCCCCCCTAGGACTCCTCCTTCCCCAGAAGGCCACTGTTCCTCACATCATGCCTCCTGAGCATCTCAATCCCCTGCCTGGCTTGACCCACCCAAAGCCCTGCTGTTTCATTATTTGACTTAAGGCTTAATGCAACCCCTTTTTTTTGGGGCCTAGGCAGCTTGCCAACATGGTTTCGATAGAAATGTGCCTGTTCATTTGTTGACTCATTCATTCGTTCAACAGGCGGTGACTGCGCAGACGCAGGGAAAAAGAGAAGGCAGGGCTCCAGGCGGGCTCTGTGGGAGCAGGAGCTGATCCTGGGATGCAGGGGGGAGGTCAGGCAGCTAAGGGTGCCCGGAATCACGCAGGCATAAGAAGCATTCGGAGAAGAGAGGCAAGAAGGAGGGAGGGGCTGCCCTGACACCACCCGGTTCGGTTTAAGGTTTAATCGATCCCACAGTGAGGCTGCGGGAGTGGTCGTGAACAAGGCAGAGAAGCCAGCCAGGCTAGGGAGATGTTTCGCAGTGAACAGTTCTCTCTGGACATTATTTACAACATGTAGAGCCAAGGAGGGTCCCCGAGTGCAACCATTGTGGCTGTCTGAGGCTCAAATCTGCCAGGTCTGGGTGGGCTGGGCTGGGCTGGGCATGGCTCTGGTGGTCTGGGAACAAGACACGGGCTAAGGCCTAAGACATTCGTTGGGTAAGAGGGAGGGTGCTGAGCCTGGTGGGGGTGGGAGAGGGCAGGTAGATGGGGGCCTACCACCTCTGCTGGGTAGAGGGAGAGCGTGAGCAGGGGTGCTCTATGCCCAGGCTGGCCTGGGAAGCAAGTCGCTGGAGGTTCAAGGAGACATCTGGTGTCTGAGCCAGCCAAAGGGAGCCAGGGGGTCAGAGGGCTGGCCCTCCCTGGGGAGTGCAGGCTCGCGCAGGGGGAACGCAGGGAGCCAGTTCTTTCTCAGGCCAGTGCAGGCCCAGGCTGGTGTGGCCCTGGCTTTCCTTCCATCCCCCTCCCTGTCTGGCCTTCAGAGCCCCTGGACCTCTGGTGCACAGGACCTTTGGGCTTCCATGGGGGCCTGGAAAGCCTGCACTGGGCCTCAGAGGAGGCTCACATCTGCCTTCTACAGGAGAAAGAAACTCCTCCCAGCCTCCACCAGGCCTCCCAAACCAATGCCCCTTACCCTCGCTTACAGAGGCAGGGACTTTAGAGACTGGAATCTGTGCCCGGAGAGGGAAAGGACCTGCCCAAGGTCACACAGCCTGGGAGAGGCAGAGCAGAGACTTGGCTGTGCTCCAGGGGCAGGTACCCTCCTGAACAGACTTCTGTTTTCACAGGGAAGCCCGGGGCTGCCTCAGAGGCCTTGCAGGAGATCTCCCAGTCCACAGCTGGCTTAGCCTCACTGGTTAGGAGGACCACCCGAGCAGGGAGGGATTCCCGGTGTCCTTGGGAGTGGAGCAGGAACCAAGGGTAGGCTGGGGTGGCCGTGTAAACCCGATTCTCCTCAGAACATGGCAAATCCTGGGCCATGGCCATGGCCGTGTCCCTGAAGGCGGCGGTTCCGTGTGTTCACCTGGTTTCCTAAGCTTGGAGTTGCCAGAAGGCCTCCTACACTTCCCAGCCTCCAGCCTGAGGCCTAGCACAGAGCAAGGCACCCCGCGGGGGCCAGACAGGCAGTGGTGGGGAAGCCCCTCCAGAGCTTTGCAGGGGAGGAAACAGACTTTGAGACCAGTCACACACAGCAGGTCTCAGGGATGGGTTGGGGCAGGGCTGCCTCTCTGGGGGCATCTCTCAGCCTGTGGGGGATGGGGTAGGGCAGAGTCACAGTGTTTTGTGGAGATCTGTCTGTAATGCTGCGACTTGGGGCAAAACATTTCACATCGCTGGGCTCAGTTTCCTCATCAGTCCTCTGAGGACCGTTGCGTTGTCCCCGTCTTGCTCTCAGGAGTGTCGAGGCACTCTCTGCGGCACATGCTCTCCCTGCAGCCTGGGCCTGCTGCTCCTCGTCCGGTCAGGGCCAAGGGCGAGGGCTCCTCCGGCCTCTCCTGCCCCAGGAGCGCTGTTCATGGACGCTCGTCTTATTCCCACAGGGTTGGGAAGACAGGGGTGAGGGTTCTCGACTCCTCTGGTCCCAGGTCCTCCCTCCCGTTCTGACAGGGGCAAATTTTTTTTTTAATAGATTTAGATTACTTCAATAATCTTATTATTTTTTAAAAATATTTTGTTTATTTATTTGACAGAGAGAGACACAGGGAGAGAGGGAACACAAGCAGGGGGAGTGAGAGAGGGAGCAGCAGGATTCCCCCTGAGCAGGGAGCCTGATGTGGCGCTCGATCCCAGGACTCTCCTGGGATCATGACCTGAGCCGAAGGCAGAAGCTTAACAACTGAGCCACCCAGGCGCCCGAGGGGTAACCTTTATAGAGAGGTGGGGCCCATGTCCCCCAGACTCTGTGATCTTGGGGTGGGCAGGTCTAGTCCTTGATACGGATGCCCCCTGCTTGGTGGAGTGCCAGGCCTCAGACAGCTGTCCAGTCCTGCTCACCTGCCCTGCGGAAACGTGTGTATGAAGAACAGACGGGAACACTTACGCAGGCTCGGGAGGCCGAGCAGACAGGCGATAAGCTTAATTAATAGAATCAGGACACATAAGTCTCTCCCTGCCCCCATGGTAGCAGGCTGTGCCAAGGGCTGGCTTGGCATTCTGGAGAGTTATCCATCAATCCAGAGACTTCTGTGTGCTCAGCCCGTGCTAAGGGAGGCAGGAGGCAAGCCAGGCCTCTTGGGAGCTCCATGCCAAGCGGGGGTAAGATGTCTAAATCCTTTAAGTGTCTTCCTGGCTGGTGGGATTCTAAAAGGCAACGACATTCCAAAGAGGAGGGAGAGGGCTGTGTGGCTGAAAGCCAGGAAGGCTTCCCAGAGGAGGTGGTCACCAGTCTCAGGGATGTTCTGAGAGGAAATGACAAGGAGGTGTAGAAAGAAGGAGGAGAGAAGAAATGGGAGAGAAGGAGAGAGAGGTCTGTTGGTCCCCTGACAGCAGGGGAAACCCCTGGGGGCACTGCTTGCTTTCCTTAGTTGAGAACCCCTGTGTCAGCCTCAGGGGGTAGAGGGGAACCCAAGTGCTGATGTCTAGTTGCCTGGCTAGTCGCTTTGTTCATAATGAACTCCTCACTACTTCCCCCTGGAACTAACTGACACCCAGTGTTAGTTAGGGTCTCCTCCCTGGGTGGGTGTTCGATTGCCAAGGAAAGAGAGGCAGAGAAAGGCTGACCCAGGCAATCTTTGGCCCCACAGGAGGAAGGAGGAGGCCAGGGCTGGATCTGGGCCTCCTGCTCTAGTATCCCAACTACGGGAGCAGAACTGACCCAGGGCCCTGGGGGCTGCCTACTGGAATCATGGCTGCGAGGCCCACAGGCTGCTCCCAGTTTGGCGGGAGATACCGAGGCAGGCCCGTGCTGGGAGACACGCAGCTGTCAGTGTCTGGCTTCGGCTCTAGGACTCCCGATGACCTGGCTGAGCCTTCCTTAGACTCCACAGTGGTCTAGGACTCTTCCACCCCCCGATTTCTTCCCATCTCTCACTTGGAGTCCGATGTGTACCCCGATATAAGGGCTCTCTCACACTTTCCCATCGTTTCTTTCAGACATAATCCTGTCTCGGGATCTGAGGACCCTGACCTGGGTCAGAACTTGTCCCTCCGGCTTTCTCTCCTGTCGCTCTGGACACGGCGCAGCCACCCTGGTTGGTGGCATCACGATGGTCCCATTCTAGAGATGAGGCCCGGGGAGGAGCGTGGGTCGGCCTCCCCCAGATGCGGAGCTGGTGACAACCTGTGGGAATGCCCTCCCCGTCTGTCCTCTCTCCTTGCTAGCTCTCATCGGGGTAATGAGCAGTGGCAAGGGCCGGCGGTAGTCCATGAGGAAGGGGACAGGAGGCATCTTCCCAGGCTCTCCCTGAGGGGCGGGGGCTAGCCCGGGGACCCCTGGTCCCACCTCAGCCTCTCTGACCAAGCCCAGCTGCTTCTCCCATAAAAGCTAAATTTACTCTTTTAACAAGTCCAGCACTGCATTAAAACCCAGAGGAATGCTTGGAAGGGGAGGATCACCCAAGGCCAGTGAGTCAGGACAGCCATGCACAGCCTGCTGGGTTGTGGGGCAGGGGGAGGGGCGCAGCACTGCCTCCCAGAGAGAGAGGAGGAGGCCCCATACACCCTGTCTCCTCCTCCTGGGGGGTGGGGTGCCCAGAGCTCCTCGTGGGTGGCGGGTGGCGTGAGCCCTGGGCTGCGCGGCCCGGAGTGACTCTCCCTGAGTCGGCTGTAGGACGCAAGTTCTCTGTGTGACCCGAGGACGTGTGGCTTTCCTCATTGGTGCTGGGTGTTCGCCCAGCTTCATGTTTGGAGACTGAGCCCCAGAAGAGACAACTGTGGTGACTAGGGCTTCCCACTGCCACTGAGAGCCGGCCTTCAGGAGTCCCGTCTCTGCTCTGGACCTGCTCTGGACTTGCACTGGACTTGCGGACACTAACAGAGGCTAACTCACATCCCTCTTTTTCTCCATCCTGAAAGGAGTCCAGCTTTCTAGAATTATCCATCGTCACCCTGATGCTCACCTCTTCTGGACATCCCTGATCTGACTCAGTCTCCTGCCTTCCTTGGTCTCTGCAATTCCAGATTTGCTGTTACAAGTGTGCCTGGAGCCTCAGCCTCTGGAGTGAATGTCCCGTGGCCCCTGCTTTCCACCAGCCCCTCAGCCTCTTGGGACTTTCCATGGGGTTGCCCAGGGTCCAAGTCTCGGTTCCTTGACTGCCTCACCTCCTGCACGCCCATCCTCCTCAGGCAGCCCAGGGGCATAGCGTGACTTGGTCTCAGGCCTTGCTTTCTCTGACCACCCCGCCCAGCCTCCAGGCTTCCAGCTCAACAGCTACAATTTTCCAACCTCCCCATTCCTGGCTTCTCTCTTTCTTTCTTGTACATCTTTGGAGAATCCCGACCTTTCCAAATAGTTAAAATTTGCCAGAGAAAATCCAATAGCTGCGCCAATTGGGCACATCGTAAGACTTCCAAGAGGGACTCGTCATTGCCTGGAAGGTCTTCTGAGCTTTCTGGGAACTGTGCTGTCCTTCAGGCTTCACACTTCCTCAACCCTCCCACCCCTGCCCACGCTCAGTTGTTGACTTTGCCTCGTGCTTCAAGCAGAACGTCCTTCCTGCTTCCACAGCATTCTCAAAACTGCCCTGTCCTTTCTGTCACTCCACCATCAGAGGGGAATCCTGCTGGCCCCTTTCAGCCCCCCCACCCGGGCCCTTCCTGGCCCTTGGCCCAGTAGGTGAATGGTGTTTGCTTGTGCATTATCACTGGAAAACTACTTTCTGGCACAAAGTACGTGCTCAATACAAAGCTTTTCAATGCATAAACGAATATGTATCAGGGACAGTTAGGTTACTCTAATAACACTTTCAAATTGCAAAATTAATTTGGAATGCACTCACCGGGAGAAGTGCAACACGAGAGGATAGTAAAAAGAGGAAAAGGCAGAAGTCGACCAGAATTCCACTGTTCATGAATTTAACTACTGTCAACACTTTGGTATTTACGCCTTTGAAAGGCTTCTACACAGTTTCTTCTTCACAAAATGGTACTTGGCTGGATTACGACTTAACAATTGGTTGTGAACATTTCCCTAAATCTTGAAATATTTTTCTACGTGTTTTTAATAATCGCACTGTATCCCACTGTGTGGATGACTTTCATTGACTTAACCCCTTCCCTCACCATGAATATCTGATACTATCTCCATATTTTTAATTTTTCCCATTTGGTTAGTGTCTTTATATACAAATATATGTGCATACGTTGTTTTTCCTGTGGTTGGATTCCTAAGTGGACTTGTGGGTCAAAGGGTATGCATATTTTCAGGCTTTTGATTTATGTTATTAAATCACAAGAGACAATTTGCTTTGGAAACCAAAGAAACACAAACACGATCTCGTATTTTGCCAAACATAACAAACCCTTTTCTGAAGCTCTGGAAGTTTCCACCCCACCCCCACCTTGTCTTAGCCAACATCATCCTTTCTTTCAGGGTTTACTTGACTGTCACCTTCCCGGAGAGGTCTTTGTGCCTCCCCCCATATGCAATGGCATCTGTCCTCTCGGGCTGCCTCTGCGTGTCCTTTTATAGAGTTATTTTTCTCAACTGCCCAAGCACCTCTCGCAGGTTTTGTGTCTGTTTATGCCTGTCTCTTTCCAGATCCCCAAGAGTATGGACTTGGTCTGTTTCTTTCATCTCGTGCTCCAGTGCCTTTGTCATGCTCGCAGTTAATGCTCCAGAGACATTCTGTGAGTGAGCGCCTAGGGTTTGACACTTCTGGTCTCAGCGTCAGAATGAAGGTAATAGTCAGGGCCCCAGAGAAGCTGTCTTCAGCAATAGAGAGAATTGATAGATGAGAAATAAGAACACAAAGTGACTTCTTAGTGAAGTCAGGGTCATGTCGGGGGACACAATTCAGCTGGGACCGTCAAGGAAGTTCCCCTGTGAGTGATATTTGAGCTGAGACCTGAAGTAGGAGTAGGACATGAAAAGGGTGGGGACAGGCACCTCCTAGGTTCATGGAACAGCATGGAAAAAGGCTTGAGGTAGGAAAGAGATCTGTCAGTTATGAAATCAAAAGAAGGCCGGTGATTTGATGAGGGTGGTCAGCAAGGTAAGAGCCACAGGTGGGCCTTGGGGAGATCACCCACGTACTGTGGGTCAAGAGGCCTGAGGAAGAATCCCCTACCCATAGCCTCTCCTCAAAGGCCTGTCTGTGCCTGAAGGCCTACCAACCCAGAACCTTCCCTAGTAGTTAAGTGTTGTCTCTTCCCTGCACTGCTCCCTCTGGAAGCAAACATTCTGAAGGACTTCCGGGGCATAACTGAATATATCACATGCTTCTCTCAGCTGGGGCGGGGGATCTAGAGTGAAGACATTTCCACGGAGTAAGAGCTCTAGTGCTAGAGAAATCCAAGAGAAGTCAGCTCCTGAAGACCAAACAAAGCCATTGGTTTCTCTCTCACTTGCGGTAGGCCCACTGGATACCTTGCACATAAACCACCTCCTTCAATCCTCATGATAAGGTTACACCATTTTTTAAAAAGATATTTTATTTACTTATTTGACAGAGAGAGAGAGCACAGGTTGGGGACAGGAGAGGGAGAAGCAGGCTCCCCACTGAGCTGGAAGCCTAATGTAGGTCTCGATCCCACAACCCCAGGGTCACACTCTGAGCTGAAGGCAGATGCTTAACCGACTGAGCCACCCAGGTGCCCTCCCTCCGCCCTCTGCCTCCACTGCCATGACACGATTTTTATAGAGAATGAAACAGCCTCAGAGAGGTTACGTGACAGGGCTAAGGGCCACCAGAGAGTAGGAGACAGAAGGATTCAAGCAGCAGGCTCCAAAACTCGCTTTCTCCCTTCATCTGATACACCATGGAGTCTCAAGTTTATATTTAATGCATGAAGCTTCCAGTTTCTTATCTTTTATGCAATTAAATGCTGCAATTAAATTTTAGAGATGCACTCTTTATCACATGATGTATGTGAGCTCAGATCTCATGTACACACATGGACACCACACTGTGGAATCCTAAACATACATGCCATGTACACTGTGCTTTATGGGTGCAAATTCAGAGATTTTGTTTGTTTGTTTGTTTGTTTTAAAGAGTGTTTTTCCTCTTATGCCCTGATTTTATATTCCATCAAATTTTCTCACTGTACTTCAGTGTTCAATATTTTATACTGCCTTGTTTTCCAGTTCACTCATCCTGTTACCTGCTATCTACCTGCTATTAAACCCATCCATTACATTGTTAATTATGACTATTATACTTTTCATTTCCAAAATTTCCATTAGATAACTTTAAAAAATTACCAGTTCTCTGCTTCAACTTTTTAGTCTCTTCTACTTTCTGAATATATTAATCACAATTATTCCACAATGTTATTTTAAATGCCAGTATCTGAATCTCCTGTGGTCTGTTGATATTATCCACTTTTGTCTCCCCATCTTGGTTTCAGTCATATGATTTTATCTCCTAGTATGCCTGGTAAACTCTATTGACTGCCAGCCATGTGTATGGAAAATATATTATAAAGATAATCCGAGGTTCTGTATGGTCCATGGAGGATTGGCTCTTGTTTCTGGAAGAGAGTGAGAATAGAGGCAGCTCATTTAACGGAATCTGGATTTAAGTTTATTTGATGTTAGGTTTCAATTTTGTGAAGGCTGATCTATTTCTGATGTGCTTTTCAAGGGTCCCAACTTAAAAGCTTTTTTAAAAAAATAATGGCTGCTCCTCTCCCTGGGAGATACTCAACTCCACCTACTCCAACCCTTTTCCCCAAACCCAGTAAAATCACATATTCTCAACTTCAGCAAAGGGGGAGAAAAAGGCCAAAATGTTGAACTCGTCTCTGCAGATTTCTCCCCTCTTCAGGATCATGGCCTCTAGGCCTCTATAATGGCTCTAAACTTATTTTTTTTTAAAGATTTTATTCATTTATCTGGCAGAGATCACAAGTAGGCAGAAAGAGAGGAAGGGAAGCAGACTCCCTGCTGAACGGAGAGCCCGATGTGGACCCCAATCCCAGTACCCTGGGATCATGATCTGAGCCAATGGCAGAGGCTTTAACCCAGTGAGCCACCCAGGCGCCCCTCCAAAACTATTTTAAAAATAGGTTTTACTCGGAGTACCTGGGTGGCTCAGTCAGTTAAACTTCTGCTTTTGGCTCAGGTCATGATCCCAGGGTCCTGAGACTGAGCTCCCTGTTGAGCAGGGAACCTACTTCTCCCTCTCCCTGTGCCACTCTTGCTGCTTGTGCTCTCTCTCTCTCTCTGTCAAATAAATAAATAAAATCCCTAAAAACTATATATTTTTTACTTATATTTTTTTCACTTGTTTTTGGTGGGAAAGTTGGTCCACGGAAGCCACAAGTAGAAATTTGTACTGACTTTAGAACCCAGCCCTGCAAAGACACAGTTCTAGTCCACTGCTTCAATCTGACCTTCAAAGGGGTCAGTCTCACCCTGCGTGGAGATCCATCCCACCCCCACCCTGTCCTGTGCACCTGCTTGCCCTCCATGTTACCTAATGATGTAGCCACAGAGTTTGGGCTGGCCAGGGCAGTTGGTGGTCTGGTTTCTGCACCACAGGAAGGGCAGGCATACTTCTCTGCCGATCAGCCACACCAACAGATGGAGCCTTCCTGTGCGAGGCTCAGTGTTAAATATTTTTGCAAAAGTTGTCTCATTTCTTCATCTTAGAAACACCAGCAAATAGCTTGAGTTATTTTTACTGTATAGGTGAGGAAACTGAAGGTTGGCCAGAATTCCTACCCCCTCCTAAAAGTATATTTATTTCTCTGTTCACTTGTTAACTTTCTTGATGATGGTTTTCAGACTATAGGCAATGCAAGGGCGGAGAACGCGTCTACAAGTCCACATGTTTGACTCCTCGCCCATATCCCCCTGCTGGCACAGAGTGGGTGGTCAGACCTTGAAGGAATAAATAAGACCTCGGGTCTCAAGGTTATTTATGATGGCGGCCAGAATGCCCGGCTCTTGACTCCTGGCCCACCCTTCTTACTGCCCACATCACGGCAGGTAGGGAGTGTCTTCCTTCATCCAAGCTTGTCTAGCACCTTCTGTGTTTCAAGATTCTAGCCCAGCACCCTGCCATCTAAAACCATCCTGGGCTGCTCTGATGCCAGGGCCTCCGGTGCCATCAACCACGGTCTGGGGATACATATGGTGCCAATGGATGGACCTGAACCTTCTGAGATTAAAGTAGAAGTCTGCAAGCGTGTGGTTCTTTTCTAGAAAGAAGATCCATAGCATTCCTTAGATTCTCAGAGAGGTCTGGAATCCCAAAAAGTTCAAAGAGCCTGGGCAAGGGGGTTGGTGCCTGGTTTATCCCCCAACATCCCCCCCTTTCCAGGGAGGGGCTTCCTGTAGCCAGCCATAGATTGTTGGGTGGGTGGGTGGGGTGACTGGAGAGTGGCCAGAGGATGAAGGGGACACTGTTCCCTAGCCCAAGCAGGGCAGCTGGGATGGGGGCCACTTGCTAAAGGACTATGACTAACGAAGCTGTCCTTCATTTCCTTGGCCAGGAAAGCTGTCCCCCCTGCTCGGTGGCATAGATGTCCTGTTCCTGGTTCTGAGGTACCTGACCTACAAGGCTGGGGAAGCTGGGGCGGTTGTATGGGGATTCCCAGGCCCCGGTACCCTACTTTGAAGCCTCTGGAAGAAGGAGGAGGAGGACCCCCTGAGCCCCTGATGGAAAGAAGACAGGAAGAAGACAAGGGGTATCCTGGGGAATCTTTTCTGGCTCAGGCTGGTCTGGCTCTCCCCACCAGCCTGAGGTCATGTGCACCTACAGAAACATGGTCTGTTAGAATAGGAATTTCTGCAGCAGAAATTCCTTTGGGTGGTCCCCATCAGCCTGTATGTAAAACAAACTAAAACCAAAGGGACAGGGTGGGATGTGCCCAGCCCTCCCTCCACCCTGCCTGCCCTGTGTCCCAGACCCTATGTTAAAACCTCTGTTCTGGCCTGTCTCCTGGTTATGAACTGAAGTTAGGGGGTGGAGACGGGCTCAAGATCAGGCAGCATGGCAAAGCCAGGTCCATCAGTGCAGATCGGGAGGGTGTGTTAGACCAAACGCCAGGCGTTTGCCCTCCAGGCGCTGTCACCCAGCTGTGAGTGTGTGCGGCCACAGGAGACTGGACGAGGGGCTGCAGGACTGGCGTTGTGAGGCCAGACCTGGTCCTTTCTCCTACAGACCTGGCTGCCCTAGCCCCTGGGCAATGTGGGTTCTTGGCTGTGTATTTGTTAGGTGTGCAAGGAAAGGGTGATCCCAGGGTACTGGGGCAAGGGTGAACAGCCAAATAGGAGATGCTGATTTAGGGGTTCAAGGTCCGTGGGGAGGTGGGGAAAGAGTGGTATCAGAGAGAAGGACAGCCTGGGGGTGGGGAAGGCCATAGGTGGCCCTGCCCAGCACGGGGGAAGGAGATCTTCCCATGGAGGAGGTGAGGGCCACCTATGAGGGCTGCAACCTCCTCTTCATGCAAGAAGACACAAATGCTTGTCAGGCTCTGGGCTCCCAGGATCTCTGAGAGGGGCTTGAATGCGTGTGTTCTGTATCTCTTCCTTCCATTCTTGAACGCTTATCTGCTCTGTACCACACTCATGTAGCCCTAGAAGACAGCATTGTGCAATGGTTCGCTTCCTGACAGCAGGCAGCATCCTGCCCAAGTGCCCTTGGGAAGTGTCCTTGGGAAGGGCATGAGTCAGGAGGCTGCCGAGCCCCCTGCCCAGGGTCCTGACCCTGCACTCATCTCTCTCCCCCAACCCAGCCTAGCCACAGAAATGGAGTCAAGGTCTACACCCTCCTTGGTCCCTGTTCAGTCGAAGTCTCTTGATCAGAGTTTAGAGCAACTTAAGGAAGAAGAAATGTTTAAGAAAAGCCAAGAAAACCAAATAATCACCTGTGTCCAGATAGGACCGTCCTGGGGCAGATAGTCTTTGAGAGTCTTTGATGTTCTTGGGTTTTCCTTTTCTCTGTTATGGTGGGGTTCCCAGGCAGTGACATTGTTGGATGCATGGATTGGGGAGGGTCTTGACATGGCCAAGTTATATCTACCGTGTGGCCAGATTGTGGGTGAAGACATTCTAAGACGGGGTGATATTTAAAATATTTTATATCCTTGGAGTGCCTGGGTGGCTCAGTCATTGAGCATCTGCCTTCTGCTCACATCATGATCCCAGGGTCCTGGGATCAGGCCCTGGATCTGGCTCCCAGCTTGTCAGGAAGGCTGCTTTTCCCTCTCCCACTCCCCCTGCTTGTGTTCCCTCTCTTGCTGTGTCTCTCTGTCAAATAAATAAATAAAAAGAAAAAAAAGAAAATATTTGATATCCATTGGCACTGGATGGTGAGGACCGAGCTGGAACAGAGCCCCTGAGTTAGTAGATGGGGGGCTGGGGGAGACAGTGGGAATTGGAGGGGTGTAGGAAGATGAGCGGGCTATGGATCAGTTGTTCCCGAAGTATCTCAGGAGTTTGAAGGCACGTACCCACATGGTTAGCCAGATACACGGTTGGCTGCCTGGAGCCTGTGGAGCTTTGGGGGCGCTCTGAAGGGCTCATGATAAAAAGAGAAGGGGGAGCCGTGGGATGGGGGGCATTGGTGGCAGGGTCAGGACAGAAGAACAACACCAGTACCTAATATTCACACAGCCCTCACCGTGCCTGGAACAGCGCTAAGTGATTTAGGTGGATTAGCTCAGGTGAGATTTTTAAACAGCATTAGTGAGGCTGAACTGACGTAGGAGAAGAGATGCGTATTGAAGTGTACGCGCTGATAAATTCCGACACACATACATACTCTTCAAGCCACTGCAATTCATATAATGAATGAATGCCTTGTCCCAGGAGTTTCTTCAGAACCCTTCCTTTGGAATCTCTTCTCACCCGGCTCCGGTCCCCAGGCAGCCACTGACTGAGGGGTTTTGTGTCACTCTAGGAAGTATTCATTTTCTAGAATTGTATATAAGTGTAGCTCATTTAATATTTGCAACATCCTCTGCAGGATTATTGTCATCATCTCCCTTTTAGAGATGAGAGAACAAAGGCACAGAGACGTTGGGGGACTTGCCCCAGGCACGGCTCTCAGGGAGCGAGAGGGCGGAGCCAGGTGAGAGGGGCGGAGCCAGACAGCGAGGAAGGGGCGGAGTCAGGCCTCAAACGTGGGAGACGGGTTCAGAGGCAAGCTTTTGGACCCCACCTCCCCTCGGGCAGGCAGCGCTTCACTGGTGGCAATCGGGCTCTCTTCCTGAGGGCCTCACCCTGTCCTGGGAATGAGGGAAGCACAGGTGGGGCCCCTACCTGGGAGGAGCAGACCGGAGGGTGAAGGAGACCTTCCACCACCTCTTGGAGCCTCAGTTTTCCCGTCTGTAAGATGAGAGTGCTCACCAAGGGGTGAATGGACAAGGCATAGATCATACAATGGAATAGTCAGTTGTAAAAAGAAACCGAGTCCTCATGAGTTATGCTTTAATGCGGATGAACCTTGAAAGCTACACCGAGTGAATGAAGCTAGATGCAAAAGATCACATAGTGTGTGATCCCATTTATATGAAATAGCCAAAACAGGTAAATCCAGAGACAGAAAGCTGATTACTGGTTGCCAAGGGTTTGGGGAGGAGGGAATGGGAAGAAAGTGTTTAATAGGTACAGGGCTTCCTTTGGGGACAGTGAGCAGGATTTGAAGTTAGACAGAGGTGGTGGCTGTGCGACCCTGAAGTGCCACTAAGTGCCACTGAATTGTTCACTTTAAAATGATTTGCTGGGGGCACCTGGGTGGCTCAGTGGGTTAAGCCGCTGTCTTCGGCTCAGGTCATGATCTCAGGGTCCTGGGATCGAGTCCCACATCGGGCTCTCTGCTCAGCAGGGAGCCTGCTTCCTCCTCTCTCTCTGCCTGCCTCTCTACTTGTGATCTCTCTCTGTAAATAAATAAATAAAATCTTTAAAAAAAAAAATGATTTGCTGGGACAGCTGAAGGCTCAGTCTGCCTTCAGCTCAGGTCATGATCCCGGGGTCCTGGAATCGAGTCCCGCATGGGGCTCCCTCCTCAGAGGGGAGTCTGCTTCTCCCTCTCCCTCTGCTGCTCTCTCTCTCTCTGTCAAATAAATAAATAAATAAAATCTTTAAAAAAAATTTTGTTGTATGTTAAGTGAAGTGGAGATGATGGGCTCCACCACACAGGTGGTTGTAAGGGCCCCATTTCGTGAAATGGAGTAAAAGGTAGACCATGAAGGGCCCGACCACCGTGCCGGACACACGGAAGCGGCCAGGAGAGGTTAGCTGTCCATGCAGCTGGTTCCAGCACTAAGGACGAGAGGGAGAGAGAGTTGAACTCAGGCGGTGGGTGCTCCAGACAGGTGGGCGAGGAAGGGCTCAGAATCCTTTCGGGACCTGCCGTCCACTTTCTCAAAGGCTGGAGAGATGTAGGGAGGGTTTGGGAGAGGGGCTGGGGTACCCTAGGACCAGGAGTCTGGTAAGGGGAGAGTGGGGTGCACCAGCCAGGCTGGGTCAAGTTGTGGGCAAAGGCCAGTAACCTGAACCCTGGCCCATCAGGGTCTGAGCAAAAGAGCTTAACAAGGACCTCAGAAAACTTTCCTGCCATGAGAAGGGGGTGGTTGCAGGTTTACCGCTCGAGCAGGCTTTTCCACTGTGTCCTTGGAGGCCCCTTTTGTCTGGAGAGGCTTTCTGTTCCGTCATGGAGAAAAGCCTTGGGACCTACTCTCCCCCAGCAGCCTGGGCCTGTGCAGCTGAGCCCAAGCAGGGGGAGGAAGTGGGTGGCCTCAAGGGCCGCTCTGGGATCCCTCTGCCTGGGCTGAGGGAACTTGACCCCTGGACTAAGAGACATTGGTTATCTGGAGCCCCAGAACCATTGGTTCATGGCAGGGCACAGGGCATCCCCTCTTTCTGGACATCAGGACACCAGCTGAAAACCCGAAGTACTTTCCAAGCACCCTTTCAGAGCAGAGTTTGGATGGAGCATAGGAGGGGGCAAAGCACTTGTTGTGTTTGGGGCGACCTGGGAGGTGGCTTTCGCACCCGGGAGGAGCGGAGCTTGGGGCTGGGGTCACGCGGCGGCTGCAGGATCGGGCCAGGACCAGCCCCTCAACGATGGTCACCAAGAGTAAACAGCAAACACCGAAGCAGTAAATACTGACAAGAGGGCAGGAATAATTATGGCTTTATGTTCAGCTAGCCTGCTGCAGCAGGGCTGGGAACTGACTGGTAAATAACAATCGAAGACTGTAAATCACACTCAGAGACTGATCGATGCAATGAGAAGCTTGACCCCACTCCCTGTCCTGGGAGGGGCTGGGGGGCTCATCCTGGGGGAGAGAGTTGGGACTCCCGAGGCTGTTCTGGGGCTGGAGCAGGAGATACTGTCAGCGGGGAGTCTGGGGTTTGGGTTCTAGCCCCGTGACTGCGTGACTGCTGATGGCTTGCTGTGCTACCTGGGGCTGCCCGCCACCCCTCTCTGGGCTCCTTTTCCTTCAGCTGTAAGACTGCAGGCTCCAGTATTCTACTCTCAAGTCTCCTCGGCCTCACCCATTTCCTCAAGACTCCTGGGCTTCCTGGACCCTCTTAGGAAGGGGGTCAGTCCCCTCCAGCCTCCTAAGAGGGCCCAGGCATTAGGAAGGAGTGGGGTGAAGAAGGGTCCTGCCAAGGCCCCTGCCCAGCCAGTGACAGGAAGGCAGTGGATCACGGCACAGGGAGCGATTTTACTGGAAAGATGAAAGGAAATTGCATCTTTAATAATTCACCGGGCCGGTTTGGAGGGAGGCAGGTTGGCGGGGCCGCGGAGCCGCCGGGCGATTCCAGCATCTGTTCCTGGAAGTCCGCTGGCTCCGGAGCCTGCCCGAGAGACCCGGGGCCCTCCATCTCCTCCCGGCCGAGGGACAGCGGGAGCCGACGGAGTCTAGACCGGGGTGAGAGGTTAAAACACAGCCATCCCAGGAACCCGCTAAATTGACATCCCCAGCAGAAAGGGAGCCGAAATAATCGATAAGGCAGCAGCCCGGGAAAGCCGCCAAGCCCGGGCGGCCCGTGCTGTCGCGGCGGGCAGGGAGGGCTGGGGCTCCAGCGAGCAGACCAGGGGGCCTCTGCTTGCGTCCACCCCAGCTGGGAAGGGGTCCAGCAGGCAGGGGCCACGAGGCTGGGCCGGCTGTCCAGCTGGCGGGTGGGGAGCCCGGGACATGCTGCCAGTGTCGTCAGCCAGTCATCGCTTGGCCTTCTCTCCTGGTGCCTCTCCAGGGGCAGTGCCTTCCAGGGACTCACCCCAGAGTGACAGGACCCACCTTCTGAAGGTCCCTTCCTGGGACCATCCTGGGCCGCCTGGGAGCCTGAGTGTCAAGGCGAGGAAAGTGCACTAAAGCTGGAGACTGGCCCAGGACACAGGTGGAAGGAGCTAAAGACAAAAGCAGCTAAAGAATTGTTGATTTGGGGGTCCAGCTCCATCGGCAGGCCCTTCTCTGGGCTGCGGTCTCTACCCGGGGCGGTAAGGCCCGCTGCATCTATGGGGTGTCATTATTTCTAGACCTTTCCCCCAAGGCCTGTAGAACCTTAGCTCACTGATCTGAAATTTAGAAGCTCTCCTGGGTGGCTCCGCCTAGGTGCAGACTAGACTGGGAAGAGAGGCATCACAAGGGAGATTAAGTCATGGGGCCGAGGGCTTCTGGAGGCTTGGGTGGGCGGGGGACGTTCAGACAAAGCAACTGTTACTCTAGCTCTCTCTCCTCCTTCCCTCTCCAGCTAATTAGCAAAGATAACTTTAGGACCACAAAGGGGATACTTGAAACACAGATATACACATGCTTCTTTTACGGGTGGGGAAACTGAGGCCCAAGGAAGCAATGCCTCCACGGGCGCCTAGCTGGTGGGTGTGAAACCAGGAGTATCACTGGGAGCAGCGTCTCTTTCCACAAACTCAGGGCTGCGGCTTCCCCTTCTCCTCATTTCTTAGGATGGGAGGTCTGGTGTGGCCTTGGGGCGAGGTGCCCAAGCCAGTGGTCATGAGATTCCTCTTGACTCACTGTCTGATCTTGGCCCACCCCAGCCTCAGGCTCTGCTTTCCTCCCTGGAAAACTGGTGTAAGACCCAGCCCGGCAGCCTCCCAGGCCAGAAGGAGGATCACATGAACGGACACAACTTGAATCCGAAGTCAGCAAAACCTTCCTGCTCTGGTGGGTCCACCACTTTTGGAAGTCATCGTGGGACGAAAAGCTGGCAAAAATGGTTTCTGTGAGGGTGAAAATTCTGTTTACGAAGGAAGGCTCATAGACTTTACTTATAAAAATGCCCCCCCCCCCCCAGGGCCCATTTGCTCTTGCTTGACGCGCTGTTCTGACAAGTCCGGTGGTCTAGTTTCTCAGGCCACGACAGGTATACTGGTAGTACCAAGAAGAGCTGCTTGATGAGAGAGGAGGCAGGGAAATTGTAAAATGCACATGCACTCATTAAAAACGCAAAGCAGACGGGATATACCTTGATCTTCCCTGAGGGTAATTCGGTATTACAGTCCAGTCCGCTCATTAGTGTTGTTGAAATGACCCTGAGTCATCAAGAAAGTGTGAAATGCATAGTGCCCCTGTTGGAGAACTTGGGGGCGTGTATGATCCCCTCTCCGACCTTCTCTGCCCAAAATATTGTCAAGGAGTTTTCTATGAAAAGAGATAAGTCGGGACGCCTGGGTGGCTCAGTTGGTTAAGCAGCTGCCTTCGGCTCAGGTCATGATCCCAGCGTCTTGGGATCGAGTCCCACATCGGGCTCCTTGCTCCGCAGGGAGCCTGCTTCTCCCTCTGCCTCTGCCTGCCATTCTGTCTGCCTGTGCTTGCTCTCTCTCTCTCTGATAAATAAAATCTTTAAAAAAAAAAAAAAAAAAAAAAAAAAAAAAAGAAAAGAGATAAGTCACCTTAACGACACCTCCATTCTGGACCCGGCCAGGCGCCCCGGATGGGGAGGGCTGACCCCGTGTGGAAATCAGGACCTAGGAAACCTGGGCCAGCCCCCCTCATCCCCAGCAAGCTGTCTCCCACCTGCGTGAGGAGCTGGTAATCCGCGTCTCTCCCCTTGAATCCCCGTTCTGCAGGCGGAAGGAAGGAAGGAGCCTCCGATGGCTCCTGTTTGCTCCGGCAGTTGAAGCCCGTGTCCACTCACTGGTGACTCCGCCAGGCCACTCCTCCCGCACGTTAGCCCCAGGTCCTCCCAGACCTGGCCTGTAATTCTCTGGTGCATCTGAGACTAGCTGCCCTCCCCGACTCCCTGCCTTCCAAGGTCCTCCCCCAGCACTGTTGACCTGCTCTCATGTGCTTGCACACCGTGAGCCCACCCTGAGGCTGACCTCATGGGCCAGATCAGGCCCCCATCTGATGGGGGCCCCCCGCTGCCCAGGGATTAATGACCCTGTCACCAGAGGGTGCAGCTCTGTGTGCTCTGTGGGAGTCACAGTCCCTTCTTTCCTTGCCGGTTTCCTCCACCAGCCAGTGTCCACCCCTGGGTCGGTGGAGCACAGACCTGGTGGATGGCGGGGGTTTGGCGGGGGGCATGGAAGAGGGCTCTCCTGTTGGCTTGAACCCTGACTGCTCCTAAGTGTGCGTCTAGATTGCCGACACTGGGTGCGGGGAGGAAGTGGTACGGAGGGGACCTCTCCTGTGTCTTCTAGGGTGAGACCCCATTCTGTATCTTGCACCCAGCCGGCATTCAGGGTCGGCTGATGGGACGCTCGAGGGGGAATTAGGTTGGGGGGGACACATCAGCTCACCTGTCAGGGCCTCCATAGGGGGTGGAAAGGCCAACACTTGAAGTTCCAGTTTCAAAGCACTCCGATTTCACTCAAGCCCCATCCCAGCCCCTGTCCGGGCAGGTCCCAGTGGGAGAGCAGACATGCGCTAGTTCACCTCTGTTCCCATCCAGGAGAAAAGCCACACGCAGCCGGTGAGGCGGGACAGCCTGTTGGTCCGGATGGAGGAGAAACGTCACCTGTTGGGGGCTCCGAGGACGTGCCCTGTAAAAACGGCATCTCCATTTCAGTCGAGGAAACTGAGGCTCAGACACACTGAACGATCCGCCAGCCTCACTACGCGTCTCCTGGCAGACGTTACTGAGAGACACTGCGTGTCTCAGCGGACGTCGCTGATTCGATGGCTGTGTGTGAGACAGTGAGCTTTGGGGTTTGGAATCAGGCCAGGGCTTGGAGGCAGAGGCATACCTCTGCCGCTCCTCTTCCTCGTGGTCCCAGCAGGGGCCAGCTGACCTCTCCCAGTCTCTGCGACACAGAGGGAGGGCCTCCCAGGCCAGGGTGAGATGCTGAGAAGTGCTCAGTCCAATGCCTGTGAGTGGCCACCGCCCTGCTGACCTTGCGACGTAGGGCCTCAGTGTTCTCATCTGAACGATGGGAGGGTGAGCGCTCAATTCCACACCCTGACAGCCTGGAGTAGTTGGAGGGTGGGAGGTGGGGGGCGAGGAAGGCTGAAGTAGTTTGCGGGGATCAAGGGAAGGAAGGCTTCTCAGGAGGCCCCGTTCCCTTCACGGCACCTCCGACTGGGAGAGCTGTTAGTTGTTTCCCAGCGGGAGCTCTGCGGCACAAAGGAGGGGTGCTTCCCGCACTGTTGGGAGGGTGGAACACAGCTCCTGGGGGAGACTTCCTAGGGGGGCTGGTGCACGAATGTGGACCCTCGGCCATTTCCCCCCCACACCACCTGCGGGGCCCCACCCTGTCCTTGGGTGGAAAGGTCTTCCATCCATTCTCAGTGTCCAGCCCCCCAGTCCTTTTCCCCGGAGATGCTGATCAGAGCTGTGAGGACAGATGCATCCCCCCAGCACCTTCTCAGGCACCCGTGGGGCTCCTGCCACCTGTCCTTGCTCACTGAGCACCAGCTCGCCTCTCCCTCCCGGCCTGCTGACCACCCTGAGCCAGGGGCCTAATGGAATGGAGTTCCCAAAGGGGAATCCCATATTCCCGGAGCAGCTTCACCAGGGAGGGGAAGTCCGCTGTCTGTCCCCTGCAGACCCTGTTCTGGTCTTAGCACAGCTCTTCTGGGGGGCGTCTTCTCCCCAGCAAGTGTCGGCTCGGGACTCCTGCTGCCTTTGGGCCTCTGGAGCCACAGATGCTCTCCAGGACCCCGTGAGCCCAGCTCAGCAGCACGGGAGGGTCAGCCACCTGGATGCCGCAGCCTCCCCGTCGCTGGGGCCCAGTCCTAGCATCCCCGCGAGAGAGGAGACTCAGGTCCCGCGGCTCCTCTCTGAGACCTCAGGCCACACAGTCCGAGGGGGTGATGGGACTGCGGGGAGGAGGCCGACGGGGTCCGACTGACGGGGACTGGTGCGTTCTGGTCGGGCAGCCCCAGTCTTCCCTTGCTGGCCCCGTGCAGCCCCTTCCTCGGAGAATCAGGCCTCTCCCAGGGCAGTCCCTCCTGCAGCCATGGCCACAAGCCCTCTGGGGTCTCCGCCTGAGCCACGGTCTTCTGAGACCAGGCCCCTCCACCCACTGTGGGACATTTTCCTTCCCAGAGTCCTCTGCTCAGCCTGTCCCCACCGCTCCCCTCACTGAGTAGCCAACACGCCGAGGAAGGAAGGCCTTGCCTGAGCAGAGGGCCAGCGTGTGGCCTGCCCATCCGGTGACCATCAGCTTGTTCATGGCCTGTTGAGGGGCTCACATCAGCCCCGTCCCCACGGGACAGGATGAAAACCACTGACACCTCCTCTGGGAGACACCCCGTTTCGAGTTCTGGGACCTGGGACCCTCCTGCCTCTGCTTCTCACCCCTCATTGCTCAGAGGCCAGCCAGCCGGGGGGCTGAGAAACCGCGGCACAATGTGCATGTATCATTACACCACCAGGCACACACCCCACACGTGGGCACACACCCACACACTCCCCCACACACTCGCACACTCCCACACGTGCGTGCACACCCTCCCCCACACACTCACCCCTCCCCAAACATACACCCAGGCCCCCGGAAATCTCACACACAGCGCACAGGGTGTGTCCCACACCAGGGCCCGGCTGAACGCATCTGTGGCGGCTGATGGGTCCCAGCCAGGACCGGCGGCCCTGAGGGGGCAAGGGCATCTCCTTCTCATTTACACAAAGGCCCTGGCTTATTTGCCATGCCTCTGGCACCAACCACAAAAAAATCCACCCCCTGGGGGCCTCTTGGGACTGCCAGAGCTCAGGACCCCAAGACCACCTCCAGCCCTCCCCACTGGAAGTCCCTGTCCCATGTGGGGCCCCCCACTTTGTACTGGTCTGGGTAGCTTAGCTCTTCCCTCCCAAGCCCCTCTGTCACTTATTGCCTGGACCTCAACTGTCATGGTTCACCCCACTTGTCCCCCACATGCTTGCTTGGCACCTGCTTGGGCCAGGCCTGGGGCTTGCGGCTGGAGACGCAAAGGGGATAAGGTCAAGCTCATAGTCTGTGGGCACTGGCCACCTACACGCCCAGGGTCACACCGTGAGCAGGACCGTGGTAGGAGCATCCCTGGGAGCTGCTGGAGGACGGTGGAGGAGTTTCAGTCAGGGAGAACTTCCTGGAGGAGGTAACAATAAGGGAAGGTGTCCATTGTCAAGACTGGGCTTGACTCCCCTGTCGGTCAACCAAGATCATCCAAACCTCAACCCATCCGTAGACCCATAAAGAAGAGCAGTGAACATCTGGGTTGGAAGTCACCGAGATTTCAAGCTTTGCAGTTACATAGTTCATAGTTAGGTACACAGAATCACATGGTCATAGTTAATGGACGCAGACCCTGAGCACCCTCTCCTCTCCTCCTGACATGGTTCAGGAATTACTGTCCCTTCCTCAGCCCCCGGCAATTCTCCTTTTCCTCTGAGCCAAGCTCAAGGCAGAATCCACTTCTTGCCTAAAGGCACCAATGACGTGTCAACCATGAGCCCCTCTCCTACCCATCCCTGTCCCTTTGAGGGCTGTGTCCCTGTATGTCTTGCTGGGTGACCACTGGGCCCAAGTGTCCTGGCCTGAGCCCCTACTTGTCCCTAGGAACCAGTGGTCAGTTAGAACTAGGGGACACAGCAGAACAAGGGGCCTTGGGCACAAAGGTGACCATGGGTACTGGAGGCCAGGAGCCAGGATCCTGGTCCCCACACGCCCACCAGGAGGTTTTCTGGACGAGGAGGGTGGTGGTGCAGGGCCCCTCCTACCTTTAAAATGGAGGCAAGGGACGCCTGGGTGGCTCAGTCAGTTAAGTTTCTGCCTTCAGCTCAGGTGGTGATCCAAGGGTCTGGGACTGAGTCCCAGGTCAGGCTCCTTGCTCAGTGGGGAACCTGCTCCTCCCTCTGTCTGCTGCTCTTTCTGCTTGTGTTCTCTCTCTGACAAGTAAATAAAATCTTTAAAAACAAACAAACAGAAGGAAATAAAATGGAGTCCAAAGTGTCTGTCACTTGGCAGAGCTATTGTGAGGATCAAACCAGAACATGTATTTGAAAACAGAACGTGCCATTCGACTATCACGGTTCCTAAACCTCAGTTTTCCCAGATGTAAAATGTGTAGAAGAATGTTATTTAGTCCCTTCCCAGGACTCTGGTGAGCCCATCACAAGGTCATGAGTGTGGAAGTGCTGCATACAGGAACTAGGGCTGGGTGCTGCCTTGGGCTCTCTGGGCCAGTCTCCTGGGCCACGCAGACACCGCTGCTCACTGTGCGCTCCGGGCCATCTGCCCAGCAGCCAGTCTGGGGCAGAAGCCCTACTGCATCCACTTCCAGAGGGGGCCAGCTGCTTCCTCGGCAGACGGCAGCATGTGCACCCTGCTGACCAACTCCGTGCACACCTGTCTGCCCTGCTCACCCAGGCAGGCTCAGGGAAAGTGAGATCTTCCCTCAGGGCCGATGGACCCATTAGACCCAGTACCTCGGGCACACGACACTTTTAGGAGCCTGCAAAACACTTTTCGTGTCTTTTAAAATCAGAAGCAAGAAATTAATTTCTAGGTTGAAAAAAAAGTTTTAATAAGTAACAAGAATTTATTTGTCTTCATGCCCACATTTTAAATTTTATTTGAAGGAGGAGGGCCGACGAAGGCCGAGGTGCTCTGGGGCCCCACAAAAGTCCTACCACAGCCCTGAGTCTGTGGTATCTATTCTGCTCTGCACCTACTTACTGGAGCCCTTTCCCCGACTGTGAACCTGCCAGCCAGCCTCACTCCACTTAGGATGGCAGATCCCGATACAGGCCTCCTCTGCTGTTTGAAAGCAGAGTTCCTATGTTCCTACGAGGACTTGCAGAAGCTGGTGTGCCACAAAGTGAAGAAGCGATTGCCATTAACCCAGGGAAGGTGCCCCGGTGCTCGGCTCTCCCTGCTAGGGGCACCTCCGCCTCTCTCCAGGCTCTGCCAGCAAACGCTAAATGTCTTTTTCACCTCTTGCTTTGTTTTATCGTAAAAGCGAAAATCCTCTTCGGATTGCTTTAGGTTAGAGGAACCGGCGCTCATGTGGGTCTTTTGTAATGCGGAGTGGCTAATGCAAACTTCTGAGAAGCCGGTGACACCTATCCAGTGGATGGAGGTAAGGACTGCAGCTGTTTCTAAATCGGAAGAATGGCTGTAAGCTCCTCATGCGTACCTTTGAGCCACGGTCCTGGAGTGAGTAAGGAGGGATGGAGGGACGGGGACCTTAAACACCTTTTCTCTCACTCCCCACAGAGGGCATGGCACCTGTGTCCCCACCGGTAAGAAGAGGGGCTCCCTGAGGGCAGGATTCTGAAAATTCTGGTGTATATAAGTGTCCTCCTTCCGAGGATAGTTTGAGAAGTTCCCAGGCAATTCAGATATTGGTTCCCCGGCTCGGAAGCCTCCCGAAGAGCATCTCCCTCGCCTCCCGCCCACACTGAGAACCACTGGTGTGTTGGAGATCCAAGGAGACGGTCTGCATATATTACAACGAATCCTTTTACATAATGGCACCAAACTTTGCGACACGGCTTTTTCTCCCCACCCCACCCAAATCCCTTGATTTCGTGCCTCCTTTCTGCCAGAAAAGACGCAGAAGGAAGACTGTGCCGGCTGTCCCCGGGGTCCCACTGGGCAGCCCGCTGATCCTTCTGTCTGGCTGGTGTGGCTGGCGGCTTCCAGGGGCCCTTGCTCAGCGGGGTCAGTGGGGAGAGGCTGCCGAGGGTTCACTCGCCTTCTGGGCTAGGGGAGGGGCCACCTGGCTCTCATGCTGCTCCCTGCTGACCAGCCCTTGGCTTTGGGTCACTGATGAGCCCTCTCTAAGCCTTAGCTTTCTCATCTGTAAAATGGGGATCAAAAATACCCACTTACTTTGTCCAGCCACCTGAGACGTTGTATGGAGGGCTCTGAAGGCCCTGGGAGTAGTGGGGATGACAGACTCTTAGTATTAAGTAAGGCACAGCACCGTCTTCCCTCTCAATTTGTTCTTTTCCTGCTCTTTACCTTGGCTCATAAAAGGCTCTTCCCAGTCCTGGGTGCATGTGCACACAACATCCGACCTTATGCACCCCAAATTGTCTTCTCCTCCCTCCTACAGACCCCAGGACATACGGAACGTACCCTCAGGAGGACCGATAACACCCATCAGCAGAGACAGTGGTGAAATGCAGGATCGAAACGTTTATTATTTGGACGATGTGTTTCATAGCTTTCAGTAACTTAGAAGCTTCTGGAACCAGGACTACATCACCCAGAAAAAGCTCTTCTCCCTCTCTGTGAACCGTTGTTTGGTAGGATTTCCCCACCTTCTCTCCCACCTTCAAACATCTTTCACGCTGAACTCCAAGTTCTTGTTCTACACCTTTGCATGTTTGTAAATTGCATTTTTGGAGAAACTTTGGTTTGACAAATGCCTCGATGGTTTAATTAAAATGTTATCTCCCTCAACCAATCTGTGCACTTCTGGCTGTCCCTGCACAGTTTCATGTGACTCCGTCACAGGCAGTGACCAACCTCAGCTCGCTCTCGCCAGGCTCCTTGGCTGGGCTGGCTGCCGTCTCGACCAGGCCAGGGACGCAGGAAGTGGGGGTGGACGCTCTTGTCGCTGCCCCGAGATGCTAAAAGACTGGCAAGTTCTAATCAGAGAGAACCCCTGAGGGGGATCTGTTACCAGGAGGCAGTGTCCCCAGTGTCTTGCTATGGGAGGGATTGTGCAAAACAAGGGAAATGTCATCACAGGAAAATAAATCACTGGGCCCCTTTGGGCCTCTTTGATGAAAGGCTGGTTTGACCCACTGGGATTGGACAGCCACTTGCTGCTGACTTTTAGAAGCTTCTGGGCCCAAGTCTCCATCTTTCTAAAATAAGTCTTTGCCAAATGCTCCAGTGAGATTTCTAAGGAAGGGGTAGGTTTGGGGGGTGGGGTGGTTAAACGTGCGGCAAGCCACATCTTTAGAGCAAAAGCTATTTTCTGCAGGACTGGCCAGATCCCGTGCCTTCGGATAGGCCAGAGTTCCCAGCTTGGAGAGGTGGGGGGCACAAGTGTCCTCCACCCACGTTTGCTGGACCACTCCTTCTCAGCCTTCCCCAGGCCCCAGACCATGCCCCCACTCTCCAAGACGGCCAGACTGTGGGAAATCTTCTCATTAGCTCCTTGCCTGGCCAGGGGCTCCTTGGAGGTCTCTGCCAGCACTGGCAGAGGCCAGAGGCGGCTCTGGGAAAGATTTCCTTCGCCGAACACACAGAGAACATGGATTCAGGGCATTTTTGGTTTTCGGTGTTTATTTTTTAAACCCACTTGTAGTTTGGGTTCAGCTGGAAAGCGGGACAGAAGAGGGAGGGAACGTGGTCGCGTGAGGAGCATTCTGCTGCGGCTTTGGCGGGAAGCCCCAGGCCCCTTCTCCAGGGAGGTAGGTCCTGTCGCCAGGCTCCCAGCTGGCTCAGGTGAGGTGGGCAGCCCTTGTACGCCAGTGTCCCAAGCACGGGAGTGTTGTCTTCCTCGCGATCTGCGTCCTCAAAGGCCCGGGCAGAGGTGCCCGCAGAGCGCCAGCAGCTGAGGCACAGGGCCCTGAAAGTCTGTCGCACGAGGAACGCTGGCCGGGTTCTGATGCCAGATAAGACACTGGAACGTGACGTCTGGGGCGGCCCCCTGGGGCTGCTTCTCCAGGCAGCCCGGCTGGCGGGGTCCCCACCCCTGCAGCTGCCCAGGGCGTGATCAGTGGTACATTTCCCACACCCTCCCCCATCCCTCAGAGAAAATAAAATAAAATAAAAATTAGAATAAATACCAACTCGGCCAACATTTACATTTACACAGATGGACAGGGCGATCCCTAAACCTCGAGGGTTTACAGACGGATTGAGGAAGGACCCACAGACAAAACTGGGTTTGGGGTGCACATTCCCCACGGACGATGGTGGGGCTGCCCACCTTCTCCGGGGGGAGGTTAGGAGCCTTCTTGCGGCTGCGGTCCCAGCCCTCAGGCAAAGCCACGAGGCCGAGCGGAGCAGGACTGTGGTGAGTGGGCTGGCCGCCTAAGAGGAAAGCAAGGATGATCTGGTCTGGACTGGCGGGGAGGGGGCGGTTTGGGGGACAGACCGAGACAGGATCAACATCAGATGGCCAGACTTCGCCTCTTCACTGCGCCAAGAAAGCCGCGGGGCGAGTGGGGAGAACAACGCGAGCCCTAGAAATGCAATATCCAGTTTTGCCTCCCGTCAAATACATTCAGAGGTCAACTTGGATATGGCCTTCCTCACTCAGCAGACGGTGGGGAGGGGGGGTGTGTGGCCTGGGGAGGGCCTAGGGTTCTGTGGGGCACCCACGGCTGCTCCCCGGGTCCTGTCTGAGTAGTCTCTCTTGGGAGGCAGCCTCAGAGTCACAGATTTTGCGCTATACTGTTATTTCTTTAAAAAAAAAAAATTTTTTTTTTTTTAAACGTTTTCCTTCCACGTCCCAAAGAATAGCAGCAACCTGCATTTAGAAAAAAACAGCGTACATTGTTATTTGGATTGGCCGGGAAGCACTTTCAAGCAAGGGGATAAACTAGGCAGACCGTATGTCTGGAGCCACTGTGACACGACACGTAATTAAAAATATATTTATATATGTATACATATTTATATCTTACTTCTTCATACTCTGGTCCTAACAGTCAAGGAGGGGTGGCCCTGAGGCAAGACCACCACGGAGGCCATTAGGAGGAAGGGGCATTAGGAGGAAGGGGCATGAGGCTCACGGCGCCCGCCATGCCACAGGTCTGGGCTTCGCAGGGGACATCGGCCCCTGTGTGCTCGCTTTCTGCTCCATGGAAGGGGCAGGAGATCCTGGTCCCTGATCCTCTGGGTCACTCCCTTACTCTGGGGCCCTGCTTTGTTCTCAGCAGATGTGTGAGCGTGCACACACACACACGCACACACACACAACACATGCACGCCTTGCACACACACCAGGAGAGCCAGGCCCATCATAGCCCAGATGCGGCTCTCTGAGGGTTGCCTGGGAGCAGCTCCGTGCCCGGCTGAGGCCGTCTGCCTCCTCCCGACCACGAGGTCCCTGGTGCCTTCTCTGAGCCCTGGAACCTCAGTCTAGCTCTGCCCTCAGGGCCTCTTGTGGGGCCCCTGGGGTCCCTGGGCCCCAGTCTGGGCTGAAGGTGCTCGCTGAGGAGGAAAGGCAGTGAGGAGAAGCTCGAGGAGGGGAGGAGGCCAAGAAGGCCGGGGCAGAGGCTACAGACGAGTTCCAGGTAAACCTGTGTCCCCCACACATGTCCCCAACACACTCTGCCTTGGGAACAGCATAGACTCCCATCCTGGGGCTGGAAGATGGGTTGCAGCTCGGGGGTGGGGGCGGAGGAGTACTGGGGGACCTGCTCCCCACCCCTGCCTCACCCTGCCCACTCTCCCAGAAGCAAAGTCCACCAAGGAAAATCTCCAGCCCTCACCCCCTGGCCAGCCTGAGTGGACCAGGAAACCAAGGCCCTCCAGGGACCCAGGGAGCCCAGAAGCTGCTGGGCTCTGGGGTGGTGTTTTACAGGGGGGCTTATCAAAGCCTGGGTTCCAGACCCCAGAGCTGGGGCTGGGCAGATGCCTGTGATGACCCCAAAGCCAGCCTCCGAGAGCCTGACCGCATGCTCCTCCAGTAGAGAAGGGGCTCTCCCTAGGACCTGCCCCTTCCAAGAACCCCCAGTCTTGTTCCCAGCCTGGAAAGATGTGTCCGGAGGTCCCACCTGCTCACCTCCCTGTTCTGCTCGTGCCTCAGGGAAGGCCCTGTTTCCACCCCCACCCAGCAGCTGCAGTGTCCAGAGCCCCCCTGGACCATAGAGGCCTTGGCTGTAGGGGCCCTCGGCTTCTGGATCCTGCCTGCGATAAGGCTAGGCCAGCGACAACAGCCCATTTAGCTAAGCTCCAATCCAAGTCTGGGGGAGCCGGGCAGCCCCCAACAGCCCCTTTCCCTCCACTAAGCCCGGGACGAGACCCGTGTGCGGCATGGGCAACATAACTAGCGTTTTTGGTTTTAATTTGCCCCCCTCCGTCTGTGCCCCATTCACCACAAGGCGCCCCCCCCACCGCCCCCAAGCCAGGACGGGGGTTTAACGCACTCCTGGCGCCCGCGACAGTGTCAGACCTTTGACAGAGCAAGGCTAGAAGAAGAGAACAGAGGTCCTGGAAGCCAAGAGCTGCTGCGCGGAGCACAGGGTTCCAGCGGGACTCCCGCTGGGGCAGAAGTTTCCAATTACCCTAATTGGCTACTGGCAAGCTATCTGTGGGCTAGAATCCTTCCAGAGGGGGCTGATCAGGGGGGGTCCTCGTGCTGCTGACTGTGTGATCACATCTCGGACTCTTTTCATCGAGAGAGGAGACTTCAAAGCAGCTGACTTTGGAAAATAAAACAATAAAACACCAGAGTATGAGTCGACGCGCACACTCCCGCTGCTCCCCTCCCTGGGCCCCACCCCCTGTGCCTGAGGCTTGGGAGCCACCCGGAGGAGGACCTGGAAGTGGGGAGGGTGCGGCGCGAAGGTTAGAGGAGAAGCCTCCGACCCCCAGCCTGACCGTGGCGGACAAAGGCCGTCAATTACAGGCGGCTGGTGGGGACCGTGCCTGCCTTTGTCCTCCGGGACATCTGCTCTACGTCGCCTGCTGCCAGTTGGTGACGGCGGCTGACAGCAGGAACAATGCAAGCCCGTCTCCGACCCACTTTTTCAGCCTTCTGAGGTCCTTTCTGACCCAAGCGGTACCCTGGCGTGCGGCGCTGCCAGGCCCTCGGAGGAGTCACGGAGATGAAACCCTTCCCACAAAGCCCTGCGGGGGACGCGGCTGGCGGGAGGGGGCGGGGAGGAGCGGGAGTGGGGAGGGGCGACCGGGGCCACCATGAGAAAGAAACATGCTTCCCTTATTGGTGTGAGCTGCTGCATGCGTGGGGCTGGGGGGGCTCGGACGAGGGGCCCTCCTCCTTCCCTGTCTGGCTCCAGCCTGGCCACCGGCTCTGACTGCTTCCCTCCCCACTTCGTTCTCCCGCCAGGGCCACCCCTGTCCTCCCGCCTGTCCATCTGGCCCTGGGTACCAGGGCCCCAGCTGCCCGCGGGCCGCCCGCCAGGCCCCCTGGCTGTCAGGCTGTCAGTTTCTGGATGGTTCTGTTGTAGTACTGCGTGATGGGGGGCGTCAGAGGGTTCCAGCTGTTGGCATGGAGCTCGATGACCTCCAGAAGCAGCGACCGGGTCAGCATCGACTCTGAGGGGCAGAGCATCTTGTCGCGGGCGCTGGCCAGGAGCTCGGTCATCATCTCAGGCAGCTGCTCCTCCAGCAGCCGGCCTGTGCTCTGCAGCTGCGGGCGGGGGAGTGGGGGTTAGGACGGGACTCGGGCCCCTGGAATGGCCCCCTGAGCCACCCTGGTTAGGAGGGCTGGGGGCAGGGCCAGGAAAAAGCTGGATTGTCTCTGGAAGGTGCAAGCCAGGCATCTGTGCCACAGGGAGGACAGAGATGTAGGAGGGTGGAAGGAGTCAACTGTGAAAGCCCACATTTACCCACCAATCTGCTGCAAGAATAAGAGGGATTAGGTTATTGCCCACTGCCCAGGGCTGAAAAGAGCCCTCACTGGGACCACACCACTTTTGTCTTTACCCAAGAGCTCTTCTCCTACAGGAAGCCTTCCCTGACCCCTGCCCAGACCCTCAATGGCTGACCTGCTCCCCTCAAAGGCCATCAGGCTGCCCCGTGTTAATTTCCACTTGCAGGGATGTCTCTCTAGAAACGAGCTTAGTCATTATCACCTGCACGTCTCTGCACGGAACCTGAGAGCAGGGATGAGGTCTCCTATTTCTCTCCTGCCCCCAATCCCATCTCCCCACCCCAGCACTGACCTCTGCCCACACTTGTGACACAAAATATGAACGGGGGCAGAAGGCCAGCCAGAGGGCCCGCCCTCAAGAGAGGCCCCCGTGATGCTGAAAAGCCTCTGCGGGGAAGAAGGGGTCCCAGTGGTCGGGATCACGCAGCCTTGGGCAGCAGCCCTTGCGGGTGTCTCCGAGGTATCTCAGTCTCCATCTCTGCCCAGGCCCACCTCGCCCCACCCATTTTTCAAGGCTCTGCCTTCTTCAAAAGGTTCTCCTCGACCTTCCCGGACCACCTTGATCTCTCTCCTCTGACTCCTCAAGGATGCAGGTTCTGTACCTGTATTTCTTCTCTACCCTGTGTTATCTATCCCCAGCCGGAGTGGAAACTGAGGATAGGGACTAGATTCTCTTTTCCCCCTATTGCCCTGTCACCAAGTCCCATGTACAGTACCCAGATGGAGCCCCACAAATGAATGGTGACCATCCCACAGACCTGAGGCTGTCGTCCAGACTCCCAGCCCCTCTGGCCGCTGAGAGCATTGGCAGTGGCCTTGGAGGCCGGGCAGAAGCCACCTCAGAGCTGTGCTCACACGGCCCTGACAGACCCTGGGCGCCCAGGCTGGAAGCACCTGTTCTCATGGCACTCCGTTCTCAGTGACTGGGCTGGACTCCCAGAGCAAAGTTTGTCGCTGAGGAAGATCCCAGAGGAAGAGTGGTTCAATGCATAGTGGCCACACTTTGGGAGCAGGGGTGGTGACCCCTACGGGGGTGCTTTGAAGCAGAGGGTGTCGACATGGGGCCTCAGGCCTCAAGCGTCTTCTTCAAGCCGCGCACCACAAAAGCCAATGGAGATATTTGGGGGTGGGGGTTACCTGGAATCCCTTAAGTCATTTATATGGCGGGCCTGGTGCAAGGAAAAGGTGGTCTTGGGGACAGAAGGACAGGGCACAATGTCAGGGCACAGAGTCAGGCATCTCTTCCTCTAGTTAGTGGCAGGCTGGTTACCCTATCCACATTTCCTCTGCTTTGGGGTTGATAATCCTGCATCCACATCAGCTTGGGAAACCATTCCCCACTAGCCCCCTCTACACACCCCTGCATGGGACTGGCGGGTACCTCTTGTGACCCTCCACTGCCCACAACTGGAAGGTCTGAGGTCAGAGGTGCTTACCTCCATCGAGCAGCACAGGACGGCGTCTTCCTTCACATCCTGAGACTGCAAGAGCTGTGGAAGAGAGAGGCAGAGAACACTACTGAGGGGGGCGGCCCCTTCCCAGCCCCGATGTGGCCTGGAACAGACATGCCGGAGGGGAGGAGGGGGAGAGAGCCCACGAGGGTCAGAGGGTGGCAGGAACACTGCGATTTCTCTAGTAGGACTTGAGCACCTGGAGGACTACGGTGGCGCCCAGGCCAGGTGAGAAGGCCACAGTGAGAGGCCACGGCAGAGCAAGGCTGCAGGCAGGTCTGAAGGCGGCAAATATGCTGGGACGGATGGCCATAATAAGAGGTCAGCAAAAATCTTCAGAGCCATACATTTCATGTACAGACTTTCAGACGGGTGAAGGGGGGGCTCAGCCATGGTCTCAGGTGCTCCTGAGCCCTTGCTAGAGGAGGCCTTCTAGAAATCCCAGCGCTCTTCTGCAAAACCACGGCTGCGCTGACTTACCAGAGGCCGGAATTGCTTCCTGACCGAGGCCATGGCCAGGCTGCTCGGTGGCTAAGACTGGCCATGCCCCCGTCCAGGCTCCCCTCTGCCTCATCTCCTTCCCTCTCTCTCTCAACTGAGCTCTAACTCACACATTTTTTGGCCAAGTGGCCTTTGATGTATTCGAAATGTTCTGCAACCATTAGCATTTACCTAACTCCCTAGCACCCCCCCCCCCAAGCCCCTGATCTCTGTCTCTGTGGATTTGTCTCTTATGGATAGATAGTTCACATAAATGCATCATACAGTATGTGGTCCTTGGGGACTGACTTCTTTCATGAACAGAACTTTCTAGAAGATTGCCTGTGTGGTAGCAAGGACCGGTCCGATGTTCCTTTTTATGGCTGGGTAATATTTCACTGTATGGAGAGACCACATTTTGTTGATACATTCATCAATGGACAGACACACAGGCGGTTTCCCCTTTTTTGGCTCTCACAGATAATGCCGCTATGATCATGCGTGTACAGGTTTTTGCAAGAGCGCCTGTCTTCAGGTCTCAGGGGATCCTCACCTCCAAGTGGAATGGCTGGGTCTCGCTGCACTTTCTGGGGACTAGACAAATTACAGTGGGGCCGCTATTTTGCATTTCCCCCCAGCAATGTCGGAGAGTTCTGATTTTTCCATATCTTCACCAATATTTGCTATTTTCTGGTTTTTCATAAAATTCCTTTTTCTTAATTCCCAGTAGGAACCTTCTCAAGGCACAGTTCACAGCTTCAGAGAAGCTCTAATCTTGTTCTCCACAAACTCCGCCAACCCCATCTCCCTCTGGCCCCTTGGCTGACTGGAGAGTCTTCTCGCAAACCCCTATGTACGCGCCCACCGCCATTCCCCGCCACACCGATCCTCACACCCACAGGAGGACCCCGCGTTTGGATTCTCTGCCACGGACGACTTTTCCCTCTGAGGCAACTCCCCATACTCGCCCACCCTTCAAGGCCCACAGCTTTCCTGGAAGGCTCTGGATCTCTCCAGGCCCTGCTGCCCCTTCCTGCTTCTCACTCCCCAGCTTGTCCACCCACTCAGCATTCCACGCGAGGGAAAAGACATTTTCCAGGGGGAACCGACCGCCTCCTGAAGGCTGGCACGGTGCTGTGTTCCAGGGCTAGCTCCTGGCAACAGGAGGGATTCACTTAATGTTCCTCGATACTAATCACGCAGGTGTTTTGGTTGGTTGGTTGGTTTTAAAGGCAGGGTAGAGAGTGAGGAGAGCACCAGAGGAAGGCACTTTTAGGGTGAGTGTCCTCATTCCCTGAACAAGAACTGCAATCAGGGGTTTTGCCCCGGGTGTGACATGCTGGGGACTGTTCCTGCAGCTAGCTTGAAATCCGATTCTGTGTGTCCCCTCTTCCCTTCTGTCAGGTTGCGTATGTCCACCCAGCCCGGGGCCCCTCCCAGCAAGAGCCAGACCGTTCACCTCCGGAGGGCTGAAGATTTAGGGGGAGCTTTGCTGCGTGCCCCGTGGGTGTGCGGGGCATGGAGGCCAGGGCAGACAGGTCAGCGCTGGCTGTACCGGCTGGAGGTGCGCTCAGAGCCCAGCCTCCTTCTCTTCTCTTCCCTTCCCTTGCCTCTCCCTGTATGTCAGAGCTGGGCTGGCAGCAGACACGCAGAAATCATTTGGGGAAGAAGGAAAAGAGCTAGTCCTTGACCTGCTCCAAGGAGAAGCAGACAGAAAGCAGGGGACAATCCAGGGGAGGAAATGGTGCCACCAACACAAAGTGACAGGTGTTGAGGCCACTGGGGTGCTTGTTCTACTCACTGACACAGTCCTGACTCCTGGTGTAAGCCACCAGCCCCACTCTCCTCCTGGCTTACTTCTTGCTGTCGCATCGCTCGCCCCATCACATTGTCTACTTGTTCGTCTACTGCTGTCTGTCTCCCCGGGGAAGAAGGCAAGCTCCACCCACTTCGAGGAACGTGTCCTACCCACGGACCCGGACATGCACCACGACAAGGTTTTGCCGCGTGGTCATTACAGTGAATGCAGCAAGGGTCCAGGCTTAGTGAGTGCCCTGCTGCTCCACCGTCCCTCCCCTGCTAAACCAGGATCTGCTTCTGGAGTTTTCTTACCTGCCGGAGCTGCAGAACCCCAAGGGGAGCCAGGGGAGGCTTCCACCAAGCCAGTGCCTGGTGGACCTCTCTGGGAGGCCGTAGGGAAGGGATTCCTTCATTTAGAGGACCTAGGAGGCCAGAGTGAAGACCAGGAACCAGGTTCTGGAGAAAGCTGGGGCAGGTGATTCACCTTGCAGCAGGCCTGTCTAAGGCATGTGGTCTGCACCCAACCCAGCCTGCTCGGGGAAGGGCTGGTGCCCAGACTGGGAGGGACCTGCGGCCATCTAGGCTGGGGTCCACGTGGGGAGTGGGCCTAGCCCTGTTTACTTTGCAGGGTAGACAGGGACTGATCTATTGTAGGAAAACCCTGTAAGTTTGGCTAGAATTTCCTTCTGAATGTAACTTTGTTCCCTAATAGGTTTTCTGTAGCTCCCCAATAAGGGGAGGGGAATCCTTAAAAATCCATAGAAATCACAAGAAAGGGGGGGATCTGGAGGAAGGGGAACTCTTAGAGGCAGAAGACATACTGGCAGCGGGTGGGGGAGGAGAGGCAGAGCTGGCAGCTCGTGGGAAGAACGGGGTCCACTCAGGACGCCTCTACCACATCGGCTGACACAGAGTAGGTGCTCAAGGGGGCTTGTCGTGGTAAGTTGAAATGATTAAGGGACGCCTGGGTGGCTCAGTCGGTTAGGCCGCTGCCTTTGGCTCAGGTCATGATCCCGGGGTCCTGGGATCGAGTCCCACATCGTGCTCCTTGTCCAGCGGGGAACCTGCTTCTCTCTCTGCCTCTGCCTGCCACTCTGCCTGCTTGTGCTCTCTCTGTGACAAATAAATAAATAAAATCTTAAAAAAAAAAAAAAGAAATGATTGAAATGAACCTGGGACCATGTTCTGTCCTAGATTAGCTCCTTTGGGGCTCTAGGGACAAGGGAGGTAAGCTTATGGGAATACTGGTAGGAGTTAGGACCTGAGAAGTACTAGATGTTCTGGAAGGTGATTGTTTCCCTCTCCAAGTGGACCCCTGAGCTGCTGACAGCACTGCAAAGCCAGCCACGCCCTCGGCCCTGGTGAGCAAGTGCCCCCTTCTTCCCATTCCCTCTAACCCCCAAGGCCTGGCCTGCCCTCTGCTCCCTGGAGGAGCTGGGAACTACAGACTGTGGTCTCTTTCTGTTCCTTCTCTTTCTTCCCCACATCCTTATGACTGGACTACTTCCTTTCCAATCCCTTCTTCTCCTCTGTGTGTCCAAACTCCCCTGGAATTTGGGGTTCCCTCCCTGGAGGCCCTGGCTCCTGGCTAGCAGGGCCGGGGACAGAAACAGGGTGGGGTGCTCTGGAGGGCCAGGGTGGCTCGCCTGGGCATTCAGGCAGAGCTGTGGGCGGGCTCCCAAGCCCAGGCCTCTCCTCCAGCCTTATCTTGCACTGGGTTGTTTGGGAAAGTCCGTGCTAAGCCAACAATCACATCGTGCGATAGGCCCTCTTGCACGGCCTGCTGGGTTTTCTCAGGGAAGTGGGGGAGGACTGGAGTGGGTCATTACACTTTTCCTTCAGAGCTGCTGGGTGCAGGGATGCAGAGAGACCACAGACCACTTCCTTCTCTCCCTGCAAAAGCTGTCCTGGCCTCTTAGGACCAGCATTGGAGAGCAGAGTCTCAGAGCCCTAGAGCGGAAGGGGCTTTGGAGAACGTCCCCCTCAGCCTCCCCGGAAGTCACAACCTGCTGCTATTTGTGCCGTAATAAGAGGCTGACCTCTGCACCCAGGATCCCTGACCAACTCCACAGGCGCTCCCTTCCAAGACCCCTTCCACTGCCCCTCCTAGAGGTTCCCACGCCCCCGGGGTGATCATGGGCTCCCAAAGACTCTGTCCCTCCCTGTCTGTTTGCAGGCAGTGTCCCAAGTGCAGGATCTTTCCACTCTTTTCCATCTTGGCCAGACTTACCTGTCCTATGTTCTATTTCTTTAGGACTCTGCTTTTTCCCAAGGGACAGCTCAGGTTTGGATAAACAAATCCCTGCTGGTAGGTAGAGGGGGTTAGCCAGCTCTCTTGTTTATATATGCTCCATTTGGAATCTTCTGGAGACAATGCTTTTTTTTTTTTCTTGCTTTTCTTTCTTTCTTTCTTTCTTTCTTTCTTTTTTTTTTTAACTCCAAAACAAGTCTCAAAAAGTAATGGGAACCCGAACGACTACTTGTCTACCCATTTCACAACCGGCAAGAGGTGGAAGCAACTAGTCAGTGGAGAGAGGGAGGCATGAACTACTGTGGTCCAAGCACACCATGGAATGTTCTTCAGCTTTCCACCGGAAGCCCGGGCTGACACCTGCTACCACACGGATGAGCCCTGAGGACACTACTCTGGGTGAAATGAAGCAGTCACAAAAGAACAAATGAACAAATCCTATAAGATACCACTTTTTTTTTTTTCTTTTGATTCTACATCTATAGTCAGAATAGTCAAATTCATAGGGACCAAAAGTAGGATGGCGGTTGCCAGGGGCCGCCAGGACAGGGGACTGGGGTGTCAAGGTTTGATGGGGACAGAGTTTCTGTTTGGGATGACAAAATGTCTTGAAGATGGATGGTGGTGATGGTGACGCATTATGAGTGTCCCGAATGTTGCCGAACTGGCTAGAACGTGGCTAAAACGATCGGTTGTGCGTTCTGTATACTTTTCCACCATAACAAACTTGTTAAAGTTAAGTCGCGGCCGGGGATGGGCCCTCGTGGGGTGGGCAGGTCCTGCTCTGCCTGGGCAGGACTCTCTCCCCCCACTGCTGCTGTCGCTTGGGAAGACATTAGAGATTAGATGCAGGGGGGTGGTGGGGGTGGTGGGGGGGATGGGGAGGGCAGGGTTGCCCCACCTTGGGGGTTGCGGGGTCTGGAGTGGGTGGGAGGAGCAGCCCTCTCATCAAAGTCTCTGGCAGAGAGAGGGGTGTGGGCGGGCTGGGGCAGGCAAGCCACCCGCGCCCTCGAACACCGAAATGTGTTTCTTGGATGAGAATCCAAGGCAATTGTGCGAGCCCACACAGTGTTTGTTCGGAAGCTAATGCATTCCTGTCCTATTGTCTCTGCCGGAGACTTGTTGTGGGCACACCCATCATATCCTCCCTGGGGGAGAGGCCAAGGTGCTCGAAGTCAGGCTGGGGGAGGCCAGACAGCAATGAGGGAGACAGGCGGCCTGCTGGGAGCACCCTGGGGTCCCTGGGAGTGGGCAGGCTGCCTAAGGCGAGCCAGGATGTAAGCTGGCTGGTTGCTGGGGATGCCACCCCATGGGAAGGGAAAGGGGGTGTGACGGAAGGACCCGTGGGGTGGCCTCCCTTCGTGGGAGGGGAGTGAGCACCATAGATGGTCAGCCAGGGCTTGCCTTTCCCTCGAAGAGTGAGTGCCCGCTTGAGGTGGGCTGGCCCGCCCACCCCGACCCCCTCAGCTCTCGACAGCACACACAGGATTTCTACCCTGTAGTACAAACCCACGAAGACTTATGCAGCCATAGCAAAAGTCCAGATCTGACCCTGTCTGTGGGGGGCCTCTCTGCTTTGTGGGGAGCAGAGGGGGTCTGGGAATGGCAACGGGAGAGCGCCGCAAGGTTTGAGAGAGCAAGCGATGTGCTGGATGTGCCCGTTTTCCCGAGAATAAGTTCACAGAGCTCTGATGGCTTGGCTGGGTCTGGGGAAGGGCCAGGGATGTGGCTGGATGAGTGGAGGACATCACGGAAGGCCAGAGAGAGGAGCCAGGAACGGGGGTGGGGAGGGGAGAGGTCTGCAGGAGCATGGGAGCCACAGTGCTGGCCACAGATGTTGCCGGTGGAGAGAGAGCAGATGGCCGTAACACAGGCAGGGGGTCTGGACCGGTGACTGAGGTGGGGAGCTGCACGTGACCTCCTGCCTCTCAGGAGAAGCCTCAGGTTCGAGTCCCGGCCCCTCCCTTCTGCGCCTCTGCCAGCCCCGGACTGGCACGTATGGCTAGGTCTGGAGGACGGCATGAGAACTGATGCTCTCGATAGCGACCCTGACTCATCCCTGAGAGGGTCTATTATGTCTGGGTCTCTTCAGGAAGGCAGGAAGGGAGATAATCTATCCGAAAAAGGCTGTCATCAAAATTGAGCAACGAGCCCAGAGTCAGAAGACCTGCTACTCACTAAGAGTCCCCCTGGGCATGTCACGTCATCTCTCTGCACCTCACTTTCCTCACCTGAGAATGGGGCCAATACCTGCCTTGAATTGTTTTGAGACTCAACTGAGATCAGTCTGTGAAGGAGCTTTGAGAAGGGCAAAGCTTGATCTAAATGCAAGGTGTGATTACTGTTATTAAATCTGTTCCTTTATAAACACATATTTTCCCTGAAGATCTTGGCACACTCTTTACGTACCATCCCATTTACCCTCGTGACACTGTGGAGACAGGGAGAGGCCACGGCATTGTTATCTCTACTTAACCGAGAAACTGAGGCCCAGTAGTCGAGTGGCTTGCACAAACCGAGCAGCAAGGCTGAGAAGAACTGGAAGGTGTTCAAGAGTCCTGGATCAGCACCCTTTTTCTTGGAGAATGATTTTAATCTCTCTCACATTTGCTACTGCTTATTTTGGTGGCTGGAGCTTATCATTCTTAATTTGGTTGACCAGCGACAAGAATCAACCTGGGCCTTCACAAAACTGAATGGATTTTACATATTTGTTTGCATTAGCCATCATCAAACCATTCATCCACATATCTGTCCGCTGTACCTGTCCGCACACCCATTTACTTGCCCACCAACTCATTAGTGCATCTGTTCACCCAACTTTGCAATCATCCATCTACCAACACATCCATTTATCCATCCATCCATTTTTCTACCTACCCACACATGGATCCAACCTTCCATCTACCACCCATTCTTGCATCCTTCTATCTACCCACCCACCTACCTAGCCATCCATCCATCCATCCATCCAACCATCCATCTATCCAACCATCCATCCATCCAACCATCCATCCAACCATCCATCCATCCATCCATCCATCCAACCATCCATCCAACCATCCATCCATCCAACCATCCATCCATCCATCCATCCAACCATCCATCCAACCATCCATCCATCCATCCATCCATCCATCCATCCATCCATCCATGATTCTATCTAGATATCCTTTCAACAACAATCATGAAACACCTACTATGTGTTAAACATTATATAATTACAGGGATAACAAGAAGAATAAGACTCCCTGCCCCCAAGTAGGGGAAAATCAAGAGATCGTGCTAGGTATATGGGGTTGAAGCAGGGGATGGAATGATGATGGAGAACCTGCCAGGCATATGGTATAAGAAGCAGCATATGGCATACGCACAAAAGCAAAAAAAGAAAAAAAGAAAAAAAAGTCTGAACTAGCAGAGTGCACTGGTGAATAACAAGTATTTCAAGATGCTAACATATATAGTGCTGGGGGTGAGGTGGGGAGAGAACATGATGACAAAGAAGGCAAGGGCCACAACCTGAAGGGCTCTGGCTGCCATGATACTGTGTTTTGATTTTATCCTAAAGGATGGGAAAGCCACCGGGAGATTTCAAACTGGAGAGTGCATTTTGGAAGGATCCCTTCTAGCATAGTGTGGTGAACAGACCAGAGCTGGTAGAGTGGTGGGGAGCTGTGAGTGAGCGGACAGTGAGGAGGTTGACATGAAAAACTGCACTGCCTTCAGCCAAGGTGGGAGAAAGGGGAGGACATATGTTTAGGAGGCAGAAGAGAAGGTGAGGAGAAGGATAATGTAGAAGCTGGATAATCCCCAGGTTTGGGGTTTGCCCAACTAGATGAATGGGGGTGCCATCAATGATCATAGGAAGGCATGAGGAGTTGGTTTGGGGGGATGTGAAAGAGTTCAGCATCAGAAATATCAAGTTCATAGTTCTGGGGATGATCGGGGAAGATGACTCATGGGAGACTGGCGATCCATGATCATCAGTGCCAGGTCAAGGCCATAGGTGTTAGTGGGATGAGCTGGGAAGACCAAGACGAGAAGAGAGTAAGAGCTCCAAACCTGGAAAGGGTGGGGAAGGAGGAGGAGCTCCCAAAGGAGAACAAGGACAGTCAGAGGGCTAAGAGGAATGGGAGGAAGTGATGCCATGGAAGCCAAGAAAGCTCTAAGAAGTACAAGGTCAGCAGTGTCAAATGCTTAAGAGAGGCCAAGTAAGATGAACAATGACCAGGGCCCCCTGGATCTGGTGATTAGGGTGACCTTTGCCATGATGACTTCAGAGCAGGGGCAGGGACAGGGACAGACGGAAGAAGGCTGGATCATGTAGGATTGGAGAGGGAGGCTGGAAGTAGAGACAACAAGAGTACACCCTTTCTTTCTTTTTCTTTTCTTTCTCTCTCTCCCCATTTCTCCCCTCCCTCCCTCCCTTTCTTTCTCCCTCCTCCTTCCCCCTCTCTCTTTTCTCTTTTTGAACTTGCCTACAGAAGAGAAAAAGGGCAGGATCCCATGCCAGGGTCAAGGGAGTGGTTGTCGCGGTGGGAGAGGCAGGTGGAATGTAGGAGAGGGGCTCACTGGAGGCGAGGAGGACCCAAGCGCAGAGCGTCGCCTTCGGTAAGGGAAGTGATATGGCTCCATATCCTCTGAAATGGACAGGAGGGGCGAGGCTGGCTGTAGACAGAGGCGCACGTACGTGTGGATGCTCCCGTGGCCCAGCCTGTCAGGACAACTACGAAATCAGTGCCATTCTACGTTCCCCACTTATTATCAGTGCTCTGATGGCTGCGTTTCAGCCATCCCCAGGAGAGGGGGATTTGCCCCAAATATCACTCTTCCACTAGCCTAATGAGGAGCCCTGGTATGGTGCCTATGATCAGATGTCAAGGAAATTCATGGTTCTGACCTGGACTTGAGTCCAAGCTTGCGCCCTGTGGTCTGGCTGTCAGCCCTCCTCACTAAGGCGGACAGGCACCCGGACTGCGGAGCAGGCGCCCTGGAGGGAATAATTAGCCTCCTTCCTGCAGAGCTTGCAAACCGCCTAGTACAAAGTAGCCACAGCAAATGTCACATGGGGGAAAACTCCATCCCACAACTGGCCCCAGGGGGTGGAAACATAATCTGGGGCTCAGAGCAGACACTGAATCCTGCAGACACTGGAGCCAGAGGATGGGGCCACGGCTCCAGTGGCTCCTCTTGGGAGCCAAACCCTGGCCAATGGCCCACTCAGGACGCGAGTTCTGCTCACAGAGTCCCTGCAGCCTGTAAGTTCCCAGGACCCTGGGTCGGGGTTCGAAACCACAGGGACATTGGCCATGGCTGCTGTCAACAACACCCAGCTTCTACTTTAGTGCCCCCTCTTTTCCCTTCTAGAAGACTTGCCTGTCCTCTCTGTGGCTCCTTTTGCATTCACTTCCCGGACATCCATCTCTCCTAAAGGATGACTGGAAAATGCCTGAGGCAGCTCTGAAGTTTTACCTTTCCAGAAGGGGGGTCTCCTGAGGACCGACCAATGCCTTCTGGGGCTTCAGTCATCACCTGGCTTACCTTTTTGAAATGTCTGCTCTCAAGGCAAAGCCCTGCACTGTGTGCACACTTTAAGATCCGTTTTATCGGGGCACCTGGGTGGCTCAGTGGATTAAAGCCTCTGCCTTCTGCTCAGGTCATGATCCCAGGGTCCTGGGATCGAGCCCCACATTGGGCTCTCTGCTCCGCAGGGAGCCTGCTTCTTCCTCTCTCTGCCTGCCTCTCTGCTTGCTTGTGATTTCTCTCTGTCAAATAAATAAATAAAATCTTAAAAAAAAAAAAAAAAGATCCGTTTTATCCTTTTACTAGTTTATCTCTGAGTTTAGCGATCTTCACTTATAGCTCCAGAAACTGAGGCACGGCGAGTGGGGTGACTTCCCAAGAGCCCACAGGTAATGGAAAACCAGGATTTGAAGCCAGGTCTTACCCACAGTCAAATGACATAACCACAGTTCCACCAGTAAGGCCCACACAAATGAGTCTGGTGGGGTGCAGTCAGCAAAAAGTGGGGTGTGTCTCAGATGGTTCTGGATTTCACTTGCCATCCCAAAGTAACTAGTAAGTGTCCCTTTTGCTCCTAAAAGGGCCCTGATGTGGATGGTACGTTATACAGTCACCTAGACAAGGGAAGGGGTGCTGATGGGGGGGGGCATCCCCCAGATTACCGGCTGATCTCCAGCCTCTTCCGCTTCCCCCCTTGTGCTCAGCACCCCTATTTATCAAGTGAGCGAGGGAGTGCTCCTGCCCGGCTCTGAGGGGTTCAGCCGGCAGGGTGGGGAGAAGGACTCTGACGGTGACAAATGGTCCTGCTCCCAGCAAGGTGGCTGTCATTGCGGGGGACACCTGCTGTGGGGCCTCACCTGAGCCTGCCAGCACTAACTGCTCCCCAAGGACAGAGCTGGGAACAAGACGGAGTTGTGACAATGAACGCCCTGTCCGCTGCTCTCTGCTGGAGCATGGGGGCCCTGGGGAGAGCCGTTGGAGGACAGGCAGATGGAAAAGCAGTTATTCTGGAAGCTTCCCCAGGGGAACTTGGCCAAGAATGCCTGGCCTGGAGGCACTGGGCGTCAGGTGGCACCTGGGACCTACACCCCCTCCACGGTACCCTACCCCTCTGAAAGAATGGCTGCGTTTTGTGTCTGACTCAGCACAAACGTCTTCCAGAGACAGGAGGAGGGGTTTGGGCTGGCCCCGGGGGGCCAGGTCTAGGGCTCGGGCCGTGGGCTGCTGCTCTTCTTGCAGCCCCTTCTCTGAATTCACAGATCTCTCCTGGTGTCCACCAGGCTGGGACCCCCGGCAGGCACAAGGAGAGGGCCATCGGCTCTGAGTTTCACCTCCCCTTGGCCCCTTGGCTCCAGCTGCCCCCCCCACCTCCACCCACCTGAGGCCTGGACTTGACCTTGGTGGCTTGTTGGAGGCGGGGGTGGGTGTGATAAGCGTCTTGGTGGAGGGGACTAGCAGCCTGCAAAGGCATTTTCCGCTCTCTAAAGTAAACAATCAAACAGGAAATTAATCGAGAAACCCACATCAACGGAAGGTTCAGGTTGTGATTTTCACAGTCCCAGAGCCAGGAAATTCAAAGTTAGAGTTCCCATAGCAACTTGCCGGTAGAATCAGCTGCCAGCACGCTGGGCTGGAATGAGACCCTGAGGGGTCAACTAGGCCAGCCCCCTGCCTCTAGGAAGCATAGCCCAACGTCAAGTCTGAAAGTCCCGGGGTCCGCTGCTCTTCTGAGTGGACCAGCAGGCCTGGGAAGGAGTTAGGAGTTGCAAAGCCAGGCTCTCTCTCTTAGTCCTCACAGCAGCGAGCCTTGTAAATAAACCAGGCGACCCGTGGCTAGCTCAGGGCTCAGTTTTCTCTATTCCCATATCCCGACCGTCATTCCCGTATTCTAGGAGATGAGAACGGTACTCGGGCCTGCCAGACTCTCAAGGGAGGGCCCGTGCCATGCACGCGGACTCTTACTCATGCTTCCTATTCCGTATTCTCGTCTGTCCTGTCACGGCCCCCCACCTTCACCCCAACCGCCTCAGAACCTTGTCCTTGCCCTTGCCCTCTACCACCCCCTCCCTCCACTGTTTTCCCTCCAAGAAACATCTCAATCGATGGACGGTTCCAAGAGCTCTCAGAGCGGCCACCAAGGTGGCTCTGTTGAGTGGTTGTTGGTATTCATCTGCACCACCCCCCCTTTCTGGACCAAATCTATACTATTTTAACATCAGGGCAATGCCCATGGACTGCTTCCCGGACCGACAACCAGGTAGCTTACATCGGCACGGGAGGCCAGTCCTCCCCCTTCAAGTATGTGGGGGGTTGTGTGTCTTGGGTGGGGTTTTCTTTTGTGTGTGACTCCCGAGGAGTCCCCGCCTGGCAGGAAAGGAGATAAGAGCGTTGGAGCTCAACCGAGAAGGAAACAGTCTGGAATCCTTCCCCAAGAGTCACCCTGCCTTCCCACCCGAGATGGCTACCAGTGGCCTTCTCCATGTGGCTGCGTGGCCCGGGCCCGGTACCCTCGTGATGAGGCTAGCCGAGGCAGGCACAGGCGCTCCCCGGGCACCAGGCCTGCGGCAGAGGGTGCCTGGCCCGCCCGCCCGCCTGGCCCTGGAGCCAGTGCTGTGAACTGAGCAAAGCAGTGGAAAGAGAGAAGTGGCGCCTGCTGGAAAGCAGACAGAGCGCCTCCTTGATTTCCTGACAGGCCTAGCCGCATGCCAGGGGCTGATGGGCCAGCTCCGAGTGCCCGGCCTTGCTTGCGAAACAATCCCTTCCTCCTCTGGGTCAGCTTTCCCGGTGGTCGAGCCACTGTGCAGTGGCCCGAGGCCCTGAGCGAGGCCTCCCCTCACCCCTGCCGCATTTCTGCCTTCTTCCAAGTCTCAGCACTGAAGCCGGTGGGCAGGCCGGGGAAGACGGGACCCCCTCCTGGCAGTGCAAGCTCTTGCCTTCCCTGAAGCCAGCTCCAGACAGGCAATGAGGAAGAAGAGGTGGTGGGAGGTCACGGGATTCTCTGCTGGTTTCTGCAGCCCCAGGGGGACTCTGGCGGAGGGAGCCCTGTCACAGAGGGCGACCCTCCAGCTTCAGAGGAGAGGTGTCCGTCCGTGTGCAGAATGCAGAGGCTGCTGCAGCTCTCCACCCCTCACCGCCCCAGCTCCCTGCCCTCCCCACTGTTCTCTGTAGCACGAGGTTCTCTGAAGGGCCTTGCCAGGGGCCCACCCTCCCTTGAGCCTTGGGAGAAACTCACGGTATGCTGAGTCAACCAGGGGTCCCATCTACCCATCTCAGACCGTACAGGGTATGTGAGTGGGGGAGGGCACAGGTAACCAGCCAGGGGGCTCAAGGAGCTGGAGAAGGGCCACACTGGCCCCCTCTGCTACCAAGCGTGGAAATTCTGAAGAAACTTTTGCTGAACACATGTCCTCTTCAGTGTGATAATCTTGGCGTGTGGTATTTAAGAAGACATGCCCGCTGGAGCCTGGTTACCAGACAGAGGTGCCAGTCCTCCGGCGTGGGGGTGGAGGGCGGAGTCTGAGGCCACACCGCAGGGCCTGGGCTGGAGGTCTGTCCTCGGGTGAGGAAGCGTAGCTGGTTCTGCGGTGGGTTTGGGTGCAAGGCGGTAACCAAGCACCAACTGGGCAGGGACAGCTGGGCCTGGGACAAGCTTAAGCAGAGAATAATAGGGCTGTGCGAAAGGCATAATTAGCATTTGTACTCAGAGAGGCAGCCACCCCGTAGAGGGACAGACAGGCCCGGGCTGAGAAAAGGGCCTGGGGCTGCCTGGGGACGGCAGAAAGGATTCGCTAAGGACTCTCTGCCAAGTCTAAGGCTGGAGATAAGAGTATTTAATTGGCACCTGGAAGTTTGTTTGGCTTTGGAGCCTTACCCTTAGCAGAATATAAACTGTAATAATGGGGCAACTCTTTCTAAGTTGAGATGACCTTTTCGGAGGAGTGCGCATGCACATCCGTATTTTACCATCTGTGTGCACTTCACCGGTTCACCTGAGGGGCTGGAATGGGGTAAAGGGCTTATCGGAGGCGCAGACACTCCGCCCAGGCCATGCCCACCCCTGTGGCCCTGCCCCCCTCTGCTCGCCTTCACAGACCTCTAGGCCAGCCAACGCCATCTGTTCACAGGCCTGTGAACACGTCTTGTTCTTATGTGCGGGGACGGTGAGGAGCAAACCCCACCCTGGCTCCACTTACTGGACCCCTGGAGACTGATCACAAGATCTGCCTCCTCCAAGAAGCATTCCCTGACCTCCTCCTCTAACCTCCACAACCGGAGGCGTTGCTGCTCGTAGCCTCGGGGCAACTATTGGTTCTCGCTAGTTCTAGGTCTAGTCTAGGGTCTACCAAGACTAGCTTTTCCTCACACAGGACCTTGTGGCCAGCAGCCCTACAGACTGGATTCAAAGGAAAGCATGTGCTGGTTGGAGCCAAGCCACTCGGAAGGGCCCCCCTGTTCCCTGGCATGGAGCCCGCCCAGCAGCATGGGCCCAGAGCACGGCAGGTCCTGCCCCTCCTCCAGGGAGTCTGAAGGGACAAGTGTTTCATTCACCCACTCATTCCTTCGTCAGGAGGCACGAGTCCTACCCTCATGGGTCTACTGCTAGAGCAGGGAAGACAGATGTCACACCAGCAGATCAGTGATGGGAACCAAGGTTGTAAGGCGAGGCTGCCTGTGTTCTAATCACCCCCGGCCCCAAGGCTGCACAGTTAACTTCTCTGTGCCTCTGTTTCCTCCTCTGGAAAGTGGGGGTAGGGTTAAATGAGATCATCTGGGACTCGTATTAGAATAGTACCTTGCACACAGTGCGCGTGCTCCATCCCTGGCCTTACCAAGTGGGAGGCATGGGACCGGAGATGCTGGGGTTCATGAGAACGGAGGTGCTGGGGGGTGGGGTGGGTGGGGGGTGGGAAGGACTGTCCTCCCCTGGGTGGGGAGAGATGCTCAGCGAAGTCCTGGGGAGATAGCTCTGAGCAGGCTCTTTAACGTCAAGCTAGGGAAAGAGTGCGGCCAGGAGAAGGAGCAAAAAGAACATTCCAGGCAATGAGAAAGGTCACCCTCAAGAATCCTGCGAGCATGGAGGAGTACGGAGAGAGGAGGGGAGCCCTGTTGGAAGGCTGGTGGGCTCATTCAGGTGAAAGGGGACCTTGGCCTACACGAGCTGTGGACAGGCAGAAACGTGGTGGCCAGAGCTGGGGACCAGGGAAGAGCTGCTGCCCACAGACCCTGCGGATTCATGGCGTGGAGGGCGGTGCTGAGAGTCAGGGATGGCTTCAGGCTTTTTGTTGTCACAGGCTGCAGGATGGTGGCACCCTCTGGGAGGAGACGGGTTCCGTTAGGATGCTCTGAGTTTGAGGGGTGTCTGGGGAGGCTGGGGGGAAGCGTCAGGGGGATGTATTCAGGCCTGGAGATGTAGATCTGGTTGGCGCAGGTCAAGCTGGGGGGCTGTGGCTGCCCTGGGAAGCTGTGATCGACACAGGCTTTGGGACCTGCCTGTTTCCTGGCTTACCACCAACTATATGGTCACCTGTCCTTTGGTAAATCAACTTCTCCAGGCCTCTGGATAAAAGGACACCAAATGAAATTTTAGAGAAGGCCTTAAAGGTGAACACGGTCCCAGAGCAAAGGCTCCTGCATTAAACTTTGAGAAAAACATACACCTGACATGTAAAAATTACACGGAATTCAACTTTTGGCGTCGATCAATAGAGCTTTGTGAGAACACAGTCACCTAATTAGCTTCCATGTCACCAGCAGCTGCCGGTGGCGCTGAGGACCAAGCCGGCCTCTGGACTCGGCAATGAGGGGATTTCAACACAGACCGCACTGCTGGCCTGAGGGGGCAGAAACAATCCAGAGAGACACACTTGGGGAGACCGTTTCTTCTGAAACCTCTGGCTCCACAGGGCAGAGGGAAATTGGGCAGTTCCCGGAGGGGAGTGTGGGGTCAGGGGAAGGTTTTTCCCTCCTCAGGAGGGTTTGGTGGTTTGCTGAGAAGAAACCACCAGAGAGCGGGAAGCATGGGCCGTCGGGGAGCGCAGGAGCCGGTCGGAGGGCAGCCGGCGGGAAGGGCGGGGATGGGACAGGCAGCCCTCTGCGAGCAGAGCAGCGAGCAGCGGTGGCCTAAGCCAGAGCCACTGCCTTCATGGACAGGACAGGCCACCCCAAACAGGCCAGACCATGGCAGGTCCATCGCGGCTGTGAAAAGGCCGGAGGCAGCCCATGGAGCCTTGTGAGAGAATTAAAGAAAGCAAAAGTTATGTTACGTCCATTCAGATGAGCAGCTCGAGACCAAAAGAAAGGTACTTAAATCTGGCCTTCCGGTGATTTTAACACCCGACTCTCCTATTTGTGTTTGCACATAAAGTACTCTTTCTTCAAGCGATGTGCTAATGTCAGTCCAACGTGATACAGAAAGATCCCCGAGGGGGGTGATTTTATATTGTATTTCTACTTTCCTCGGTGGAACCTTTTTGGGAGAAAACGTTCCATGTATCACACGGGCAGAAAGGTGCACACATCCTAAGTCTGCCGTTTGGGTGAATTTTTGCACGGGGTACGCTCACGCTACCAGAGGCCTGACCGAGAGCTGGAACCTTGGAGAACCCCCCAGGCTTCTTGTGCTCCTTCCTCTCACTAGCCCTCCCCTAGGGTTGCCACAGTCCTGCTTAGCACTACCTGCTTAGCTCAGTGTTACCCACTGGAAACCCCCCACCCCCAGGCCTTTACATTCGAAGCAAACACACTGACCCGCAGGGTAGTTCCTGCGAGGCCCCTCGCTCACCAGGGGGTCACTTTGAGACCCCACACGGCCCTTGGCTGCTCTATTCTGGGGTTTTGTTCATAGGACATCGTTTGATTCTGGGACGGGTAGGACAGGTGGGCTAGTCACGGGTTTTAAGGCCGAAGACATGGCAGTTTGGAACCAAATTAGGCGATGTTCAGTGTGCCCCTGGCCATATGTCAGGGGGAGGGAGCTGATTCTCAGACCCAAGAATCTATCCCCAAAGTTAGGTGCTGTCTTATGCATTGTGTTTGGAGACACGTGTCCCTTAGCATTTTTAGAATGTGGGCGTCTTTGAAGATCTGATGGAAACTTTGGCACCTCTCCCAGGAAAACGTACTCGTACACACGTTCACAGACGTCTACATCCAATTTTTGTGAGTTCCTAGACTTTGAAGGCCTCCCAGGGATCCCAGATACACACCTTTGACGTGGCCTTACACAGTCCAACCTAAATCAGCGTTAAAAGTGTACAGAAGTATGGGACAGTGCCTGCCTCCATAAGGACAGTCACATGATCTCATTCATGTGTCATCAAGAGGATCGTATAGCCTTTTTCCGTGCCTGTTGGGCTGTGGCTGGGGAGCGCTGTGGTTAAGGCACTAAGCCAGGGTGGCCAATAAAGATACCGTAAATGTTCTATACTATGTGCCAGACAGTTGACAGATGCGATCCTCAATCTTTATGGCAATCCTGCTGTTTCCCATTTGACTGATGGAAAAACTGAGGCTCAAGGAGGCTCGGTATCTTGCCTCAGGTCCTACCTAGTACTGATAGCGTTGGATTTGAAATCATGTTAGTCTGATATCTGAGCCTCTTTTCATTTTCTCTTCTCACAGAGGGGCCTTTCAGCCTCGCTCCCAGCCTTCTCTGTTCTGTGGCTCCCCAAAGCTGACAAGGTGGTCAGGAGGGAACCGTCTGGCAGCACGGGGATGCCTCAGTGCACGCTGTCTCCGCTTATGGGAAATGACTCACTGGAGCCCTGCCACTTTGGGACACCAGGGGACACATACACACTTCCTGTGGCTCAGCGAGCGCCTTGGGCAGTATGAGCAGGCAGGGTAGATCTCTGGGGGCGGGCAGAGATAGAAAACCAGCCATCTCCCCACCCAGGGATAGAGAACCCTCCCTCTGGATTCACACGACGGAGCTAGGGCACCTCTGGGTCTCCGTTTTGTCGTTGGGAAAATGGGGGTGGGGTTCAGACTCGGTCAGGCCTACCAGTGTGTGGACCTCCTCCAGCAGCAGCAGCAGCGCCCAGGAAATTGCAAATTCTCTTTTCAGACAGCGATGCCTCGATTTTTTTTTTTTTTTAAGATTTTATTTATTTATCAGAGGGGGGGGAGAGAGCGAGCACAGGCAGACAGAATGGCAAGCAGAGGCAGAGGGAGAAGCAGGCTCCCTGCTGAGCAAGGAGCCCAATGTGGGACTCGATCCCAGGATGCTGGGATCATGACCTGAGCTGAAGGTAGCTGCTTAACCAACTGAGCCACCCAGGCGTCCCAACGATGCCTCGATTTTTAATGAGCACTGAGAACCACAGATCTAGATCAGGGGTCTGTAAGCTACCGCCCATCGGCCAAATCTGGTCCACAGCCTCCTTTTTATGGGGCCCGTGAGCTAAGAACAGTTTTTACATTCTTAAATAGCTGGGGGGAAAAAAAAAAGCCAATGAATAATAATACTCGGTGACACATAAAAATGCTATAAAATTCAAATTTCAGTGTCCATAAATAAGGTTTTGTTGGAGCGCAGCCACGCACGTTCATTTACATACTGTCCAGGGCGGCGGCTTTCGCATCAGGAAGGCAGAACTGAGCGCTTTCCCCAGAACCCGCTTTCCCCAGAACTTCGCACGGCTGCTCCGGAGAGCACAAATCACAGGGAAGTGGTTAAACTGCATTTAGCCTATTGGCCTGCAAAGCTAAAATATTTACTATCTGGCCTTTTATAGAAGTTTGCTAACCTCTGATCCATGGAGACAGTGAAGGGGACAGAAGAGGTGGGAGGTAGGAGGCGAGGGTTGAGGACCAGTGTAAGAGCTTGGGATACTTTCTGTGGGGGGAAAAGGGAGCTGGCAGTCCTCGACTGTGCTGTGCCGGGTCAGCCCTGGGGGTCCTTTACACAACTGCTTTGAGGGTGGTCTGGAAGGCCCCTCTGATGAAAACCCCAAATTCCACCTCTAGTGCGGGGGGGCTCGTAATGAGAAGCCCCCAGAGGACAGGCTCTGGGATTTTCTGCAAGCTTTAATGTCTGTGGGTATTTTCTGGGGAGATGGTTCATGGGGGGGGGTCAGTAATCTCCCCGACTTCTACAAACCCCTGAACCTCTTTTTTTTTCCCCCTTTGGGGCACACATTTTTCTTTTCCAAGCTCTCCTTTCAAAATCTGAAAGTCCCTGGACGGGTAACACCCTCCACAAACATCCCTCCTACCTAGGAAAGGAGTAGGTGTTACCTGATGGCGCCCCGAAGGCCTCAGGAAAGTCCTGGGAGTCTGAGGTAGGGTGCCGGGGGTTGGGGGAGGGCAGACACACTGAGGTGGGGAAGACGTTGGTCATCAGGAAAAGGGCCTCTTTCCTGGAAGGCTGACAGCACCCCCACACCGCCCGGATTTCCCCACACTCTAGAACTCTCTCCTTGCCATCAGCAAGAGGCCAAAAGGGCTTCTGGCCGGTGGGGATATTGGTAGCCACCCTCGCGGGTGGGGACCTCCACTCCCCAGAACCCATTAGGCCTCCCGCCTGGGGCACTACGCAGGCAAGTCTCAGCTCTGGCCCTGGGATTCCAGGTATTTCCCCAGCCAGCCCCACCTCATCTAATTGCTTTCCAGTCAGCTAATCCTTGGCCCACGCCCTCAGCTCCAGCCAGGCAAGCCACCTCAGTGTGGCCAGCAGGAGCTTCTGAGACTTCCCATGGCCCGCGTCCAAGCCTGGGGCAGCCGCTCAACTCCCCTTGCCCAAACCACATCCTCCTTGCTGTTCTCCACACCTCAAACTCTCCTCTGACTAACATTTCCAATCCAAGCAGAGCATGGTCCAGTCCGGACCCAAAGCGGCAGACTAGTTCATTCCCTACTGCCCCTCCTTTCCCGCCTACCCCTGCCCCAGACTGGCCATATCCAGGCTATCAGGGAAGAACAATTAGCAAAAAGTGGAGTTGGACCTACTGTTCAATTCCCAGAGCTAATTGTTTTAAGCAGGGCTTCGGCCTTAATTATGGGATAATTAGTTAGTGAATGTGTGTTTGTATTTCCACAAGTGTGTTTGCATTTCCTAAGTCTGGCTTTTAACCCTGGGAAGCCAGATTCAGCACATACTTTTATGTTTCAATACCTCTGAGTAAGGGACAAGGTCTTAATTACAGAAATGGAAGTCCTGAGAACAACAGTGTAATCAAAAGGCCAATGCAAGAATGAGCTAATTGTGCCTTCTGCGGACTGGGCCATTGTGAGGAGGAGCGGGCAGCTGCCTGCACCCCCTCCCGGGGTCTGCGGACTTCGCTGGGAGCTTTGTGGCACAGGCTGCCACCCCCTGCCCAGGAGTCCCCAGCACTGTGCTGTTTGTCTCTCTCGCCCTTTCTGTCCTCGCCTGCCACCTTTCCTCATTCGGGGGTCCAAAGGATTGCCTTTGCACACACCACCAGGGAGCCCCAGCCAACACCCAACATCTGCATGCTGGCCGTTTGATTTCAATTTTAGCTCACAACGTTTTCTTCTGCTTCTGGGTGCTCAGCAAGGGAAACTAGGAAAAATACTTTAGAGAATTTGGGGATCCATCTACTTTAGGAGTCCAGACCAGTTCCCCAAAGCCCGAGGGTTCTAGAAGCCAGCTTCCAGACCTGTGCTGTCCAGTACAGGAGTCACTAGCCACACACAGTCTTAAAATGTGTCTACTCCGAATGGAGAGTTGCTTTGAGTCTAACATACACGGTGGATTTCAAAGACTGAGTACAAGAAACAAGAAGATTAAAAAAAACTCTCACCTTTTGATGTTGAGATGGTCATTCTTTGGCTACGCTGGATAATATAAAAGATATTAATTTCACCAGTTCCTTTTTTTAAAAATTCAGCTATTAGCAAGTGCATGGTGACACAGAGGCTCATATTATAATGTACTGGACATGTTGCTCCCTCGCTGGGATTGTGCCCAGATCCTTAAGGACAGAGGCTGCCATTGTCCTCAATGTCTGTGACTTCTTGTCCACTCCCAGCTCCTGTGCCATGTTCTCACCTTCTTCTTAACCCTTCCAGAACTCTCCTGAGCTCTGTGCATCCTCGTTACTCCTTTCCCTCCTCAAGGGAGAGGGAGGAGAGGAAGGCCCTGTTGCTCGGCCCACGTCTTCCAGTCCAGCTGAAGGCCGGCGAGGAACACAGAGGATGCCCCCCTCAGTGTCCCTCCACAACCCTTTCCCCATGGCTCTTGATCCATGAAGCTATGTTGCATGCCCACCCTGACTTCTTGTGATTGTGGGTCATGGGATTCTGACTCGGGACAGTCTAGTTTAACCTCATAGGCCTGGCGGATCGAAGTCAAGAAATGACCGCTTAAATGAGAGCAGAGCTAAACGTAGGGACAGAACGCAGGCAGCTGCACCGGAGGAAGGCAGTTCTCCCCATTTTGCTCCAAGTGTGAGCACAGGTTGCTTCCTTTGAGTTTGATTTAGGGGGGAGCATTTCTCTTCTTCTCCTACTTTGAGCTCATGTGCGAGGACCCCTCCCAGCCAGCCCCCACCTTGCCTCTTCAAGGATTCTGGATTCCTCTGACCTCTGAGAGGTAGTCTCAGAAGAACTCTAGAAGGGTGCCTACTGTCTCCGGCTTTGCTCAATCTAGACATTCCATTTCATTAATTTGTTTGGTATTTACTGAGCAGCTACTCTGTGTCGGGCACTGTTCTAGTCGCTGGGGATACTGCAATGAGGAGAACAGACACATACCCTTGCCTTTAGAGAGCTTCCATGCTAACTGGGGAGAGAAAAAAACACATGGACACAAACACTCTAAGATAGAACCAGATCCTGTAAAGGCTATGGAGAAAAAGAAAGCAGGCTGCGGGGGTGGTGGGTGAGGGCCAACCGAGGACCCACATCCAGCTGAGACCTGGAAGGGTGCCCGGAAGAAGGCCATTCTCCCACAAGGAAAGGCAAGGGCAAAGGCCCTGACAGGTACTTTACTGTGTTCCTTCACAGTTTTGCTTATTAAGAAGCTCTTGGTTTATATGATATAAATTTGCTGCTGAATGATACCACTACTTCATTTTATGTCTCTTTTGTGAGTCCTCCTACAGGGAAAGGAGGAAGCCAACTTGTAATTAGCAAATCGGGACTAAATCCCCTTTAATCCTCAATCTCAATAAGGAGCTGAGGGCCAGAGAGAAGATGCCCGAATTCATGCGGCTCTGAAATGGGCCTCCTTCCCTAGCACCCTTCTTGGTTAGTTACAAGAATGGTCAGTCCTGGAAGCTTCTCCTCTCAGGGCCTGGCCCAGGCTACCTGTAACCTACTAATCATTGCTGCTGGTGGTGATTACGGAGCCCCCAACAGGGAACAAAAGACAGGAGAAAAGCATGTTCCTAACTGTGTCTAGCCCCCATGGACAAGTGCTGCATCAACAACTAAAGTTAATCAGTGGGTCTGTGGGCCAGCACGTTAAGGAAGATCGGTGTGGGTCCTGGGGTGGGGGTGGGGGTGGGGCTGCATGCGACTTTGCGCACCAGCTCCCAGTACTGGGTGCTTTGCTTTCCTCCTTCTCCCCAGCAGACAGCAGCTCTGGGAAGGGAGGGACAACCACACGCTCAAGCAGCCAGCTCGGCACTTGTTGCCCCTATAGCTGGGTACAGGGTACCGGGAATGAAATCTGCGCAGGGCTGGGCTGTGCAAACCATGGCGAGGCACTGGGATGCGGGAGGGGGGCACTCAGAGGTCAGGATTCCGTGGGCCACCTACCTGAAGTTACCTTTGGCCCTCTGTCAACCCCACAGCGCCTGCATTCTTATTTTCTAAATATGTGGGTCACTCCTCCTCTCTCCCAGCCAATCTCCGCCCTGGAACCTACACACCGGGGAAGTGCCCCAGACTATCTCCCCTCTAGCCCTAAAGCGGACTAACAGAATCTGCTATCAGCCCATTGGGAAACCGCCCCTGGGGGTGGGAGGAGAGGGTGCGAGGAAGGTATCTTACTAAAAAAAAAAAAAAAGCCCAAAGGATTTAAAAAACGTAGACAGATGCATGTGTGTATGTATAGATGTGCGTGGACAGATTTATCCTCCGCCGTCCACTCGCCGGTTTAGAAAAAGTCCGCACCCCCACCCCCTCCCCGCCGAGGCCTCACCCCGCCCGGTCCCTGCCCGCCTTCTGCGCGCCTCTGCAGAAAGCAGGAGCCTCTTGAAGTTCAGACATTAATTACCGAGTTAGAATATTTTTTGGAATTACAGGCATGGCCCCAGGAGATAAGAGGAAGGAGGCGGAGAGCGCCGGGGGGCGGGGCCGCGGGGGCGGGGCTGGAGGGGGGCGGGGCGGCCGCCGGGAGAGGCCCGCTCCCCAGCCCGCAAGGCCAGGCGCCCCCTGCAGGCGGCGCGGAGAGCGCCAGCCGCATTCCGTCCTCCCGCCCTGGGCCGGCCCGAGGGGGCGTCCGCGGGAGGGGGCGTCAGCGGGAGGGGGCGGGCCGCGCCGAGCGGCTGCTCTCCCTCTTACCTCCCCTCCCCACCCGAGGCCTTCCACGTGGGATTCCTGCTAGAAGACGGTTATGTTAATTAAAACCGTTTTCAATGAAGAGGAGCTAGACCCAATCAGTCCCCTTCTGTAATTAGGTGGCTTGGTGGCGCTGACTCCCTGGGAGGGAACCGGAAGGGCTGGCAGCAACCCAACCTCACTTTTAAAGAATGCCGAAAATCTGATGTTTATTAAAAACCGCTCCCACCTATATATGTAAGGCTAGCTCATGCTCAGGCAGGGATCTCTATATTTTAGAGAAAATACCCAAAGCTTGCAACGCCACCGCCTTCCAAACGGGAACTGAAAAGAAGTCTTGCTGAAGCCATGCTGAGATGGGTTTGGAAATCTCTTGAGTTTTAAGACTGTTTAAAAACGGTTCTGGCGTGGAGACTGGTTTCCCTTTGGAAACCAGTGTCTGGTGGAAGCTGGTATTTTTATAACTCCAGGCTCTCTATCAGATCCTATGTTACCATGGTTGCTAAGGGGAACACTGGCTTCGAATTTCACATTTCAGTTTGCAGAGTCTGGCTAAGGAAGTGGAACAGTTAAAGGGTGGGGGCTGGGGAAGGGGTCGGGGACTGGCGGCTGGGGTGGGGGGCAGACCCGGGTTTTATCTTGGGGTGGGGGCGGTGGTCAAGGATCCCCAGCCTCTGGGAGGCCTGCCAGCGTGGGCGGGTGTGTGGGTGTGGGGGTGTGCGCTGGGGGTGTCCGAGCTGGTCAGGGGCATCACACCACAGAGTGCCTTGGCTGCCAACTGGAGGGGGGGCGGGCAACAGCTTTGGAGGGGACAAAACTGTGGGGAGTTATTTCAGCAGAGGTTACAGGAATGGTTGCTTAAGCGGAGGCATTCACAGCAGCAGGTGCTGGACCCAAATGAACTGCAGCAAAACCAGTGCCCAGGGGCTGTGTACCTGCCCCCAGGAAGGCTGCATTCTCGGAGGAACATTCCAGGCAGGGTCTATGCCGAAGAGGGGCTGGAATAAACTGTTCATGGAGAAAGGGTCTCCTGAATTTTCAAGGTTCCTTCCAGCCTTTCACTTCCTGCTTAGTCTCTTTGAGTGACTGGTAACGGTAAGGAATTAAAGGTTCAAGGACTTGAACAGTTCACCGTTGAGATGCCCTTATCAGATCTCCTTGTCTTGTGTGCTTCCGGGCTCCCACCTTCCTCCTTCCAGGCTCACCTGATTTTGAGCACCACACTGTGCACTGGGCTCCCCGAGTGTCCCTCTGGCTAGGGAGAGCCCAGATTTACTTGATTTTATTTCAACATATTCTCTCTGGAAGTGTGTCTAGGAGACCTTTCAGTTCAATAAAGAGGTAGCATTTTTCTCAGTGTTTGTTGAATGAATACACAAACTCTCTTTCATGCCCTCCATGGCGTTGTTCTCTGGCTTGGAAACTTTTGTATCATCTTGCCTGCACCGACCTGGGATGCCTCTGCTGGGAGCCAGCGCCAGCCCGGGGCTTACCCATCAGACCGGACACAGACGGGCCACGCTCATTCTGGCCCGATGCCTCTGTTTATTTTTCTTCCTGGGGGTCTTTCTCCTTCCTCACCAGGCCAGTACCCGTCCTGAATCCCTAGCTCTCCCCTCCCCTTCGCTCCCATCAGCAACCCGCACCTCTAAGCTCCCCCTACCCTTGCGTTGGCACAACCTACCATAAATGTTCACAGCTGCGTGATTTCTGTGGATTCTGTCACCAAATGGGTTGTCAGCCTTTTGGGGGAATATCACAACTTCTATGCTTTCCTTCTAGAACAACTAGGAAACTCTGTAGTTCGATAAGAAAAGTAGCATTGTCTCAGACCCAGTCACAGCTCCCCGAAGCAGTGGAGCGTCCTGAGCAAACTGTAGTTGGGGTTCCATGATAGATGAATGGATGAAATGATTGAAAAGCATCTGAGAAGAGGTCATAAGGCATTAAGATGACCACCTGGCAAAGGGTGTGTCCAGAGAACAGGCATCTGCAGCTCCGTATGGATGCTAGTTGCAGAGGATATTACAGGAGGAATAACTCAGGGCAGGCTGGGGTGGTGGTGGGGGATGCTGGGGCTATGGCGGGAAGTGAACCTGGCCTTGAAGGTGGGTGAGAGTCAGGCAGGAGGAGGAGGAAGATGGCACTCAGACAGGAGGAATGCAAGAGGCCTTCTGTTGGAGCTGCATCGGGAGCACTGTGGCTAGAGCCTCAGAGGACTCCTGTGAAGTTCTCCAGGAAAGGGGGGTTGTGTTTGATCGTGGGGGGCCGTGGCGCCTAGTGAGGAGAACGGACATTGCTCTCTGGGGCTGTCTGTGGGGTGATACTTCTCTGGAGCAGTGCCTGAGACATGGTTGGCTTCCGACAGCAATGCACAACAGTGCAGCCAGCTCTCAGAGGGGCTGTCATGAACCACTTGCTTTCATTTTAAGCCTTAAACCTGCAGGGTAAGGATTAGTCCTATATCCCTGTGTTACAGATAGCAAGTTGAGGTCTGGAAACATTAAAGAATCGGGGGAGCCCCACAGCTGGGATTGGCAGAGCCAGGATTCAAACTCACAGCCAGAGAGGTTCTTCCAGTTGTGCTCTTCCCACAGTGCTCTCTGACTTCAATGGCTGCTCACTGAATGCACCTAAGATACAGCTACTCGAGTTTCTTAACCTTGGTTGCACGCTGGAGTCACATGGAGAAATGAATTTTCTTTTTCCCTCTCAAACCCCATCCCGAGAAAGTTTGATTTCATTGGTTCAAATGGGTTTGGGGGATGGTCTGAGAATTTGTACTTTTTAAAAAGCTTCCCAAGGCAAAGGGTCAGGAGTCCTGGGTTGCATGGAGAATAATTTCAAGTCTCTCTGCTCCCCATTAGGGCCCATTAGTATCCTGGGCACAGCTGACCTTGGCCTCTTCTGGCCACCATGGGCCATGCCCTGGCCCTATCTCCTGCTCTCGGGAAGGGAGGAATAGTCCCACTGGAAAGGTACCTCTGAAGAATGTTCTGCTTGACTCTCTTAGCCCTGTGAAATAGCAGAGGATCTCCACCCACACCCACTTCATCTCCGCCTTTTCCGAGGTCAGATTTCCCCTGGAGCCAAAACAATGTGAGCAATTGAATGCACGCTCACGCAAAAAGTTAAAAAAGTGGCTCTCTCATTGTTGCACGGAGCAATTTCATTTCCTGAGAAGCCTGACTTGCTGCCCTCTGTGTCCTCCTCCCCAGCCTGTGCCTGCCGGCCTCTTCCAGGAGCCCAACCAGTTGCATCCTTGAGGGGGGTGTGCCTATTGGAGACACCCCTCAGAGGCACCCGCCCCCTCCCTGCCCTTCCTCTGGAAAAGGCAGGGAGGGGGCGGATGAGGTTTCTGGGGCCTGGAGGGAAGGAGAGCAAGGGAGCCAACCATAGGGAGGGGGTCAGAGGGAGGTGCAGAGGGATGAGTCCTGGCACAGGGCACCCCCCTCCCTTTCTCCTTTCCTCCACTCTTGTCCCTGCCTTTGGCTGCCAGACTCAGAAGAGTGCAGGAGACTGGGAATCATGGGTAGAGATGGGCTGGGGGCATTAGAGACAGAAAGCATGAGGGGGAGCAGGTAGAAACAGCCCCCTAGTACACAGGGAACGTCTGCTCAAAGCAAACAGGTGTAAGGGGTTAAAAGCCACTCTACAATTCCCTGCCAGAGGAATTTTTGACAAAGCTCTTGAAGAAAGGCATCCAAAGAAAAGTGTTCAGTGGTATCTTGGCAAGATCACCACTGGGTCGCAGAGGTGACAGAGGAGCGGAAGGGGCCAAGAGCGTTGCAGGGTCAGGAAAATGGTGGTCCCCTACTGCCGGCCCCAACCCCAACCAATTAAATGGTTGGCAAGTGGGCTCCCGCTGAGATGGGAGATGATGGCACCCTTAGCTCTGGCCACAAACACTAATTATACCCTCCTGTGGGGGGCCCATGCAGTCACAGTTTGGCTGGGAGCCTGGGCAAGATGAAGGTGTCCTTACAGCGCTACCGGAAGACAGCGGATGGGATGCTTTCCTGTTTCTTTGTGACTTCTTTGATTTCTTTCATTAACATTTTTCAGTTTTCAGGGTACAAGTCTTTTACTTCCTTAGTTTATTCTTAAGTATTTTACTCTTTCTCATGCTACTATAAAGTGACTTGTTTTTTCTAGTTTCCTTTTCACGTAGTTTGTTTTCGGTGTAGAGAAATGCGGTTGATTTTCGTATGTTGATTTTGTTTCCAGAAACTTTATTGAGTTCATTTATTGGTTCTAATGTTTCTGGGGTATTTTTTTGGTGGAATCTTGAGGCTTTTCTATATATAAGATCACATCATCTGCAAACAGACAATTTTGTTTCTTCCTTTTCAATTTGGATGTCTTTTATTTCTTTTTTCTTGCCTAATTGCTCTGGCTAGGACTCCTAATACTACATTAACAGGGAGTGGTAAGAGTGGACACGCATGTCTTGTTCCTGGTCTTGGATTGGAAGACTTGATACTGTTAAAATGTCCATACCACCCAAAGCGACCCACACATTCAGTGCAATTCTTATCAAAATCACAATGGCATTTTTTAAAGAAATAGAACTGACAATTCTAAAATTCATAGAGAGCCAAGAAGGATTCATATAGCCAAAACAATCCTGAAGCAATTTGAAAAAGAACAAATCAGGAGGCACCACACCTCCTAATTTCAAAATATATTCCAAGGCTATGGTAATTAAAACATCCATATAGACCAATGCAACAGAATTAAGAGCTCAGAAATAAATCCGTGCACATATGATCAACCAGTCTTCGACAAAGCGCCAAGAACACACAATGTGGAAAGGACGGTCTCTTTAACAAAAGGTGCTGGGAAAACTGGATATCTACTGGCCAAAGAATGAAACTGGACTCCTAGGTTGTATCATACACAAAGACATCAACTTAAAATGGACGAATACTTAAGACCTAAAGCTATAACTTCTCAAAGAAAGCGCTTCGCGACACATTGGTCTTGGCAGTGATTTCATGAATATGAAAGCAAAAAGCACAAAAGTGAAACAGACAATCGGAACTACACTACATCAAATGAAAATTTTTCTGCACAGCCAAAACAAAGCAAAACAAAACAAAAACCAAATAAAACCCCACAAAAGAACACCACCAAAAAACAGAGTGAAAGGCAACTCACAGAATGGGAGAAAATATTTGCAAACCATATATCTGATAATGGGTTAATTTTTAAAATATATAAGGAACTCCTACAACCCAATAAGCAGAAAACTAATAACTGCATTGAAAAAAATGAGTGAAGGACTTGAATGGACATTTTTCCAGAGAGGACATACACATGGCCTACAGGTATATGAAAAGACGTTCAATGTCAGTCATCATCAGGGAAATGCAAATCAAAACCACGTCACGTCTGTTAGGATGACCATTATTACTTGGGAAAAAAAAAAAAACAAAAGACAAGTGTTGGCAAGGACGGGGAGAAATAGTTGCTCTGAAAGACAGTAAGTAGGGAGCTTCCTTAAAAAGTTAAAAATAGAACCCTATTATCCAGCAATCGCACTTCTGAGAATTTATCTACAAGAACTGAAATCGAGATCTTGAAGAGATATGAGCACTCCTGTGTTCAATGCAGCTCTATTCACAGCAGCCAAGATGTGAGAACGACCTAGAAGTCCGTGAACAGAGCAGAGATTAAAACGTGTGGTATATCCATACGCTCACCCTTGAACAACGTGGGGTTTAGCGGCGCCGACCCCTGTGCCGTTGAAAATCCGTATGTAATTTTTGACTCCCCCAAAACGTAACTAATAGCCTCCGGTCGTCCAGAAGCCTTACCAATGATATCAACAGTCAATTAATGCATATTTTGTATATATATGTATTATATCCTGTATTCTTACAATAAAGTCTGCTGGTGGAACTATCACTAAGAAAACCATAAGGTGGAGAAAATACATTCACAGCACTGGATTGTAAAATCTCCGCATCTAAGCGACCCCCACAGTTCAGACCCATGTTGTTTGGGGGTCGACGGTACCATTATAAGAGAAGGGAATTCTGCCATATGAGACAACACAGAGGAATCTGGAAGATATTATGCCAAGTGCAATAAGCTAGTCACAGAAGGACAAATACTGCATATTTCCACTTACCCGAGGTCTTTCAAATCATCAGACTTACAGAGGCAAAGAACAGAGGTGGCTGCCAGAGGCTAGGGCCAGGGGGGTAATGTCAGTGGCTAAAAACTGGACACAAGATTTCTGTTATATTGGATGAATAAATTTCAGGGATTCACTAATGACATGGTACCTAGAGGTAACAATACTGTCCTGTATACTTAAAAATCTGTTAAGAGGGTAGATTTCATATTAAGTGTTTTTATGATAATAAAATTTTATAAATACTAAAAAATAAAGAAAAGGGGGGGTACCTGCTTGGCTCAGTGGGTAGAGTGTATGACTCTTGATCTCGGGGTTGTAAGTTCGAGCCCCATGTTGGGTGTAGTGATTACTTAAAAGAATGAAATCTTAAAAAAAAAAAAGAAGTTAAAAAGAGCTCACGAAGCAAATACGAGCAGCAAACAGGAGGGCAAGGAGACTCCTGCCCCTTGCAGGCACCGAAAATACTCTTCAATCATTTTGAAAACCCTCTTGGCAGTGCCACTGGTGTTGAAACAAAAAAAGTCTCATTGAAAGTTATTCTCTATCCCTCAAAGAAACGTCTGATCGGCACCAGTTATTTATGGCAAAAGTGGAATCAATTATCTGATGACCTATTTGGCTTCTTCTGCGTAGTAGGCACTGGGCTACGGACTAAAGAAACAGAAAGGTGCTTCACGAGGCACCAGCAGAGCAGTCAGGGACTCCGGCACTCAGACCTGGATTCCAATACACATTCTGCTGTGTGGCCCTGAGCAAACTGCCTGACCTCTCTGTTCTCTGGCAGCTGGGGACGATCTTCTTCAGAGTATTGTCCGAGTTCAGAGAGAAAAGAATGCATGGTGGGCTTTGGGCAATGCCTTCCAGAGTATGTTGTTATCATTATAAAATACTAAATAGATGCCAAATTACCAAATACTAAAATACTAAGATGCCGTCGGAAGGCTGGAGTTGTCAGGGCTGCATCTGGCTCTTGGGAGCTGTCCCTGTGCTCTGCTGGGGGTGGGGGTGGGGAGCTTCCTGGAAGACATGGCTTAGGCTGGGCCCCAGAAGAGGTGTTTTGGCCAGGTAGAGAGAAGACTCAAAGGATGGAGTCCAAGGTCTTGAATAACCAAGAGAACCAGAGAGAATGGTTAATTCAACTGTGTCAGAGTGTGCAAGGAAATGTCCAGGGGACTCCCGCTAGGGCAGGGCGGCTCTCAGAGCCCCGGGTGGCCCCCAGTCTGGAGGTGCTTTGGACCCAAGCACGCACTTGGTCTTAAAGCAGAGTGGAGGCCAGTGAGCCCCACGTCCAGTGAGGGTGGCCTCCGTGAGCTGAGGACCCCGAGATTGCACTGGGGCCCCCGAGATTGCACTGGGGCTGTGAGGATTTTGTATCTTCCTCTTAGGTTTGCTCTAAATGAGCTTTTCACACCAAGATGGCCCGTGGGTCTTGTTTGAATCAAGGCCCAGAGGAAAGGGGAGCAGGGGAAGCCAGGGAGGGTGTGCAGAAGCAGAGGGTAGAGGGACCCACAGCTGAGAACAGGTAATTAATTGGGTGAGTTCTGGGCTGCTGCTTGGCTGTGGGGGGCCGGAAGGGTGAGTCTGGGCCTGCACTGGGATCTGGACTGAGCAGGAAGGCCTTGGGGCGCAGCTCTGATCACATCTTATTGGAGGGGCTTGTCTAGTGGGCAGCTGAAAACACAGGCCTGGGATGCTTCTAGGATTGGGAGGACCCAGCCTAGGGTGGTAGGGTGGGCATCTGGGTCAGCCATCTACTTGGCCCCAGGGGAAAAGTCTAAACTTTTCCACCACGGAGAGAGGCAGCAGCAGTAGCTTTGGCTTCTAGAAACTTCTCAGAGCTGACCGAACCTGCTTTGGGAATATCAGTCAGGCCTCAGTGGAAGTATGTGTGTGTGTGTGTGACAGGTAGGGGAGGCAGCAACAGGCTCTGAGAATTCAGGTGTCTATCTCCAGGGAGCTGGGAAAGGCACAGGCTCTCCGCGGGGACGGAGATGATCCCTAGGACACCCCTTTATGTCCCCATCTCTTCTTAAGGCCCTGTATTAGGGAAGCTAAGAGCTCCCGATTGGTAGTGGAACAGCCCTAGGCCAGCTCTGGCACTGACCGGCTAGGTGTCCCAGCGCAGGGCACTCAGCCTCTCTGCCCCTTTAAGACTGGCCCTTGGTCCACCTGGAGGACTCTGAGCTCCTGGAGAGCCACTCTGCCCTAGAACAAGTCCCCGGGGCATTTCCTTTCACATTCGGATGTACCTGTCCTGGTGCACTTAGCACTCTCTCCACACCACGTCTTTCGTCTTTCTCCCCGAGCCTCTTCAGAGCAAGCAGCCTGCTTCAGAGCAAGCCCCCTACAGAGGGGCCACCAGGGCTCAGCGCAGGGCAGGCGATCTCTCCCCTCCATGGCACAGCCGGAACCTGGCAGAGGCAGGATGGGAGCCCAGGGCTGGTTCTCGAATCACCTCATCGTGGGCCTCCGGCAGAAAGCTCGGCGCGCGGGGCCCTGGTTTCCCCTTTTGCACGATGGCACGAGGCCTGGGTGGACTGTTTATTCTCTGAGTTCACCAAGAGCACAGGCACTTGTGTCTGTGACATTGCCCTGAAAAGTGGAACGCATCAAACAAGTGTGCATGAGGGGACGGTTCCTGCTTCCTGCGCAGACCTCCTGGCACCTCGCGGATCTCACATCTGAATGTTCGCGCCACCTCAGGCGGTGTTAGAAGTGTCCTGGCAGCCAGGGGCCAGCGCTCAGTGGTGGCCTTGCCTCCTGCTCGGGGAAGCAGGTGATGGCAGCGCCGGGAGGGGCCCAGATCACGCAGCGGGAACGTGTTGGGGCAATCCAGGTCACTGCCCTGCATTGAGCCAGGTTGTCAGGGCCACAGGGCAACTCAGGCAGGGATCAGAGGACCCCGAGTGGCCATCGTCCAAGAGGGCTGCCTTCAGATCACCCCCCCAGGGAGTCAAAGAGCAGAGAAATGGCCTCCTGTGGTACTGCGTCCTGAGCTTAGGACGCACTAAGAGTGACATACTGTCAGAGGAGGCCATTTGCCGATCTGAGAAACAATAATGAATTGATACGCATCTGTTAAGCAGTATGTTGGGCTCAGCAGTAGAGGCCAATGGCTTATGTCTGAGAGAGGACTGCACACTCTGCTTTCCTCAGCATCCACAAAGTCGGGAGCGAGCCCCCCGCTTCTCATAAACGGATGCTTCAAAAGCATCTACAACGACCCTCTCCTTTCTCTTACGTTGCTCTATTATCTTCTTCCTTTGCAAAACACAAAAACATCCCCTGACTGCACATGTCCCCTTGTAGTCGACAAGCTCCTCCTCCTTGTTGCCTTTCACAGAAACCCTTCTCCAAAGACCTATCCACACTCACACTCTCCTGTCCACCGCCTCCCCGTGGCCCGGCCACTCCTCCAGCTACACCCTCCCCCTGGGGGATCTCACCTGGTCCCAGCCTTGAGCACCAAGTATACACACACACTTCACACAACGCTTGATTCCGTGTCCCAAGGCCGACCTCATCCTGATTATCAGGCACTTCTACCCAAGCAACAGTGGGACAACTCTCCGGGCATGACCACCCGGTCGTCCAAACACAAAAAAACCCTACCTCCTGGTTTCCATCCCCACTCTGTCTCTCTCTGAGCCCTCCCCTTCCCAGAAAATGGCGCCACCAGGCCCATGAACCAGGATCCCACATCGCTTCCTCTGTTGTCCAAAACCTCACATCAGCAGGTCATGTTGGCTCCAACTCAAAAATACAACTGGAATACAGTCCTATTTGGTGCCCTCAAGGCTGTGTTCTGAGCCACCGACCTCTTCCTACATGACACCATCCGCCCTGTAACGAGCCCCCAGCTTCTAGCCCCCAGCTTCTGGCCCCCGAGAGGAGCCACGACAACCCTCTAAAGTGGACTTCTACATTTGGCAGGGCAAGTACGTCACTGAACTCTCGCTCCTCAGAAGGTTCTCAGTTATTCTTATTTCTCTTTCAGATGAAATTTAGAAGCAAGTATTTTTTAAAAATAAATAATTTAATGGTAAACGCATCCAGACCAAAGAACCATTCATTCAATTAATATTTGTCAGAGACCCCCTCCCGGCAGGCAGCATTCTAGATGACGAATTCCTGAAGTCTGAGTTACTAATAATTTCCTTTGGCGGGCTTTTTCCTTCTCTATAAACTCAATCTATTAAAACCTGGCTTTAGCTGACAGAAACATGGGAAGTCACACTCCTGTTCACCGAAGGATGGATCCCTCCAGGTGGTACGAGCCTCGCAGCTTTCCTGGCCCTTTGGAGTTTTGCTAACAGGCATTCTAGGGTGGCGTTCCCTGGCAGGGCAGCGGGCACGGCCAGGCGGGTCTCTTACCTCCCTGAGGCAGGTGTAGATGGGGCAGACGAGCACGCGGAAGGGCTCGCCCGTGCTGCTGCGCATGGTGCCGAACACCTCACACAGGAAGGTGATGAAGCCGAGCCAGCGTTCCACGTCCTGCTGCTGAAGCTCTTCCCGCACGGTGAAGTCCTTCTGTGGAGGCACAAGAGACCGAGTCAGCCTTGCAGGGGTCAGCCTGCTTCACTGTGGTACCTGCTCTCTAAGGGCTGGCTCCAGACAACTGGTAAACCCCAGGCTTTCAGGAAGGTGGGATGGGCGACCCTTGGCCGGTGTATGAGGGTGGGGCACTCACTTGTGGGTAGCAGGGGCCACCGTGACTTTTGGCCAGAGCACCTCTTCTTCAGTTCCTAGATTGGGGGGGGGGGGGTCCTTTAGCTTTGCTGCACTGGCCCTCGTGCTGAGGTGGGGGAGGGAGAGGAAGGGCCGATGACACCTTTCCCAGAGTTATTACCTCTCCCATTCAACTCCATGTGCCTAAGCCACCTCCCTTTGCTAATACCCAGTGCATGCCCTCTGCAGGAGGGAGGGAACCAGAACATTGCCCGGCACATCAGCAATCAGTAACTGAGGCCCATGATGGCTCGAGCACTGGGCTAGAGACAGCTAAGGCCCCTGTCTGCAAGGGGCTTCGAGACTTTCATTCATCCTCTCTAACAGCACTATTGCCCCATTGTGTGCCAGGCACTGTATTAAGGACTAGGAAATGACATGTTCACTGATAACTGTGATACAAGAGAAGGTATCAAAGCCACTGTGGGGTCCAGGTGAAAGGACTTTGGGACCTCGGAGGCAGACATTGTCACTATGAATAGGAAATCAAGGCCACGGAAGAGCTGGATGCTGACCCAGGAATGTGGGGCATTTCAGGTGGACAGAACAATGATGTGGGGAGGGTAACATGGGTGTTTGGGAAACAGCGAGGTAGAACGCAGTCTGGGTCCTACACAGGTGGTATAGATGGGGAAAAAATGGAGGCAGGGCTGAGAAAGAGGGTAGGGGCTAGAGTATGGATAACTGAATCCAGCCAAGGAATTGCACTCTGGGATGGTTGGCAGAGAAGGTCCTGGGTGGGTCATGAAAGGCCACGATCACATCTATGCTCCTTACAAGGGTAATATGGCATGGATGCAGAGACAAGAAGGCAGCCCCCGCCAAAGTGCAGGCTGAATGGAACTACACTCTCTGGCGTTCGAGAGAGAAGAAACTGTGGTAGTTTAGATTATATTCAGAAACACATTTCCTCTATCTCTAGTCTTTGGATTTGGCCATATGACTTGCTTTGGCCAACAGAATGCAGCAGAAGTGACCGGGGCTGGGGGAGCACCTGATCTAAGGCATTAAGAGGCCTTAAGAGGCCTTATGTAGCCATGCTTACTCTCCTGTGTTTCTCCTATTGGCATGAGAGACCATCTGTGGACTGGTCTGATGGTCCCAAAGGGACCTCTTCACATGAGAGACATGTGAAGCAGGGCCCCACCCTAGTCTAGACGAGATCAGGTGGCCCCTAGCCAGCCCGCACCGCACACACATAATGTAACTATAACACAACACCGTGTGCCACGAGGATTCCTGGGGTTGTCAGTTGAGCTGCACTAGCTGCCCGATACAGGACAGGCACAAGAGACATTGCCAAGATAAAGAGTCGCCATATGATGGATTTCAGGGTTGATGGAAAAGGAAGACTCAAAGATGACAACAAGATTCTGGGTCTGGGTGACTGTGCCACCAAGAGGAATAGGACACGGGATGGAACAGGATGTAGAACATGTCCCATGCCATCCCCACCATCCAGTACCCCTCCTCACCACGTATTTTGGCTGAGTACTCTCCTGCATGCCCGAATCTTGGAATCTCCAGAGAAGGAAGATCTTCTTAGTTAATGTCTGTCCCTTATGTAGGATGGAAGGGGTATCTAGAAACCTCAAAGGTCAGATGGGGCCTCAGCCTCCTCAGCTGGCCAATTTGGGGCTGGAAGAGAAGATCTCCAAGAGATGTCCCTCCAGTTCCTGCTTTTGGTGAGTCTGGGTCATGGCTTATACATGTCAGAGTTTCACCAGTTTAAAGTGTGTGTGTAGAAAAGGAGAGTGGTGGCAGCCCACTCCTTATGCACCAGACACTGAACCAAGGACCTGAACTGTAACGTCTCGTGTAATCGTCACAGGGATCCCATGAGGCAGGTCCTACTATTGTCCCATTTTAGAGATGATGAATCTGAGGTTAGAGAAGTTACCCAACTTGCCCATGGCTATGTGGTAATGGTAGAGCTGGGATTTGAACCCAGACCTGCCTACTCTGGAAACCAAGTTTCTTCCCTACTTCTTTTCTCATGGAAACGTAGTGCCTCAGAGTCTAAGCTCTTACTCCCTTTGTGTCCGAATTTTCCACTAAGCCATTTGTTCGTACTATCCCTGGAAGTCCACTCAAGCTCACAGATCTCACAGGCCCCACACCGACCCTCGGGCCTTCTGCCTCTCTACTCACTTCCCACTGAAATGTCTCTCTGTGTACAACTGTAGTTTTCCAGTGCCCGGAGTGCTCCCACCCTGGAGTCTGAGAGAGGGCAGCACCCCTAGAAGTGTTCCCTGGGTTTAGCCAGGAACTCCAAAAGTAGTGGGGTCTCCTTCCTAGTATAGAGCCTGGAGCAGGGAGTCCACAGGGGCTGCCCTGTCATTCTCTAGGTACCTGCGAATGAATGAATGACCTTACCCACCATCCTAAGGCCTACAAAGGGTCCTGGACTGCTGGCCTTGAAGTCATGAGTCTTTAGGTAGTTCCACCATCATTAGCCCGTGTTTATCCCACTATATCCTTACATGGTCAGAGCAGAGGCAGGCATTAGCATTCTCATTGTAGAATGGGGGAAACTGAAGCACAGAGTGGTTAAAAGACTTGACCAAGGTCACTTAGAACTTCTGAGTAAGAACCCAAGCTCTACCATTGCTCTCGAATCTGGGTTAAAGGTTCTCGCCCCTGGGTGACACTGGAGGCATCCAGAGGAACTTCGAAGCTATAGAGGCTTGGACTCTGCTGCACAGAGGCTTGTGTATCTGGCCACGGGGTGGCGGGGTGGGGGGAGGCTGAACACTGGTCATGTGTGAAAGCCTTCCAGGTGATTCCAGTGTGCGGCCATGGCCGAGAACCACACCTCCAGGTTTTTATAGGTGCCGACTTGGGAGTTCAAATGGGGCCCCTCACCAGGGCCTGATTTTTCCTTTTCCCATCTCCTAGAAGAATACCCAAGCAGGCATATGTAGAAGCAGAAAGCCCCACAACAATGCCGAGAAGGAAGATAACCGTTCGCCAGCAGCCTCCTCCCCAGACTGGGGAGGTAACACCAAGAACACAAGTGCCATCACCAAGAAGCTCTAGTTCCCCAGAGCAGCTTGGCCTCCCACCCAGAACACCAAAGGTTAGGAGTAGATAGATAGACTGGTAGGTAGCTTGACCTTCAGCCTCCCCGTCTGCCCCGGCTGGTAGGCAGTCTGGGATTACTTGCAAACCCTGTCCTGTGCACCCAGACAGCTCCTAGCAGCAACTGCTCTTGCTCCGGTCCCTGCAGATTTGGGGGCCAAAGGGACCCTGTGAGCTCAGAGGTGCGTTGCTCTCAGGCAAAGCCCTCTTGGGCAGGGAAAGGCTTGGGGCAGTGCATATCAGTAACCAGAGTTTTAAAAAAATAATTGCATCTGATCAAAGAACTACAGCTTGACTCAATTTCCTCTTGATAATCAGTGGTGTCGAGAGAGGACTCTGTTTGGGGCTAGCAACATGCACTAGAAAACCAAACACCTGCTAAATGTTGGAAATCAAACTTGGGTCGTGCACACGAAACCCCCCACGGAGAGAGGGAGACTCTACGGTGCCACAGCATGACATTGAGAAGTCCAAAGTCGACCCATACAGCTAACCCCCAAACCAAACCGAGCCTTCATCATTCAAGGGTAAGGGATGAGAAAAACAATATGCCATCTTCGGGAAAATCCTGCACAGCAGAGTAGGGGGCTGCTAGCTACCCTGAAGACCGAATGGAAATGCATAGCTTTGAAAATGATAACCATATACCAAGAAGAAATAAAATTAAAGACTTCAGTATAAAATGTGTGGGCTTTTAGGTCCATAAGAACAACAGCATGGATTCTGTGACACGTGGAGAGGCATTTGAAAAAAGGGACACTCAACTCGCTAGAAGCCCCCTCACTGAGATGAAGTGTAAGAGGCCTTTCGGGGACAACTGGTGGAAACGAGAGGTACACAGTGACACGAGAGCGTGAGCCAGAGGCAGTGAAGGACAGAATGTGCGCTGCAGAAAAAGTCCCACATAAGACAGCCAGAAAGTTGAAGACAAGGATAAACAGATGAAAAAGAAGAGGAAGAGAAGACTGTGTGGACGGGCGTCTGACCCGCGAATTACAGAGGCTTTCAAAAGAATACCAGAATACAGGACTTAAAGAGAGCAGAGGGAAACACTTTGAGTTGAAAACCAAAAGCCAAAGAAGAACACACTCTTCAGGCAGAAAGGGCTCACAGCCTCCCGGAACCCCACCATGGATACTTAGCAGGAGAATCTTCTTTTTGAATTTCAAGAAAAAGAAAAATTCTAAAAACAGCTTTGAAGGGGGCGGGAAACCCCTAGGTTTCTTACAAAGGAACAAAAATATGGTTGGCCTTGTATTTCTGTATTTGATGTTAAAATTCAGAGACACTGAGACAACATCTTCCCTTGTCTGTGGGGGAAAGAACACACACAGCTGCGAGTGAAAGCAGGAGAAATGCATCTTACATAATAAGCAAAGGTTTTTCAAAGTCCTACCTACATGCTTATCTTAAATAAAAGTCAAACTGTCGTAGCTTCCACGGAAAACAGTATGGCAGTCCTTCAAAAAATTAAAAATAGGGGCACCTGGGTGGCTCAGTGGGTTAAAGCCTCTGCCTTCGGCTCAGGTCATGATCCCAGGGTCCTGGGATCGAGCCCCTTATCGGGCTCTCTGCTCAGCGGGGAGCCTGCTTCCCTTCCTCTCTCTCTGCCTGCCTCTCTGCCTACTTGTGATCTCTGTCTGTCAGATAAATAAATAAAATCTTTAAAAAAAATTAAAAGTAGAAGTACCCTATGACCCAACAATTCCACTTCTGGGTATATCCCCCAAAGAATTAAAAGTAGGGTCTTGAAGAGCTATTTGTATATGTGTGTTCATAGCAACACTAGTCATAACAGCCCAAAGGGGGAAGCAACCCAAATGTCCCACCAACAGATGAAGAAAATGTGGTAAGTGTATGCAATGGAATATTATTCAGTCTTAAAAAGGAAGGAAATTCTGACATACGTCACAACACAGGTAAACCACGAGGACATTATGCTAATTGAAATATACTAGCCACAGAAGAACACATACCGTATGATTCTACCTACATAAGCATCTAGGGAAGTAAAAATCACAGAAACGAAAGTAGGGTGGTGGTTGCTGGTGGCCAGGGAGAGAGGGGACTGGAGGATTGTCTAATGGGCTAGAGTTTCAGTTGCATAAGATGAAAAAGTTTTGGAGGTTGGGTATATAAAATGTGACTACATTTAACACGACTGAACTATACACATATAACCAACTGAATTAATGGTAAATCTTACTTAGGTGGTGCTTTCTTTGGTCACAATGAAAAATAATTCAAAATTTAAAAACTTTCTTAAATGCATGCCCAGCCAACAAAATTTAGATTCAGTTTGAGGAAATCATGGTATAGAAGGACCAGAAGTGAAAACGGAAACCAGTTAGACTTACAGACTTAACAAAATAAGTAATTATAGCTTTGGTTGTAAGACAGAATCAAAAGCCAAAAATAGCCCTTGAAAGAGAAGTTATTAAATCTTTAAGTATAATTTGAATAAGAATTTTATAGTAGTAGTGATTTAATAATCTAAGATTCACTCATTGAGGACCGATACATACTAGTGGGAGAGGAACAGAAGATGGTAAAGCATACACATTTCATAATTAAGACCAGAAGGATTCAGAAGTTATTGCTTCTTTCCTAAGTATGGTAATCATAGAAGTTAAAGTATACCTTTAAAAGTATTAAAAGTAAACACTAGTAACCATTAGCAGAACTGAAAATAGGATATATAAAATAAATGTATGGGTAAAAATAATTGTGGGCAAAAAAAATTAAAGTGCTAGTAAAATCAAAGTAGTTTTCAAGATAACAACCAAATAAGATAAAAAGGTTACATACAAATAAAATTAACATTCATAATAGATAAAAAAAGATTATACACTGTGTAGCATAGACTCAAAATACATAAAACAAAAGCTATTGAAACATAAGAAAAAAACAGGAAGAATAGCGTCTGGAAATGAAACTGCTAGTATTTGATGGCTGATTAATAAAATTTAACTACTTAGCTGATTTAAGTAATGTAATTAATAATACTAAATTGAAACTGACCTCATGTAAGCTGTGATTCACACTAAATTTCAAAGCACAGAAATCTCCAGGTTACATACTTGGGCCAAGAATTAAGAACAATTTGGGATGCCTGGGTGGCTCAGTTGGTTAAGCGGCTACCTTCGGCTCAGGTCATGATCCCAGCATCCTGGGATCGAGTCCCACATTGGGCTCCTTGCTCTGCAGGGAGCCTGCTTCTCCAGACTCTGCCTCTGCTGCCACTCTGCCTGCCTGTGCACACACTCTCTCATTCTCTCTCTATCTCTGGCAAATAAATAAAATCTTAAAAAAAAAAGAAAAATAATTAAGAACAATTAAAAAGTAGCCAACTACTTGGATGTTTCAAAATAGTCTCCCAAAGGGAGTGACTGGGTGTGCTCAGTGGTTTAAGTGTCTAACTCTTGATTTTAGCTCAGTTCATGATCTCAGTGTCTTGGATTGAGCCCCATGCTGGGTGTGGAGACTGCTTAAGATTCTCTCTCTCCCTCTACCTCCTCCCACCTAAAAGGAAAAAAAAGTCTCCCAAAGACGGGTGGAATAAAGATATAATCAAATATATGATAATAGATTAGGAAATACAGAATTTTAAGAACTTGTGGGATGTGGTCAAAGCTATAACAAGAGGTAAATTTATAGCCTTAACTATTTGGGGTATTACAAAGGGAAGCAAATACATGATCTAAACCTATGCTGTCCAGTACTGTAGCCACTAGCCACATAGAACTACTGGGTGCTTGAAATGTGCCTCTACAAACTGAGATATTCTCTAAGCGTAACAGAGATAGGAGTTTTTGAAAGCTTAGTATGAAAGAATGTAAAATGTCTCCTATTTTAAAAATATCAAATTACATGCTGAAATTTTGGATATACTGGGTAAAATAATATATTATTAAATTTGAAATGATATATATGCAGGGGCGCCTGGGTGGCTCAGTCAGTTAAGCATCTGACTCCTGATTTTGGCTCAGGTCATGATCTTAGGCTACTGGGATTGAGACTTGTGTCAGGCTCCACGCTCACTGGGGCATTGGCTTGAAATTCTCCCCCTCTCCCCCTGCCCCCTCCCACTCATGCTCTTCTCTCTCTCAAATAAATAAGCCAATCTTAAAAAAAGATTACATATGTGGATCCCATACTTCTACTGACTACTATTAATCTATACATTTGACTAAAAAAATTAGAAAGCCACCAGTAACTAAGGAAGTATATGAAACGATATAATACAGATAAAGCCAGAAACTAATTAATTAGAGAACAGAGAAAAGAAATTTTGTAAAATCAAGAAATGGAAATAAAATGAGAAATGTGATCAAAATATTAAAAAGAGACATATAGTAGATTAAAAAGTACAATAAAAGCTATTTACAACTCTATGCTGATGATTTGGGGAAAAAATGATAAAATAGGAAATGTTTTAAAAAATAAGTATCATCAAACTTCACTAAAAAAAAAATCAATAAAAGGCCAGAAATGACTAAAATTCATAAAACAAAATGAAAAGTTCTGAATTAGGAGATCTCTAAACTTAGGATTTTGATAGGTAATTTGATCTAAATTTTCAAAAAATTATATGGCTGTTCTGCTATGGAGACTGACCTAGAACAGAAAAAAGATAAATTTTTCCTTGACAGGAAATTACAAACAAGAAAGTCTATGGGCTCATCTTTCTAATCGGAGTAGATGTGAAAGGTCTAGTGAAGTTCTAGTGGAGTAGATGTGAAAGTTCTAAATGAAATGCTAGCAAAGGATTCATGATGACCAAGTAGATTTTATCCCAGAAAGGCAAAGATGATTTAGTATTACGAAATCTATGAACATACTATATTACATCAATAGGCCTGATTAGAAAATTGTAGCAACTTCCATGACTCTTGGAAGGAAGGAGACAAGTAATTTGATATGATTATACAAATGAGAAACCCAAGAGAACTCTCTAATAAAGATTAGAATTAGCATGAGCGTTTAGCCACTAATTAATTAATAAGTGTATTTAGAATGCAAAATTAGTATACAAAAATAAACAGCTTTTTAAATGATAGGATTCACCAGTGAGATATTTTAGTGTGCCAAAGCTCATTTATTAAAGCAATAAAAACACTGACCTAACATTATTTAAGAATGTGCAAAATTTCTATGAAGAAAATCGCTAAACCAAACTGTGGGATTTTGGACAAAGTTTTCAACAAATGAAGAAATGCATAATATTCCTTAATGGGTAGACAGTATTATAAAGATGCTGATTCTCTTTGAAATAATTCACAGGTATAACTCCAGTTTGTACTCTATAATCCAGGGGGAATTTTTAGAGGGAAAGGGGGAATGGAGGCTTGAAAAAAATAATCCTAAAAGTAATCTGAAAGAGTAATGAGGCAGGGGGAGGGGGAACCTGGGTAGCTCAGCTGGTCAGGTAGGTGTCTTTGGACTCTTGAGTTCTGCACAGGTCAAGATCTCAGGGTTGTGAGATTGAGCCCCACCTTGGGCTCTGTGCTGAGTGTGGTGCCTGCTGGATTCTCTTTCTCCCTCTCTCACTGCCTCTTCCCCATCATATCTTTGAAAAACAAAAGAGTAATAGGGGGAAATAGCTAAAATCAAAATTGTAAAGAGTAGTACTATGTTTCACTTATCCTAAAGCTTTACTAATGAAAAGGGTGAGGAACCGACATCAGAGTGGACAGCTAGATCACATAGCCTAGAAACACACTCAGCATCCAAGAGGACTTATCACTTGGTCCCCAGAGGACCACAAATCAGCAGCAAAGGGAGCATTATTCACTGCAGGTACAGCTGTCTAAGTATTGGGGGGGGGGAGCGTTTCCCTTCACACTGAACCCTAAAATGAATGCCAGATGGAATAAAGAGGTAAATGTTAAAGAAAACAAGAAGATGAACCATAAGAATTTGATAGACAATCACATTTCTGGACGGAGGGGGGCTTTCTACATCCACACAAAAAAGAAATGCATCAAAATACTGCAAACACATTTAGGAGGCAATTAACATTCTGGGAGGAATGTCCGCAATAAATGTGACAGAGGGTAAGACTCTTAACCTATAAATAGCTTGATCAAATTTGTAATAAAAATACTAAATCCCTCATGGACAGATGGGGAGAGGCCATTAAAAGACAACTCATATATCAAAACATAAATTGCTGATAAGTGAATGAAAACAAATTAATTAAATCTCTGTAGCATTCAAATGAATGAAAATACTATTTTCTTCCTACTTACTATCTTAATATATTAAAAACCGGTAATTGTCAATCCTGGGGAGGATGGAGAGAAACAGACACTCTCATATACGCACAGTGAAAATTGGTTATATTTTTCTAAAAAAATTTTAAAATAAGTCTTCAACGTGTTTTTATTGTCTGATCTAGTAATTGCATTTTGGGATAATTACCATAAGGCAATAGTTAAATGTAACAGGAAAAATAAGCTTAACACACACAATTCAACAACCTAAGTATCCCACAATAGGGGAATGATTAGGTCAATGATAATCCTTGTACCAATTAAAAATTATATGTTTATGAGAAGTTTATAACAGCTGGGAAAAATGGCTCTATGACACTAAGTGAGAAAAGTGAAAACAAAATTGCGTTGTACTCTGCAATCTCATCCAAGATTAGAATGATTAGATCAGAATAGAATCTCATCTAAAAATCACCCCACGATTTCTTTTTTTTTTTAAGGAAGAAGATGAGAAACACCCAAGGTATGAACCATCCTTCTCAGTAAATGTAAGTCTACTTTGTATGGATTTATGAATGACCTTTATTTTTTTACTTCTTGTTATCTTCTGAATGTCTCTGTTTTTCTGTGAACATGTTTTATAATCAGAAAAGCAGCTACTTGGGAAGAAATTGGTGGTTTGTGACCCTTTTCCTTGACTTTTTTTTTTTTTTTTTTTTTTTTTTTTTTTTTTTATGAGGACAGAGCAGTTCCCAGAGTGATCTACGGGTTAGCGTTGACTTTCACTGGAAGTGTGAGGAAATGGGTTGTGAACAGGCCCAGCTCTGAGGCCACCACAAACTAGCTGTGTGTCTCCTCTGGGCATGCAGGCTGTAGGCTGCCAGCTTTTCCTCTGGAACAACGAGCTCCTTTCTGCCATCCGAAACCAGCCGTCCCCTGGGTCTCTGCTCTACCTTCAACATCAGCCTCTTGCATCCAGAACCAGCAAGGGGCCTCAGATTGGTGGCAACCATTTCAAAGTTGGGTATTTGGCTCTGGGTTCTCATCTGACCGGCAGGCTCCCTCCCTGCAACCCCTAGTGCTTTTCCCCCAACTTGAAGGCTACCATTTAAGCCCTGTTTCCTGCCTAAAACTATTTATTGACGTACTGCTATTTCCTGCACCAACCACATCAATAAACCCTGAAAGCCATTCAGTGGCTCAGGTTTCTCAAGGCATGCTGGGAAATTCTTCCCCCGCTCTGGATAACCACATGAACTCTGGCATGATAGAGTCCTGTGGTCAAGCCAAAAACAGCTGCGCCCAGGCATAGGGGGAAAACACCCCCCCTCCTGCCAGCCACTGCTTTGGGGAGATGCTGCTCCCAGCAAGCCAGCGGAGGGAGGGGTTAAGGCACAAGGATCACACTGTATTCTGACACTTCCCGGAGTCAATGGACGGCCCCTCCGATCCCTGCAACCTCACCATCATTTCCTTCTCCTTCTTTGAAAACAAATGACCCAGGGAAATTTGCCCGTCCACACTCTATATCCCCAGCGACTCTGGTTTGTTTCTGGGCGGAGAGGTGGCTGCGGCTGCCATCTCCCCAGCGGGGAGGAGAAAGTGCACTTTTTATTTACTTCTGGCAGGAAGTTTCTTTTTCCTGGAGAAGTTGGGATGAGATGTGGGAGGGACAGGGGCTGAGGAGCTGGTGACAGCCCAGCAGCAGTGAGTCGGTCTCGGTCCTCCTCCGTGTCCATTGGTTGGAGGGCTAACAGGAGGATTTGATGGGATTCTTTATATTGGAAAGACAAAGATCATTTTCAAATAGGAGGTGCTCTATTTTTGTTTGGCTCAAACTTTCACTTCCTTCAGGTTTCTGCTTCAGTGTCAGCTCCTTAGGGAGGCCTCCCCCGACTACTGCCTCCCAGGGGCAGAGGCAGGGGAATTCCCAAACCTAGAGCTGGTCTGGAGGGGAACCTAGAGACTTGCTAGATCAATTTTCCCTGGCCCGAGACAGAGAGTCCTGGGCGTGCCATTTTCTGTCCTTCCCTGGGAAGGACACGAGACCCCTCTCAATCCGTATGAAAAGGGATTTGGGGAAGTTAAGCCACCTCAAGTTAGTTTCTGTGATTAGGACCAAAAGAACTGATCGGTGTGACAACAAGCCCATCTTCTGTGATTGAATAACGAACAGATTCCTGAGCCCCAGGCAGGAAGACGAAATGGGGCTGAGAGCCAGGGATCAGGACACATGGCTGGGCAGAGTTGGTAAGGAGAGTGGGCTGAGGCTGGGGGGGCTTGCTTCCATCACAGTCCTGGATCAGGAGAGGAGGAGAAGGAGGGAGGAGGGAGGAGGGGCCATCTGGTAGGCATCTGCGTCTGGGGTAATCCTTGTTGGGTAGCGCCCACACCCTGCCCTTAGCACACCCACTCGGGGCAGCATCGTGGAAGGATCACCCATGGAAGGATCATGACTAGGTCAGAGAGACCTTCTTAGCTTCGAGGAGTGGCATATGCAATGTATCTGGTGCACAGTAGGTTTTTAACCAGTGGCAGCGAGACCTCTTGGTCATTGCAACCTGAGTCATTCTATCCACCAGAGCTGGCCCCAGACCTGGCCACTGCCCTCTGCCCCCCATCCTTCTGGCAGGCTGTGGGTGCAGCCCCAACTAAGAGGTATGCTCACCCGGCTGCACCCACAGCTGGGCATGATGGCTACTCCGTGGCCACAGCTGCTAGTCTTGGCTCAGTCTTGTTAGGCATGGAGGTCCGGCCCTGGGGATTTTGCAAAACCTCGACTCCGGAACAGCAATAATCTGACCTCGGGCTCCCGCCGCAGTCTGCTGTGGCTTCCCATCTCATCCGGAGGGAGAAGGCGCCCCAGAGACCGGTATGCGCCTGGGGCTGCAGCCTCCACCCCACGACTGATTGTTTGTCTTGATTTCTGATGTCTGCTGGGCCCTGTACAGCTCCTTGCCTTTGGACATGTCCTTTCCCATTCCAGGCTGGACTTTTCCCTGAGTAGCCCTGACTTCCCTGGTGCATGGACCAGACATCCACCCATGTGATACCAAAGCCATCTCGAACTAGCACATGGCCTGAACTGCCTTATAGGAGGGGTGTGTGTGTGTGGGGGGGTGTCCAAGGACATAGCTGATTCCTGGGGGGCAAAAACAACAATGCCAGAGTTGGCCCTCCCCACTCTTGCCTCTGCCTGTCTTGGTTTTGTGCATATAGACCACTGTCTCTCCTGCCAGGATCTCCCTTTGTAATGGCAAAAGCCAAAGATGAGGGTTGGTAGCCCCCTATCTCTATCATAATGGCTTGTGAGCCAAAGGAAGACAGAACACCCTCTCTCCTTGTGTCTAAACCACAAATCCCAGGGACAGATTCTGATTGGCTCTGCTTGTCACATGACCATCCCTCAGACCAATCACGTGGAAGTGGAGATGGGGTTTCCTGATTTGACAGACCCAAGTGGTCAGTTCTGTGGCTGGGTGGGTGGGGCGCTGTGACCGACCCTAGACAGAACAGCTGCCCGCTGAAAACACAGACGGGGGTCTGGGACCATCGCTGTGGCCTTCACACATGCCTGAAACACTCTTGGGCATTGTGCCAAATTCTCTGCATGTTGGTGGTGACTACCGCCCTCTGGTTCCTACCCGAAAGCATGAAGAGAGAGTAACATTATTGGATGAGTTCGAATCTGTTCTAATCAGTAGAGATGAAAATCATGCCCCAAACCCCAGCCCTTCAACTATTAATAATAATAATTTAAAAAAAAATCTCTGCAGACATTGTCTGTTACTGATGGTTCATGGCACTGTGGCTGAGAGTGCCTCCTTTCTGGCACTTGGCTCCAGGTGAAAGGAACAAGATGCGGCTGGGAACAGCCATCAGCCACTTGCAGCTGAATCTAGAACATTCTGGAGACATTTTCCAAGGCTCCCAGGGTGTAAGCACCCAGAATATTTCTGGCTTGGCAAAATCAGGTCAGGTTGGCTCAGCTCGGCTGATCTGTATGGGGGGGGGGGTGCGGGAAGCAGCAGCACTGGGGTGCAGTGGGGAGAAGCCGGCTGATTCAGTGGGAATTCTGTCTCACACTTCTGCAGGCGTGAAGCCTCATTATCAGGCGAGGGGGAGCCAGCACCTGCTGTGACTGTGGCCTTGAAAAGCCCTCAGAAGAGGCTGAAAGTTTTCCTTTCAGCCTGAGCAGGCAGAGAAGGCTGCTGTTGGACAGAAAGGAATACCAGTGGATGGGCTGGAATGCCTCTGAATGGTGTGGCATAGGATTCATTTAGCCTCAGAAAGACATCCGCAGGTGCTTGCCAGGTACAAGTGAGTCGGAGCCTCGCTGGAGTCTCCTGGGGCAGCCCTCAGTAACCAGACATTCAGTAGACAGGTCCCCTGGTTGCCAGGCTGACTTTGGGGTAATAGGACCACCCAACATTTACGCTTCACTTTTCTTTTCAAAGAACTTCCTACAAATGTTCCTGCCTCTTCCTCCCACAGCATCTCACACTTCTAAGGCTGGTAGGGCTGGGACCCAGGTCTCTGATTTGGCTTCTGGGGCTCCTTCTTCTCCAAAGGTGTCCTGTAGACAGGACAGATGCCTGCCTCTGCCCTGCCTTTCCCCGCAGCTCCCTCCAGACAAGAGGGCCCACCTGTCACTCTGCAGAGCCCAGATTCCCCTTTGCCTGGCTGCCATCTTGCCCAGAGAGTGGCTGTGGGCTCCAATGCATGTCATCCCTGGGGCCCAGGTAAGTCTTACCCATGATGCAGGGCTCTCTGTGGGGAAGGAGGGGGCATGCTGAGCTCCAGGAGTAGGTTGACTAGAAAAGAAAGGGGCACTAGTCTGGTTTGGGCAGGTCACCGTGCAATTATCAGGCCTGTCTGCACCTGTTTCCTTATCTGTAAAATGGAAAGAGACTATGCCACTGATACAAGGTCAGCAGGGTGACGGAGTGACAAACAGGTGTGAAACCCCAAGGAGTCGCTGAGAACCCTCTCTAACGAGGAAAGGCTTATGGTGCCCATGTTCCACAATTTTAGGAACAAGGCACACAGGGGACAAGTGCCCTGTCCAGAGGTTTCCATGTGAGGAAAGTGGGATTGGGGGAGAGGGGCACAGAACATAGGTCTTCCAGGTTTGGAGGTTCCTAGGGTCTGCTCACAGAGTTTCTGCCTGGACCGGGTTCTCCCTCGAAAGTTGGGTACCCTCCCACAGTCAGAACTGCTGTCTGGGTCCCATTGCTTGGGGCTGGGCCCACAGGCCACACTCTGGATGCCGGCTGGAACTGAGGACATGAAATCTTACTTTCAATGAGCAGCCCCATTGCTTCTGAAGCCGTCTGGAAGGCTGGCGATAAAAATAGATGATTACGCAGGCGTTATTAAACTATTTATAGAATTTGAGAAAACCCCTTGAAATGCTCACGAAAAGATTTGGCCTATAATGGGGATTCCAGAATGACTCAGCCTGAAGCCCAAATCCACCCTCGACTTTGAACTTTGCCACAGACGGAGTCTTCAAAAGTCACATTAACATTTATGGGGCATTATCCCTCAGGGAAGCTGGAATGGGGGTGCACACATCTTTTATCAAGCTGTATCCCAAAGTGTTTATTGGACAATAGTTAGGCAACAACTAGGGTGGGGTTCATGCAGGGGAACTGGGATGGAGGAGGACACAAGGTCCAGAAGGCCAAAATTTACATCCACGGATCCTGGCTCCTGGCCCGGTTATAAAGACCACATGGAGGTATGAATGTGGAAGTGACTGTCGTGCCTGCTCTTTTCCACAAAGATGTGGATGGAAGCTGTTTGCCTCAGGCTCTGTCTGAACGTGCCCTCAATTACAACATGCCTTTCCACGTGGACTGGATGTCTGCTCTGTGCCCAGCAAAGTAGGGCTTGGGGTATCCCTGAAGGAAGCACCCAGGCCCTTCTAGATGAGCCACGAGCTCCGGACTGCAGACCATATGGGGCCCTTATGCTGTTCCAAGGAGGCTTTGGCCACCTGTGGGGGTGGATGCCTGGCGGCTGGGGGGTGGGCAGACTTGGAAAGCCTCAGTGCCTGGCCCAGACCCTCTACTGAATCTGTTTCACATGGTTGAGGACAGGCCTGAAGTCCAGTTTGGAAAAAATAACACTGTTGCTAAAAATGTCTGAAAAACACTGGTGTGTCAAAGGTACACATAAAGGGCCCAAAAGCCAGAGAGGCTTGGGTGATTGGTCTCCCACTTAGCTCTTGGACCTGGGCAAGCCCCAAAACCCCTCGTGGCCTCACATCCCCATGTGGGAAAAGGGGAGAGGGCTAGACAGCATGCGAGTGAAAAATTCCTGGCCCGAGTAGATACTTGGTAGAAGCTTCTCCTCTTTCTGCTTCCTTGGCCTTCCCAAGTTGGGCCCCAAGAACGTCCATGCCAGGTGTGATGGGATAGCCCAACTGACCTCCCGCTCCTTGGCCTGTATATGATGGGAGTTGGAATCGGGTGTGGGCGATGGCTTCTGTGCAGGGAGAGAACAGTGTGTGGTACTGACATAAGGTTACTGAGCCAGAGGTGGGCCAGGGGTGGGGAGCACTCCACCGGGAGCAGACATCCTGGCTAGCACGAGTCTCATGAAAGGTTTTATTTCCTTGGCTATCCTGAAAGCCTCTTGGTGTCTTCCTCCTCTTTTCTGCCTCCTTCACATATCTGGCAGAGAGTAGAGCTGGGTATAAAATAGCAGTTTGGAGACTCTTGATGACTTAATTTGAAAGGAAGCCTTCAGGATATTTCTGCTGAAGGCTGTGTTAACTGTGAAATACTGGAAGAGTTGGGGAAGAAAAATCCTTTTTTTTCTCCACACATACTTTTCTCTCCAGGACTGAGGACACACAGACCCTTGAAAAGCCAGCTTCAGTTGTTGGCCCTCTTGTCTTCTCATCCCAGAGGCCTCCAGCCTTCTCTAAGTAGAACCTCTAGGCCGGTCCCTGCCCCATCGCTGTATCATTGGCTCTTCTTCCTAGCACACAACACAATTTGGAGACAGACACTTGCTGGTTCATGTGCCTGGTGACCGCCTCTCCCAAATGGGCCTCAAACATCACTAGGGCAGGGGAATCCTGTCTGTTTTATTCCCCAATAGACATCCAGAGACCGGCACATAGTAGGCTCTTGGCACATATTTGCAGAGTACATGAGCGAATGAATGGAGGTCTCTGAGGCAGTGAGGGCCAGGGAGGGGGTACTGTCGAGGCTCAGTGGGAGGCCATCTTCTGGCTGCTCCGCCAGTGCCTAGCTCCCCTGCTAGATCTGAGTGTGGCTTTGGTAAGAGGTCGGAGAGGGCATGAATATAAGATGATTCTAGAATGGGTTATAAAGGGAAGTTTCCTAGGAAAAAAGATAGATGCCAAGATGGGAAGCTCCTTCTGTCCTTATTCAGGTGTCTGCTCATATGAAGGTGGATGGAAACAAGGGATGATTCCTTATCAAAATGGGGTCCAACAGGAGCCAAGAGAGAAGAGGGAGCTCTGGAACTGGAAAAGGGTGTGCTAGCTTTCCTAAGAAATCATCCAACAGAAAACCCAGAAGACCCGCTGCTCTGGGGCTATGTGACCTTGGGCAAGTTAATCGCCTACCTCGGTTTGGTTACCCACAAAATGGGGCTGATTATACTTGTCCCATGAGGCCCGTGCATGGTGGCGAAGACTGAATGAGGGAGGAAATGGGTAGAAAAGCACTGGGAGAACAGAAAGTACTCTACAAAACAAGGTGGTTGGCCTTGATGGATAGGGCCCACACCTTGCTCCCCAGCACCTCAGCATCCAGCTGGGTCCTGGACTTGCACAAGGTAGGGGGCTCAACAGACACATGCTGAACTGACCCACGTGTCCCAAGCTTGCCAGTTGGCACCCGTCACTTTCCCCACCCATGGTCTTACTGACCAGAGGCCTCCTGTCAAGCTACACACTGGGTGGTGGGAGGAGGCTCCGTCTGCTAGAGCAGGCCTGCCTAATCTTGGTATTCTAGACATTTGGGGCTGGATTATTCCTTTCTGTGGGTCACTGTCCTGTGCTCGGTAAGCCTCTACCCACTCAGTGCCAGTCAAAGCTCCCCACGCTCACCTTGAGTTATGAAAATTTAAAAAAAAAAATCTTCAGACATTTTCAAATATATGCTGGGGGAAAAAATCACTCCCTTTGCCCCCACTGAGGGAGACTGCTTCAGGGGAACCCCTACACACTCCTGTACCCCATGGGGCAACCTTTTAAGACACAGCAAGACTCAGGGGCACTGGGATGACACTGGGGAACAAGAGGGACTCTACCAAGCCTATGAGGGCCGACTCCCAAAACCGTCTTTAGAAACCTCCTGGGGACGGCCCTGTCACATACCCGTGTGCCAAGCAGCCCTCTCGCTGGACTCAGCCTGGAGTTCCTGCTGGCTAGCGCGCACCCAGCATCAGTGTCCACAACCTCCCCCCTCCCCTGGGTCCAGGGGCCGTCTTCCCTCTTGTGGATGACAGACACAGAATTATGATTTTAAAGAAAGTGTGAGCCCTCATGGGTGACGGCCCTTCAAAGCCCACTGGGGTACGGCTAAAGCTTGGGTTGGAACTGACAGCTCTGTGCTTTGGCTGGGATGTCGGCCCTGTGAGCAAATTACCTTTCATCAGCCTGGCTGTATTTTTAAACGCGAACAGCTTAGCATGCTTAGCACTGCTTATTTGGTGGGGGGGGCCCGGACAGCAGATAGCGCAACCTCATTCAGCAGATGACACTGACAAAACGCCACCCACGCCAGTGTCCCCAGATAAAAATAACGCCAGCTCGCTCACAGGTCTGTGGGAAGAAAGGGCAGGAAGCCGGAGGTACCAATCATGTCTGGCACCTCCCCACCCCTCTGCCGGACCCTGGTGGCACCGGCTCTGCTGCAGACGGAGGAAGTGTTCCCCGGGTGACAAGTGATGTTCTGACTTAGTGAGAGGAACCGAAAGAGTGGGAGTGGTCTCCCTTCCCATACTGTCAGCTCTGCCCACCACAGAAGGCTCTGTTTTCTCGGCCAGCATCCAAGGGGAGTCCAGAGAGCACTCTGTGAGCTGGGTGCTCTTGCTGAGCCCCATCTGGAGAACAGCATCATAGGATGAACCCTCCTGCCTCTCACAGACACTGTGAGGTCCACATGCCCCATTCCTGTTCCTCGGGGGAGAGGCCGGCTGCAGGCCTAGAAGCGTGGGCCTCAGTGGAATTATCCCAGAGGCTCCCTCTGCCCTAGGCCACCCCACCCGCCATCGTGCCCAGGGCCTGAAGTTACCCCATTAGCATCCCACCTTTAGGGTAAGGCACTGTTTCTCCAGAAACTCCCCAGTCAAACCACAGGTAACACCTCAACTACAGATTACATTGGCACAGTTCCACTGATCAGAAACTTCCCCTTTATAAGAAAAACCGGACTTGACAAAAGTGGTTGGTTGGTTGTTTTTTTGTTTTTTTTAAGTAGGCTCCATGCCCAGGGTGGATCCCAATGCAGGGCCTGAACTCAAGACCCCGAGATCGAGGCCTGAGCTGAAACCAAGAATTGGATGCTCAACCGACTGAGCCCCCCAGGCGCCCCAGAGATAGGTGGGGTTTAAAGAGAGGAAAATTAGGGATAGTTTAGATACTTCTCATGGGGTAGTACTATGGGAAATCATCTATAGGGTGACTGATCCCAGGAGGCCTGGGAGTCCACGAGGGACTTTGACAAGGATACTGGCCGGGGATCTGGGCAGGGAAGGCTGCTGGTGCAGTCTGCTGACATGGCCTGCACCTCTGGGCTGGGCACCTGATTCCAGGTGTCAGAGAAGAAGCCCGAGCAGTGTGAAGGGCGGCCCTAAGGACACTGCAGGTCTCTGTCTCCTGTAGGGAGATGGGGGACCCATTCCCCCATTCCCACTTCAAAAGTCCCTCACATCAGCAACCTAAGAGAATGAACGGTAGGAGGGTGCTTACAAACATGCCAGAAGCCACAAGTACATGAAAGCGGCAAGCCTGTTCCAAGTCCTTCTCCCTGAGTCAGCCTTGGGGGGCTGTGGGTGCAGGTGTTCAAGTGTGGGGGGCAGGCATGGGGGGGCATCTACTGAAGTTGAGATGGTCTCTTCCTTTTTACAATGCCCACGTTGATGAGCTGCTTTCTGCTCTAACCACCTCCAGCTACTCCCCTTTTCCTGTGTAGAGACCCCAAAAACTTTAAAAAAAAAAAAAGCAAAAAAACCCAGAATATGAGATATGTTTGCCATATTAAAATTGGTCTCTCAGGGAGGGGGTGTTCCCACCTCTACCCTAAGTACACAGTTCCACTGACTGCCGGTGCCTGAAAGATGGCACCTAGCAAAGCACTGTGGGTGACCAGCAGCTCGGCCTTCCCGAGGCATGGATGGCGAGGACTCCATCTTTCCGGGGAGGAAAATGTCATTTTCTGTAAACATCAAACTCTTTCATGAAGAGATAGGGTTTCTCTTGAGGGTCTGAAATTCTTCCCCACACAGAATTCTGAATCATTAAGCGAATACAAAATAAGGGCGTTATACACCCCATGCTGAACCCCATGTTGGGGACTCAGAAGAAGGAGGTCTGGTCCCATCTTCCCAGTGAATAAGGTCTGGGGGAAAGTAGGACCCACGTATCTGAAAGAGTCCAGAGATTAGAGGGACCTCTTTATATGTCATTTTAAAAAACTTAAATACATAAAGCTAAGATGCGACGCGCCACCCCCCCCCCCCCAAGCACCTTTGTTAGACGGAAGAATGCACTGCAGGCTTTCTTGAACTTGGGGGCCCCTTTAGAACACTCCTGGCCAGATAAGAAGGTGACACACAGGCTCATTTCTTGACACTGCCAGTTACCGTACCCTCAGGAAGCGGTCTCTATGGGAACTGATGGCCTTAGAGAAGTGGGGAGAGGTTGGGGGGAGACGCTAAGACCCACCAACAGGTCACAGGGGATGCTCGAGGGACATGGGGGTGCTGGGGACAGCGGTTACCCGGGCTGTGAGGATCACATCCCTGCTCGGATGGGCCTCCGCCAAGGCAGGGAACTAAGTCACGGCTGGACACACCATCCTTCAAAGAGAAGGTCGTCTTCACAGCCTGAGGATCAAAATAGCTCGCCAGACTAACGCTCCCTTCTTCCAAAAACCTGGGTAGTTCCTGACATGAAAGGCACACCAGATAAAGCCAACACAGGAAGCGAAGACAAAACTGACCGCTTGTGATTTCTGTGCTTTGTCATGGAGCCCCCAGAGAACCCCAGCCCGCTCATTTGGAGTCTACGACACTATCCATCCGCACGCCACCCATCCGTTCATCCGTCTGCGGGCACCATCACTCCCTCCCTCCCGCCCTCCTCCCCTCCCAGACGTTCCTGGGCTTCCTCTGTCACACAGGGGCTCTGCTGCAGCATACACAAGGGGCCCGAGGGAAGGAATGTCCTGAGCCACACTCTGAGATTTGCTGAACAATCAGGAAAACCCAGAGAGTTCGGCAAACTCCGAGTGTGACAGGCATCTCCAGAGGGCATCTGCTCCCACTGCACCTGCTTTCAGCCATCCCAGGTGGTTTGTCAAGCTGTCCTATTTTTAAAGCTATTCTGGGAGGAATGTCCCCAAACTTCGCTCTGCTTCCAAGCTTTCTCTCTGCTCACCACCCCACGCAGTTGGCTACTGAAAAGGTCAACCCTCTTGCTCAGCTGGAGCGCCCACCTCTGGGACCACCAGCCAAAGCCTCCCCCCCTTTTGGCCTAAGGCCCTCCTCCAACTTGTTAGGGGGCTGTGGGGGGAGCCTGGGTTTGTGGGGGGAGCTATGCTGAGGGACTTAGCTTGTGAGTCTCAGGCAGCCCATAGACTTGGCTCGCCCGCTCACCCCATCTTTCCATCATTGCTGGGCTGGAATGGCAGCTGATTCCTTCCCTGACTTGACTTCAGACTGTTCGAGAGCTCACACTCGCTTTCAGCTTTGGGCCTCGCTGGGAAGAATGAGTCTGTTGAAGGAGCAGCAAAAAATGCAAGAGATATTGCGTGTGTATCTCTAGGAGGAAGGGGTGGGGCACAGGAACTGACCTGGGGTACGTGCTTAGCACACCCCTGCTGAAAGCCATCCTTGGGGTAGTCAGCAGGCCCAAAGGATCCCTAGGTGGTATAGGTGACCTCTCTCCGTCTGGTGATGGCGATGGCATTTTCCATAGAGCAGGAGGGAAGGTCACAGGGGTAGAGTGGGAGCTGCAACCTGGGTGTTCTCAATTGCTGGGGTCCCACTGCTGGTATTGTGTGGGCATGGGTGCCTGGGAGACCCTCCAGGGCTTCTTATTTGCGAGGCTGGGCTAAGCAGCATGGTCCCTGTGGTCTGGGCACCGGCTGTCTGGGAGTCCGGCTGTCCCCAAAAGTCCTTCCCTATATTCCTGGAGAAGTGACTGGAAGTGACTGGACCTGATGGCGCTCTCCTCGAATAAACCTGGGGCGGGCTGACATTGTGAACTGCATTATTCCACGTTGGGTGTTTCTGCTGTGACCTCTGGGAGGAAATTTTAGGGGAAAGAAGATAAATGAAGATTAATAATTAGCCATGCTAATTATTACAACGAAAAGGTGGGGGGCGGCGCGAGGCGGGCAGCCTTCTAGAGTATGTGGCCATGCACCGGCCTGTCCTCCTCCAAGGGATTCTGTTTACTCAGAGATCGTCATGGAGGCAGGAAACATTTTGTCAGAAATACCCAGCACAAAATATAGTGGGCGCTAAATACTTAATAGCATTGGCACCACCTACAGAAGCCAGAGTTGCAAAGGGCTGTGGGGAAAAGGTCTGAGTTATATAAAGCCACACGGAGCAAAGATAGCCCTAGGCGCCCATCCCAGCCTCTCCGTCAATTTTCCAGAAGCTGAAATGTAAGCTTCACCAAGGAATGAAATGATAAAATGACACATTTTCCCATGAAATGTCGAGAGGTTTAGCAGTGATGGGGCTGCAGCCAGGTTCCCGGCCCCCGGTTCCCTACCGCAGAGGGACTCCTCACTTACAGCACGAGCTGCTTCCTGGGCGCCCTGTCCTGAGCCAGCCTGGGAGAGGAGCCAGAAGGTGGGTGGGTGCGTGTGCAGGGGCTGTAGACTGTCCCCTTCACTCTGCCTGTGATGACACGCAGGTGACCAGAGCACCCGTCCCTGGCCACCCACGCATGACTCTGGACAAACGCAAACCCAGGTTCCGCTCTAAAGCGAGGGGCCTTTTTTCTCATCTACCCTCATTCCCTTGAGATGTCATTCAGTCTGGTGGTTTTAAGTGCCACCTCATGGCTCGTCCTACCCTCCCCACTTACTCCTGCCATCGTCTTTCTGTCTCAGGGAGTAGGAGACCCTCTTCCAGTTGTCCAGGCTCCAAGCCTCGGATCACCCTTGACTCGAACATTCCCCCTTGCCCCTGTAGCCCATCCTTCAGCAAATCCCGTTAGCTCTTCCTTCAGTGGATCCTGACCCTGCTCTGTCTCTCTATCCTGACCAATTTCCTAACATCCTACACTTAGACTCTCCTTGAAGCCTTCAGGCTGGTCACCCTGAATCTACCCCACCCCTTCTGACTACTCTCAACCCAGCAGCCCAGATGATCCTGCTAAAACCTAAGTCAGATCTTGTCTTCCCTGCTCAAAACCTTCCAAGACATCCCATCCTGCTCAGAGTTGGCATGCACCCTCATGACAGCCTACAGATCTCCGTACAAGGCAGGCCCTGTCACAGCTCTGACTTGCTCTCCACCTCTGGCCTCCTTGTTGTGCCTCCATGGGGAAGGTGCCTTCCCACCTCAGGGCCTTTGCACTGCTGTTTCCCTGTGCTACATGGTTCATTCCTTCACGTCTGTCCAAAGGTCATCTTGGTAAGCCCTTTTTCTTTCTTTCTTTTTTTTTTTTTTTAATATTTTATTTATTTATTTATTTGACAGAGAGATCACAGGTAGGTAGAGAGGCTGGCAGAGAGAAAGAGAGAGAGAGAGAGAGAGAGAGAGAGAGAGAGAGAGAGAAGCAGACTCCCTGCTGAGCAGAGAGCCTGACGTGGGACTCGATCCCAGGACCCTGAGATCATGACCTGAGCCGAAGGCAGTGGCTTAACCCACTGAGCCACCCAGGCGCCCCGGTAAGCGCTTTTTCTAATAGCTCTATTTAAAACTGCACCCCCGACATACCCTGCTTCATCTTTCTCCACAGTCTTACCATAATTGTTGACTGATCTATTGTCTTGATGTTCACTGTCCCCTTTCTCACGAGAACCTAAGTTCTATGACAGGAAGCAGTTAGTCTATTTCATTCACTGCTGAATCCCACCAGAGCCCAGAGCCCACGGCCCAGCACGGCACCCAACACACAACAGACCCTTAACAAACGTTTGTGGAATGTTGAATGGATGAAGTCTTCTAAATTTTTGTTAGAGAGATAAGCGAAGGACGCCAGCTAGCAACAGCCAAGTGCCCACTAAAGGCACAGGCAGACCACACAGCAGCTTGGGGGACTGGAGAAGTTTCCAGGGAGAGGGGATTCCAGGAAATCAGGGAAAATGGGTGGGATGCAAATAGAATCATCTGGACCCAGGGAAGCCCCTCAGGAGAGAGGCTCCAAAGAAGAGAAAGGTACAATGGAAAAGCCACAGGTCAGTCAGCACCGGGCTGCGGGGAGGCCGGGGGGTTGCTGCGTGTCCTCGAGTGAGCTGGACACTTCACATGAAGATGAGGAGCCCCCCGGGACTGGACCAGGCATGGGGCGGGTTTCCACCCAGCATCGTGGGGAAGGGGGTGGCGTGGGGTAGGCCGGGAGCCTGACTTGGTGACATGTCCACTCTCCTCTCCTCTCCTGATCTTTAGGGCCCCTGCCAGCCTGTCTAGAACCTGCCATTCATCTATGGAAGGAAGAACATGAAAACAGAACAAAATGGAAAATTAAAACCAGGAACACAGTTTGAAAGAGCTCTGGGCTGAGGAGACCTAGACCCTGCTCTGCCTCTATCTTACTGGAGGGCCCTGGGGCAAATCCTGGTATCTCCTGCCTCAGTTTCCCTACCAGTCCAGAGTATAGCTTTCACAGCTGACAGACCAACACGGCAGACCTGCGGAGTTACCCATGGACAGATGTCCGTGCTCCCGCCTGGCTTGAGTCATTGTGCAGAGTTCATACAGAATTCCCCTTCCTCCCCTAGGTCTGCTCATAGCCTCAAAGACAGAGTCGTGACATTCCTAGGAGGTCGTTTCCGTGACATTCCTAGGAGGTCGTTTCCAGGAGCCAAGGCTCTCCTGGGTGGATGGCGCGTGTGGGCAGACAGGTGTGGGGCCGAAGAGGCTCAGAGATTGGGGGAAGCTGGCTGGAGGTGAACCCAAGGCCTTCCGCAAGAAGAAGGTATATTTGGGAACACCAGGAAGTGAGCCAGTTCACAGAAGCCACAAAGGAGGACGTGTTCCCCCACACAGACTGCGATGTGCCTCTCTGATTTCCAGGCTGGCGACTGGAGGTGGCCTTGGCTCCAGGCGGGCGGGGTCTGAAGTAGGAACTTCAGAGCGGGAGTTGGCCGCATTCCTCTGAAATCCCCGGCCTCTGAGAACGAAAGCCGAGAGCCGCCGGTCACGTCCTCCCCTCATACGTCTCTCCTCCGTGAGAGACCTGGCCCGGGCCCCTGGCGGCCAAGGCGGCCCCTCCAGCTCCCGGCACTTTCTCAGTCTTTCAGGAAACGGCTCCAGCCCTGGTGGATGTGTATCCGGGGGCCGAGCGTGGGGGGGGGGGGTGGCTGAGCTGGGCCTGGGCCAAAGGGCTCTGCGGGGTGTCCTGCTGAACTTGGTAGCCTACCCTGGGTGACTCAAGCCTGCTGGGCGTCCCCTACCCACGATGCCCGCCTCGAACTCAGGGCTCCAGAAACAGCCTTCTCCAATGGCCCCAAGGACACCTTTGCAATTCCTTGTCCTCGGATCTTCCTTCATACTCCCTATTTGCTTCCAACTTCCTCTACCTTGAACCTTTGGCCCAGTAACCCCAGGCAAGTTGCTTCCCCAGTCTGGCTGTGGAAAATGGTGGGGCTGCACTCACAGGCCTCGGGTTCTGGGCTCTGGCACTTCATCCTTCGGGAAGGGTGACTATCCTTCAAGTCTCATTTCTTCTGCAGGACCCTGAGAACCTTGAGGCAGAACTGTCCCCATTCCTTCTCTGTTCCCACCCCAGCATCTCAGTGCCCATATAGGAGAGAACCATATAGTGGTTCATATAGGAGAACTACATCTGGTTCTGCTTTTTCATGGCCTGGTCTGCTGCCAAACCATTGATGACATTCTCGCCCTCTGAATCTTCCGGGCATAATTAGTGTCCCAGGCACGTGGCCCTCACTGGATTTGGCCATGCGTATATAGGTCTTTTCTACACTAGCTTAGGAGCTCCAAATCAATCGGTGGAATGTACCTGATTAGGAGAGTGCCACGTTTAAACCCAGGCTTGTTGGATTCCCTCCTCTGGGCCGTTGCCTGCCATGTCACAGGAAAAGTAAAACTCAGCTACTCTATTCTCAAACCCCAAGGAAACCCAGGATCTGGGGCTTCTCAGTGGTTCAGTGCTCCCTGCTAAGGAGGGGGTTGCAGAAGCCATGGAGGGAAGGTGCAGAATGAGCGCGCTAAGGCCAAGGGTCTGCAGCCCAGGGGCACCCGCTGTGGGTACCATGGGACGCCATGTCTGCTGCCTCTGCCCAGGGTCCTGAAGGCACCTCGATGTGCAGACCTCAACTTTCCTCAGGCTGGGTCCACTTCTGCCCTGCCTCTCCAGGGAGATGATGAGTCCATGCCCACCTGTACAGTAGTATGAGCATTTTCTTGTAGTTCTCCTTAAGTGACCTGTCTAAGGGGGGGACCCTTGGATTTCACAGGTCTGGAATTTATAGTGTTGGTGACGAGGTCTGTGTTCTGTCCCTCCTGTAGGCACATCTCTGCCTCTCCCAGACTTAGGGATCTGGTCTACAAATGCTACTCCCCGACCCCCTGTTTCACACATTCTTCCTGGCAGCGCAGCCCGTGGTGGGCGGGTGCACAGGGAGCCGAGGGGATGCTCCAGGTGTGGTCTTGGAATGCTCAGGGAAAATGGAGGAATAGGTCTCAGAATTCCTGGTGAGCCCTGAGGGGGACCTAAGATGCTCAGGCCCTTTATTTACAGGAGAGGCTAGGGAGGAGAGTGGTCTCATCCAGAATCCTCCTCAGAGTAGGAGGCAGAGACAGACCTAGAACTCAGGATCCTGAGCCCTGGAGCAAGCGCTGGTGTCTGCGTGTCCCTCAGCAGGGGGGCATAACCACACATTCTATATGGAATCCTGGGAATAGGGGTGCTCTGGTCCCAGAGCAGGGTTCTGAACCTTTTTAAACCTCCTCCTGGAAAGGGACGAATCCGAAAATACTCAGCTTTCTCCTTCCCCGACCTAAAAGGTCAGAGTGTCAGCCAGCGATTCATTTCCTCTGGGGGTTCTCATTTGGAGACCTTGAGAAGGGGGAGGTCCCACTCAAGGTCATACGAACTGTTCTCCCCAAGCCACGTCTCCTGGGCAGCAGTGTCTGGCTCCGAACCTCACCGCCCGCTGAGATCCATCTCCTTCGGAGAGGTGAGAAAGACAGACGTCCCAGCGCACAGAGCTGCCCGACCCCGGTCGCTGCTCTACCAGTCCCCTCCAGGGCCCCGCAAAGCTTTGTGCAAACAGGAGCAAGGCAGGGAGGGGTGGGGGCTTGAGAAAATACCACGGATAGCCAGGAGCCCATCATCTTGACTGCAAACCACCCTTTGGAAGAAAAGCAGCCAGGGAGCAGCCAGATGCGTGCTGTCTGGGAGCTGGAATGTGCGATGTAGCAACACAATCACACACATGTATCTCGCCCCTTCTTTCTTCCCTGGGGTGAGGTGGGGGGATTCCCAACCAAGAGAGGAGACCCAGGGGACCAAGAACTAGTGCTTGTCACGGTCCCTTGCTACAACACCTGGTTTGGAGACAGCTGTATTTGAGGCCCAGGGCAGGGCCACGTGGCCAGCGTTTAAGAGCAGCCCACAGGGAGCGAATTTCCTTACGAAAGCCCTTGCTGCTTCATGGTTTTTCTCTTCCGACAGATACGGGTCACCTCCCCCCCTCCCCCCTCCCCCCCTTCTTCTCTCTCTTTCTTTTGATACTTCAGATGTGAACTGGTGTGGTCAAGTCCATCCTGGCTGTCCCTGCCCACTCATCCCTCACAAACACTAAGGTTGAGGGGGGTGTGTGGTGGGGGGGTGTCTCGGTCATCTGTCTCCTGCCGGTGCCCCTCACAGCTGCTCCCAGAGAGCCGGGGAGACGCACTGCTCTTGTCCTGACCTCAGCTCCACCCCTCCCTCAATGGTCTGGAGGCCCCAAACAAAGTCTCATCCCCAGCCCCCCCCACCCCCCCACAACCCAGGCCGCCAGCTGAACCATAAGGATGGGCTGTGGTCCCCAGCAGGCCACAGACTGAGTGACAGGGTGAGGGAAGGGAGATTTACTACACAGCAGGGAGGGAAGGGACTCAGAGGTCATCTAGTCCACTCGCTGCCCCCAAGCAGAAGGCTTTCATAGAGTCAGCCATGGCTGGCGGGGCCAGCGTGGGGTCGGGGCGGCACTGATCCCGGGAGACGGAGGAGGAAGGCCCCTGGGCTGTGCTGGGGTGAGGCTCAGGAGGGACGACAGCTGGGCCGGGTCCTTCCCCCCTGCCCCGGAGTTGCACAGGGAGACTCTGTGCCCTGAGTTCTCCGATCTAGTGAAAAGCAGGCAAAGCCAAAGGGGAAGCCCTCATTTAGGATGGCACTTCTCACTGATTCAGGCCCCCAGTCCCACCCGGCTTCTGCTCGGCCCTGGGCAGCCATGCAGCGCCTGCCGGGATCCCTGGCACACCTGGGATTTATGGGGGGCTCCCTCGGTGCCAGGCGCCGCTTTAAATCTTTACAGGCGGCGGCATCTCATTCAGCTCTGCTAACGGCTCTATCATCATCCCCATCACGTGGGGAAGGAAACAGACAGATTAGGTCACTCGGCTAGAGGTGCGCGCTGGGAGTAGAGGAGCTGGGCTCTGAACCTGGGCAGGAATGCAGCTCCGACTCCAGCCAGGCTAGAAGCGGCTCCTTGCTGAGCTCACCAGGGCCCTACCAGAGCCTCTCCGTGATGCTTGGCTAGGGGCAGAGCCAGGGGGCCCTGCGTTTCAAGGCTCCTTGCAAAACCCGACTCGGGGGTAGACTTTTCTCTTTTCTTTCTTTCTTTCTCTTTCTTCCCTCCCTCCCATCTTCTATTCCTTTAGTGAGCAAAGCTCCTAGAAAGGCAGAAGGAGGGCACAGAAGCCTCCTGGTCCTCACTCCTACAGGCTCCAAACCTCGTCTCAGCTATGGTGGCTTTAAGTGACTATAAAATGAGAAGAATTGCAGAAAGCAAGACCTGACCTGGTTTCATGAAGTGGTCTTGGTGACCTTGATGCATGCCAAAGCCCCCCACAACGGCTGTCTGTACTCCTGGGGGCTCCAGGGATGGGGGGAGCTCCTAGAAGCTCCAGGAGGTGGGGTGCGGGGTCTCCTGACATGCACCCAGTCAGCCACCCTGCACAAACCTGCCACGTCTTTCACATTTATCTGAAATGGACCGGGTGTGGAAAATCGGGTGCTCCCACGTGCAGCAAATGGCCTAGGGCCGGGGGCCAATCTCTTTGCGATGTATTTATTGGGAAGAGTGGGAAGATATTGGAGGCAACCACTTCTGTAAAGTGAGAATGACAGCGGGGACCTCTCCGAGCGCGTATGGAGTGGCTCTTCCTGTGTACACGTGTTCAATCTGACCCTGGCGTCCTCCGCTCATGGAGCTGACACAGGAAATGAAGGGGTCCTTGCTGGCACTCAAGTTGGAAACTTGCCAAGCCCCTCAGAGCCAACCCTGAGAACATTCTCACATCACCCCCCTGACCCTTGGGTCCCACTGCCATTGCCTGAGGGAAGGTTCCAAGTCACACCTCTCCTCCCCAAAAGGGACATCTTGCTCTCCCCGAAGTTCTCATCCTGCCCTCCCCTGTCACGCCACAGAGGGAGATTGAAAATGCCAACCAGGAGATGTCACCTCCCTCAGAAACCTTCAATGGTGCCCCGAAGACCAGAGCACGGGGGACCCACTGCTCGGCAGGGCCAATGGTGTCCCTCCCAACTTTGGTCTGGTCCTCCCTCCCCCTTCTCTTCCCTCTGCCCCCAGTGCATGCTTCCTTCCAGTAATATCACTTCCCTTGCCTCTGCACACTATTCCTTCCTACTTCTTGCCCACGTCTACGCTCATCTGTTAGCCCGGAAAATGCTCGTCCGCATACTTCTTCGTTTGGTCCCCCTTGTGCCAGCCACCGAGAC